>NC_054826.1:54587518-54890548 GCF_018345385.1 Vulpes lagopus | reverse complement strand
AGCGTCTGCCTTCAGCTCAGGGCGTGACCCTGGGGTCCTGGGATCAAACCCCATATCAGGCTCCCTGCATGGAGCCTGCTTCTCCCTCTGCCTGGGTCTCTGCCTCTCTCTGTGTGTGTCTCTCACGAATAAATAAATAAAATCTTAAAAAAGAAAAAGAGAATCTTCATCAGGGTGTAGTTGGAAGCTTAGTTGGCTCAAAATGCTGCTGGGAAAGGAGAGGACTCAAGCTCACTCACGTGGTTGTGAGCAAGATTCAGTTCTTGGCAGGTGGTTGGACACAAGGCCTCTGTTCCTTCCCTTGTGGGCCTCACCAGATGGGGGTTCACAACACTGCAGCTTCATCAAAGCAAGGGTCTGAGAGGGGAGGAGGGATGATGATGTGCAACACCCTTACACGGGCTTACTGATCATTCCGCCATCACTTAGGTGATGTTTCTGTTCAATTATTTGACTTTTTCTAAGTTGTTACTGCCCTTTAGGTATAGTGGATGCAAGTCTTTCAGCAGCTCTGTGCTGTAAGTACAAATATTTTCTACCTTTGGCTTGCCTAGATATTGTATTAAGAATATCTTCCAGTCAGCAGAATTTCGAAGTATGATTTATGGATTTCACAGCCTCTGCCCTTTCTAAGAAATTTTTGTCTATGTCCACATCACAAAGATATTCTCTTCTGTTTTCTATGACATGATTTTTATATCTAACCTTTACATCCTTTTTTGAATTAAGTTTTATGAGGTAAGAGTTGATGTTAATTTGCTTTTCCTTTATGAATATTCTGTCAACGGTGTCCTCACGCAATTTTTTTTTAACTTTTATTTCTGCCTTCTATTGATTCCATGCCAATACCGCGTGTTATCACTTAACTGTAGGATGTTAAAAAAAAGAAAAGAAAAAAGAAAAAACCCTGAACTCATAGAAACAGTGAGTAGAAATGTGATTGCCCAAAAGGGGTTGGAAGTAGAGAAAGTAAGAAGAGTTAATAAAAGGGTACAAACTTTCACTTATGAGATGAATGAGGCCTGAGGATCTAAAGTAAAACATGCTAACTATATTGGTAATACTGCATCATATAATTGAACTTTCCTGAGAGAATAGAACTTAAGTGTTCTAAAACAATGATAAATATGTGAGGTGATGGGTGTGTTAATTAACTTGATGAGGGAAAAGCTTTCACAATATACATCAAATCATTACTTTGTACACTTTAAATATCTTATAATTTTGTCAATCATACATCAAAAAGTAATTTAAAAAATAATAATATCACCTCTAAACAAATTAATAGTGGGGGTCTCTTTCTAGACTCTCCTTTTCTCTTCCAATAATCTGTTTACTGTTTCCATAATCAGTGCCAAAAACTACACTGCCTTATTAATGTAGCTTTATATTAAATCTTGAAGTCATAAAGTTTAATTCCTTTATATTGTTTTTATTTTTCAAGACTGTCATGGCTGTAGAGTTAGCTTATAAATTTCTACTAGACACTAATTGAGATTATGACTAGAATTACCTTAAACCTACAGATCAATTTGGGGAAACTGACATGATAAAATATGGAAACTTCTAATCATAAACATGGTATATCTTGCCATTTATTTAGGTCTCAATTTTTTTCAGCTACATATTAAATTTTTTACTGCATGTCTTTCATTATACCTATAATTATTTTGTGTTGCTTTTAGACTATTTTAGCTGAATTATCTTTTATCTTTATTCATTTTCTCATTATTTGCTGCTATTCTATAAAAAAATTTTTTTATTGTATATTGCTCAGGTATCCTGCAATCTTACTAAATTTACTCATCCAAGTTGGGTTTTTCATAGGTTTCTTGGGATTATTTATACAAATATTAATAAATAAAATATATTTATAAAATTAATAAATATAATTTATATAAATAATTATTATTAATGTATATAAATAATAATCCCACATAATGCTAAATAGGAGTGGTAATATCAGACATCTCTGCCTTGATCTGAAAACTAGCTGACAATGTTTAATAGTTTGTCATTGAGTCTATTGTTAGGTGTTTTTCCTATGACCTTTTTCAGATTGAGGAATTTTCTTTTTATTTATAGCTTTCAGTATGTTCTCAACATGAATAGGTTTTAAATTTTATCGAATTATTTGTAGGCACTAATAATGACAATCATGATTCTTTACCTTTGTTCTGAAAATCTGGTTATTGCATTGATTTTCAAATATAGAAAAACCTACATTCCTGGAATAAACCCTATTTCATTATAATCTATTATAATTTTTCATATACTCTAGATTCAATTTGCATGTATCATGTTAAGGATGTGTTTCTATATCCATGATGGTATTGACTTGTTATTCTTTGGTTTTGGTAATATCTTTGTAAGATTTTGATATCTGTGTCATGTTTTCTTTGTAAAATAAGTTGACAAATTTTCCCTCCTCTCTGTTTCCTAAAAGAATTTGTGTAAGATTGGTATTGCTTCCTCCTCCAGTATTTGGTAGAATTCACAAGCAAATGTAAATCATATTTGAATAATACCTAAATTCCTTTTTTTTTTTTTTGCTTAAATTCTTTTACTAAATAGACAACCATTCAGAATTTCTAACTCCTTTTGTGTCAGTTTTAAGACATGCATTCAAGGAATTAGTCCATTTAGATGGTAAAATTTATTGGTATAAAACTGTTAATAATAGTTTCTTATTTTCTTTAATAATTGTAGAATCTGTAGCTATCTTGTCTTTTACAGACTTGATGTGGATATTTGTTTTTCCTCTCTTCTTGATTAGCCTTGCTCAAGGATTATATATTTCATTTCATTAATTTTTTTAAATTATTTTATTTATTTATTTATTTATTTATTTATTTATTTAGAGAAAGTATGTGTGAGGTAGGGGAGGGGCAGAGGAAAAGGGAGAGAGAAGCAGACTCCCACTGAGGCCCAAGCCAGACTTGGGGCTGATCCCACAATCCTGAGATCATGACCCCATTGTAAATCAAGAGTTCAACACTCAACCAACTAAGCCACTGAGGTGTCCCTTCATTAAAATTTTTTAAAGACAATTTTCACATTTGTTGATTTTCTGTTTTGTTGTTCTGTTTACTCTCATTGCTTTCTGCTCTTACTATTGTTAATTATTTGGTTACTTATTACTAATAATTTATGATTGCTGAATATTTCTAATGAGTTGATACTTTTGTTATTATGAAATATTCCTCTTTTTCTCTAAACAAATCTCCATGACTTGAAGTCTATTTGGTCTACAATGACTATTGCCACTGCAATTTTTCTTTAGCTACATGGGTTCATGGTTTATTTTTTTCAAATTTTTACTCAACCATCTAAGTATATTTCAATTTTATCTTTCATAGACAATAGATAGCTAAACCCTGTTGTCATTTTTAAATAATCTAACCTGATAGGCTGTGTTAATTAGTTAAAGTGTTTTATCCTTTTCACTTAACGTAGTTATTGACATGCTGGATCTAAGTGTATTATTTTATTTGTTTTCAATTCATCCTATATATTTTTAATTTTTCTGTTATTCCTTTCCCATCATTTTTGTTTACATTTTTTTAGTAATTGATTTTAATTTCTCTGTTAGGATTTCAGGTATACATCTTTGTATATGTTTAGTATTAATTCTAGAAATTATAGTAAGAATCTTAATTTGGGACACCTGGGTGGCTCAAGTGGTTGAGCATCTGCCTTCAGCCCAGGGTGTGATCCTAGAGTCCCGGGATCGAGTCCCGCATTGGGCTCTCTGCATGGAGCCTGCTTCTCCCTTTCTCTGTGTCTCTGCCTCTGTGTGTGTGTCTCCCATAAATAAATAAATAAAATCTTTAAAAAAAAAAAAGAATCTTAATTTAAAGGTTAATATTATTTAACTTTGCCATGAATATAAGAAACTTGCCATAATATAAGTTTTATTTTTTAATTGTCCTTTGCACTTTTATTATCATATATATGTAATATAATACTGTATTATACACCTACGTCTATATAAGTGGCAAATAAATGGGTAGTGATATTTGTCACTACATGAATATCTTCTTTCCTCAAGAATGTTTTACCCAAAGGAGTTTGCATCCATTTGTTAATATTTGCTTCAATAAGTCTTTATACTAGGGGTTGCAAACTGGTAATTTTCAAATTCTATATTGATTAGCTGTCACTTTTTCTCCTTTAGAAATATCTCTACAGAAATTAAAAGCTAATGAATAAAACTTAGAAAATTATCATTTCAAAGGTCAACATTTGCAGGCCAGGTATTCTTTTTGAAATGTCCTGTATGCTAGGTGTGAAGGCCAGTCTGACTAAAGTTTTCTTCCTCAAAGCAGGATGGCATCTCCAGGCCTCCATGAAGTTCCAAGAGCCAGGACCTAGAAATATCCCATGGATCTCTGAAGTTCCCATGATCTGGTTTTGGAAAGGTCCCTTCCTTGTTAATTCAGTTAAAAATGATTAATTTCCCAATGGAAACTCTCCCAATGGAGTGGACTTCTGGATTGCAGTGGATCAAGGTGTATGTATATCCACCTGATTGAATGCTTGCCAACCAGCTTCTGTAAAAACGGATTTCAAACCCAAAGGCATCTTCTCTTCTCTGAGCTGATTAGCCTCTTTCAAGTTAAGAAGAAATAATCCCTGACAAACACTCTTTTGGATTACTGCAGCAGATCTTATTCCATTTTATCTCTGCCTTATTTGCTTGGAATAGCCAACTCTCTCCTTAACGGAAATTCAAAAATATGATGATTTTTCTTTTTAAAGAAATACAAAGTTTCAGGTCAAAAAGGTCAGCTCCTTTGAGATCCATCCATCATCCTATAGCTTAGACACTTCAAACCAGAATGACATCAACCCCAGCCATTCTTCCTAATAGCAAGACCTCACTAGAATAGTGGGATAACCAACTTTGGATTTTTCACAAGTCCTACTGGCAAGTGAATTATTTCAGCTCTGTGTAATTCCCTATCCCTCCCATCTGGCTCTCAAATGTAACTCTACTACTTCCTAGTCATGGGGACAAGTTGCTTAGTGTGTTAATTCATTTAACTCATTTTTTTCTATAAAATAATGAAAATTGTAATTAATATTACAAGTGCATATTGAAGGAGACAGTGTAGTGCCAGCATGGGTTCAAAGAGAATGCTGCATGATTTTAGTCCCTTGTTCCTTCCATTCCAATCCGCATTATACCCTTGGCCTCACAGTAACCACGCAAGAGAGGAATCCCATTCTCTACTGTATATTTAAGGATACTGAAGCTGAGAGAGAGAATCCATTATAGTGACGAAGCACTTAGCTGCCCCATCATCTCTCCCTACCTTTTTCCTGAGCCTCTCATGAAATCTGCATTGATGACTCATTCCTGACTCAACCCAGAATGAAGGATTTCCCAGAAGTAGGGTTTTCAGTGCAAAACCATGACAGATCTAAGCAAACTAGACGACTGAACACCCTCAAGCCTTACTCTTGCACTTAACTGTTTTGTTCTTTTCCCTGCTAAGGGGAGATCTCATTGATCCTACCAGTGAACTCCATGAAGTACTTCTGCCAACATCGCTAGAGCCTTCATATACTACATCTTGATACCACCCCTGGGTCTTTCTCAATTCTTTTTAGGTTGATTAAGCCAAAGAGAAAGATGGCTATCTTCCCTCCAGTGTGGCAATCTCCTATTAGAAATTCTCCTATTAGATCCAAGACTGACAGACCTTGATCTCTGATCTTGAAATGTACCAGATTTCTTTTTTTTAAGATTTTATTTATTTATTCATGAGAGACACACACACACAAAGAGAGAGAGAGAGAGAGGAAGAGAGAGAGAAAGAGAGGCAGAGACACAGGCAGAGGGAGAAGCAGGTTCCATGCAGGGAGCCCGATGTGGGACTCGATCCTAGAACCCCGGGATCACACCCTTGGCTGAAGGGAGATGCTCAACCACTGAGCCACCCAGGGATCCCCTGTGCCAGGAGATTTCTTATGGACTTTGTAGGTAACTATCAGCCCCAGTGAGTCTCATCATCACTTTTCCAATAGGCTTTGGGGGTCCTGGATGACAAGGACCCTGCTCTTAAATGCCAGAGTCTCATCTTGGGCCTGGATATGCCCCACATAGGCAGTCTCTCTACCTATGAGCACAAAACCCTTTATGTAATTTATTCAAATTTCCAAGTAAGCCCTGAAAAATAAAACAAAAACACACATATACACACAAAGGAAAAACACACTAGCTGTCCATTAAGCATGTGCGCCTTAGATGCCATATTCCAGTTTCACCACTTCGTATGATCTTAGGAAAGGCAATTCTTTGAGTCTAGTTCTCCTTGCTGGAGGACGGGACAATGATTAAATGATTGGTATCAGTAATGTACTTAGAATAGTACCTGGTAAGCAGTAGGCAGTTACTAACTGCTAGGTTTCTTTCTTCCCTTAAGCTAGGGACTAGAACTTCTCTTCCCCAGGTCTTTCAGACTACTCTGGGCACTGAAATCCATGAGCTTTAATGGGTTGCCAGCTGGACTATAGGGGCCTTGCAGGTGCTGATTTGGTCGGTTTCTAAAGAGGTAACACAAGTGACATCTTGCAGGGACCAGACTCTCTTCATCTTCTATACAGGACCAGTGGTGACCAAACACTCCTGGGAAGTACCTGGAGTCACTCCCAAGCCCACCTGAGTCCTTAGTGACTACACAGTGCTGAAAACACATGTGGGCACTAATTGAATAAAGCTTTCTCAGAATCAATATGGCTTGACTCCAAGTAAGCCGACTATTTAAGCAAAAGGAAATGCTACTCACTGGCCTCTGCTGTTTGTCTCCTAATTATGAGCATATTTGGCTGACTCAGAACCAATTTATGTGCAGAAACCAAACAATTAAAAAGGTCTCATTACTAAAACCTGGGCATCCTTTTTATGCAAGTGAAGCACCATGATCCACATGGAATGGCGATGAGCAAACAAAGCTGCACATGTACCTCCAGTTGCAAGGAGATCCCAAATGGGTTGAGCCTCGGGCTGCCTCTGCTAAGTTCCTTTTGTGGTGCAGGGGAAGCATAAGAAGTGTCTCTAGTCTACAGCTGTGGCAGCCATGCCAGTCATGGAGACAAAGCAAGGATATTCACCGATCCATGTGAATCACCCTTCCTGTAGTGCTGGTCTCAAGCCTTCTCCCCTCCTAAATCCTGCACCACTGCACATCTTCAGTTACTCCCCATCATAGCCACACTCCAAGGTCACATCATGACCATCATAATAGTAAGAGCAGAAATATCTACCTATACCTACAAAGCTTACCATAGTCTACGCTTCATGTGCATTATCACATTAAATTCTCACCACAAGGTTTGGACATAGGAACTAATATCATCTTCTACAGATAAAGCAACTGAGCTCCAAGCTCATACAGCTAATAACTAAGAGACAGAACTTATACACAGGTGTGTCTAATATCACAGGATATATATATTTTTATCAGTTTCTCATTGCTTCTTTTCTGTTCTTTTTTTTTAAGATTTTATTTATTTTATTCATGAGACACACACAGAGAGACAGAGAGAGAGAGGCAGGCAGACACAGGCAGAGAGAAGCAGGCTCCATGCAGGGAGCCCAATGTGGGCCTCGATCCTGGGACCCCAGGATCACACCCTGGGTGGAAGGCGGAGCCAAACCTCTGAGCCACTGGGGCTGCCCTCATTGCTTCTTTTCTACGATCTCTGATTTGACATTGCAGCACCTGCCTAAAGCCTCTCTCTTCACCTGTCCCAATAAAACTACTCTAATTTAAGCCTCACGGAGAACCCCAGGCCCATCTCCTGCTCAACCACTGAGCCACCCAGGGATCCCCATCTACGAACTTCAGCTCAGCCTCACTTCCTTCCCTGTCAACCTGGTTATTAGGTCAGTCATTTCATGTTTACCAACTCCCTCCACTCCTCTGATCCCTTAATCTTTCTCAGCACAGATTCTGATGATGTCTAGCCCTGGATTAATACAACCACCTGCTTTTCTCTTTGTCGCCCTGGGGATACAATGCTGCTGGATGAAATCCATGACACATATGTGAATTTAGCTGCTGTTAAGGTACCAATCTCACTCAAAAATGCTTTATCCTGCTCTTGCTGGGTCCCTTTCCTATTCACCATGGTGGTGACTCTCAGTCTTGTCTTTGTCTTCAGGCACCCTACCAGGTTCCTGCCCTCATTCTCTCAGCTGATGAAGAAGTAGTATATGTCACTGAGACAACTGAGATCACTAAGCATGAACTACTTCAATTTTTCTCTAAAATCCCTTTCCCTTCTCTATTTGTGTACCAACCTATCACCCAGATTTCAAATATCCCAATAGTCTTCAGTAGGATCTCACTTTGTTAAAGAGCTCCCTGGACCCTGCCATGCCATTAAATGTCCACTGTGTACTTAGGTTGACCATCAAATATTCCATTCACTCCTGAGTCCCCTGCCATCTCCCCATGGTCCCTCTGGAAAGATATGGACTAAGTCCATAAGTTTTTTTTTTAATTCCTTTTTTTTATAGATTTTTTTTGTGTATTTTTTGTTTTTGTTGTTTTATGGTTTGTTTGTTTTTTTGTTTTTGTTTTTGTTTTGTGGTCCTTAGAAAATCTGCGAGATACACGTGTCTGGACAAAGCAAGGTGGGGGCTTGCAGGGGGTGGGGGTGAGAGGCTGGTCTGCCCACTACGTCCCCACTCCATTCCTCATCTTAATGGAAATTTATAACTTTTAATAGTGCTTATCATGCCCTCCTTTTGACAATTCCTCCTTCTGTGACTTCTATGGTGATGCATTCTTTTTTTTTAAGTCTCAGGGCAGGCTGTTCAGGGTCTTATCTTTGACCTTCCTTTCTTCTTACTTTACCTGCTCCCACTCCTCCACTGAGTATTATTAGCTAATGATTTCAAATCAGTTTCCCAAGCCCAGATCTCAACTTAAGACAGAGATCTGCACTTACATAGCAAAAAATTGTATGCCAAAAACTAAGCCCAACCTCCTTGTCCTCAAATAATTTTCTGAAATCTTGGTTTTAGTTAATCGCATTAAAATGGATACAATTCCTCAAGGTCAAAAATTAAGAGTGATGTTTTACTTTTTCTTATTAGGTGCTCCCATACATATGCCTAATCAATATTAAGTACCATTGATTTACTCTCATTCATTCATTTCAAAGTATTTATTTGAAATCCCCTGCATATGAAGTAAAAAATTCTACCTGCAACAATGCACAACTTTAGGGGCATCATGCATTTTGTGCAACACAATGATTCTGTGAGGGATTATGCTACACATGGGGGATATAAGAACATGCAATAAAGGATATTCTCTGCCTGCATGGCTCTTAAAATCTAACGGAAGAGCACAGACATAAATAAAGTGGCTATCAAATAAATGAAACACTGCAAAGATATAGTAGGAAATGATGACTGAGCCAGAAATTGAAAGATGAGGGAAAGATAAAGAGTTGAATAAAGGAGGACAAAAAGTCATGCAGGCAAATGTCTTAAGGCAGAGTCACTATGAAGCATACTTGTCACTGAAAGGCCAGTGTAGCTGAAGCAGAAATTGGGGGGTAAATGGGGGAAGTTGAGCAAAATAGGATTGAATATTAGGGGAGAATCTGACCACACAGAACTTTAGACCACATAAACAAGTTAGGTCTCTGCCCTAAGAGTATTGCAGATACTGCAGATATCTATAGATTTTAAGCATTAGAGTATATATGTGTGAGAGAAAGAAAGAGAAGGAGGGAACAAGACAGAGAGATGCTGGGTGCCTGGTAGCTAGTTGGCTAAGCATCTGACTCTTGATTTTGGCTCAGGTTATGATTTCCTGGCTCTTAAGATCAAGCCCCACATTGAACTCTGCATTCAGCAGGGAATCTGCTTGAAGATTCTTTCCCTCTCCCCCTCTCCCCCTTATCATAAATAAATAAATAAATAAATACAGAAGCAGGGAATCAAACTTGAAGCTTGAAAAAAAATTCTCTTCTTCAATATGGTGACCAGCTTGGTGAGGAGCAGGGCTAAATGCTTGGAATGTTTAGGCAGCTAGAGCAGAAGAGAGGTGATGGCCTTTGGGATCAGTGTGAGGGCAGTGGGATTGGAGATGAGTGAGTAGGTTATTGAGTTATTTGGGAGGTAAAATCAAAAGGACACAGTAGTGTGTTGAATATGAGAGATAAAAAAGAAAATATCATATCTGATTCCTACATAGATTCCTGGCTTTTATAATTGAATGAAAGCTGGTGCCATTCACTAGCTCAAAGAACAAGGGGAGAGGATTATGTGATGTCAGAGAGTACTAGGGAACTGTTAAGGAGATCTCAATTTCAATTTAGAGCATATTGGTTTGTAGGGATTCTCAACCTTCAAAAAGAGATTAGACATTATAAGTGTGAAACTCAGAGGAGAAATGAGGCTTGATATACATGTGTGAACTATCTGCATGTAGTTGATAACTGAGGTTATGGAGTAGGTGAAAATGTTCAGGGAGAAAAACTTGAGTGATCTGAGAAAAAAAGCACGTGACCAAGCTCTGAGAACAACATTTACTGGTAGGGTAAAAGAGAATGAGCTCAGAAAATAGAGAAGTAGCATGAGATGTAAGATAAAAACCAGTAGAGTGCTGTCTTATAGAAGCTGAGGGCAGAGAGTGTTTCAAGAAGTAGGCAGTAATCATCAGAGCTAAAAGATGTGGAGTGATCAAGAAAGACGGCATATAGAAATACTTCTCTTCAATAGGCTACTCAGAGGTGAAATTATGTGAACCAAAGCCACATAGGAATTGTTGGGGAGTAGATATGACATAAGGAAATAAAGTTATTTTCTTTTGAGAAATTCAATAAAGGAAGAAGGGAGCCAGAGCTGGAAGAAATGTGCAACCAAGATTTGGCTTGTATTTAATGGAAAGGGCACAAGCACAATTTAAATCTAATAGAAAAATCTAGTTAACAAGAGGAACCTATGTACAAGGGAAAGGAAAAATAATCTATTTTTAATGTTCCTGGGGAAATAGGAGTGGATGGGATTTAGTGTTCAGTAGGTTTGGTCTTGGCTCCCAAGTGGGAAGTCTCCTCTGTTATAACAAGAAAAAACAAAAGGGAGATTAGTTTTGTGAATATGTAGATGATTTTATAGGTTTGTAATTGGGAAGACAAGGGAATTCTTGTTTGGTAGCTTCTATTTTGTTTCATTTTTTTCTGTAAAGTGGACATGGAATAAAATTGAGCAAGAACTTCTACTTCGAGAAAGATGGGGTAGACATATTTTTCCCTACTTCTCCCTCCGACTACATTGTATATAAAATACATCCTAACATCAGACTTAGAGCAAATAGCAGAAGACTCTGAAGTATGAGAAGGTGGCAGACTGGGCTTTGGGATCAGAAGGAACAACACAGTAGTGAGTTTCCTGGGTTTTCTTTTTGTCTTATACAGTCCAGACTTATTTCAAGAAGCCTGCAACCTAGGAACACAAATAGAAACAGACCAGAGGGAGAGAGAGGAGAGAGATTCAACAAAAGCCTGATCTTTCTAGCCAAAGGGCCAGGAGATAGCCTAGGAAGGCAGAAAACTATAGACAAAACAACTCTACTATAGTAAAACAGCAGGATAAAGAAGAAAGGAACAACCTCAAAACCATGACTTCACCTCAACTCCTGCCAACAAAAGTCAAATAAGGATTCTAGACTTCTTGTCAGGTTGTCTTTGATTGTTGAGAGGAGCATATGGGAATCTACAACTTGATAAAGAACATCTACAAAAATATCTACATCTAACATTATACTTATTCATGAAAGAATGAATCAGGAACAAAGCATCTTATTTAACATAGTCCTGGATGTTTTAGCCATGAGAAGAAAAGGAAACAAAGGACATACAGATTGGGAAGGAAGAAATAAAACTATCTTTATTTGAAAATGACATGATTGCCTACACAGACAATTTCAAGAAATCTACAAAAAACTTGTTAGAATTAATACATGAGTTTAGTAAGGTTGCAGGATGCAAAATAAACATACAAAAAATCAATTTTGTTTATAATAGAAATGAACACATGGATACCACAATTTGAAAATATAATACAAATCATTTACTTTAGACATAAGACACTTTGGCGTAAATATAATAAAATATGTCTATAACTTTATGCTAAAAACCTACAAACTGTTGATAAAATTATATAAGATCTAGATAAAGGAAGATACATACCATGTTCATAGGTTGGAAAACATATAGTAAAGATGTCAATTCTCCTCAAATTAATATACAAGTTTAATGCAATTACTGTAACATTCACAGCAAGGATTTTGTAAATATGGAAAAGATTGTTCTAAATGCAATGAAAAGGCAAAGGACTAGAATACCAAAATAATTTTGAAGAAGAATAAAGGGTAATAAGTTCATCTGTCTGGTTTCAAGACATAGCTACAGTAATCCAGACTGTGTGGTATTGATGGAGGGATGCACATTTAGATCAGTGAAATCGAACAGAGAACCCAGAAAACAGTTAAATAAATATTCCCAACTAGATTTTTAAAAAGTATTTTATTTATTTATTCACAAGAGACACAGAGACAGAGAGAGAGAGAGAGAGAGAGAGAGAGAGAGAGAGAGAGGCGGAGACACAGGCAGAGGGAGAAGCAGGCTCCATGCAGGGAGCCCGACATGGGACTCAATCCTGGGACTCCAGAATCACACCCTGAGTCAAAGGCAGGCTCTAAACTGCTGAGCCACCCAGGGATCCCCCAACTAGATTTTGACAAAAGAATAAAAGTAAGTCAACAGAGGAAAGATAGGTAGCCTTTTTAAAAGATGGTGATGGAACAAGTGGACATCCTCGGGCAAAAAATTGGAACTCAACCAAAGTCTTATTATACCTTATTTTAAAAGTCAGTAAAAATGGATCACAAACTTAAATGTAAAATATAAAACCATAAAACAACTTATTAAAAGAAAAAAATCTTTGAGACCTAAGGCAAGGCAAAGAGCTTTTAAACTTGACATCAAAGCACTATTCATAAAAGAAAAAAAACTGATAAATTAGACTCCAACATAATTTAAAATGTTTGCCATCTGAGAGACCCCACGAAGAGAATGAAAAGACAAGTGACAGCTGGGAGAAAACATTTGCAAACCTGTTGGTTCAAAACCTTCTTGGGAGGTTTCCAGGTGAAATCTGTCACTGGTCCCCTAACAGGAAGGGCGGGGAGAGACCAAAGGAAGAAGCAAGGAAACTCCAGGTTGGCAAGTGGCAGTTTTGTTAAGTAAAGGGAACTTACATATGATTCTTGTCTTGGGGCTGCAGCAAGACCAATGGATAGCAAGACCCTCACTGCTCACCCGAATCACAGAGTTTATAGAGAGGCCTTAGTTGGCTTCAGCTGTGTATACCTTACAGCTGTTCCCAATACTACACCCCTATCTCAAGGCTATGTTCTTGGAGCAGCCTCTGGTAGTAGGAAAGATAAGCGGAGCCCACAGCCCAAGGACGGGGAGGCATGGGGGGACCTCCCAGCACCCAGTCTAGCTCATAGGTCACTTGGCAGTCACGTCTTTTCAATGACCTCTCCCAATAAAACCTCATACCTGACGAATGACTGATATCTAGAATATATTAAAAAAACTCTCAAAACTGAACAGCAAAATAATCTACTCAGAAAACAGACAAAAAAACCACAGAGACATTTCACCAAAGAGGATGTTCAGATGGCAAGGAAAGATGTTCAATATAACTGGCCATTAGGGAAATAAAAATGAAAGTCACAATGAGCTATTACTACAAACCTATCACAATGACTAAAATAAACAATAATGACAATATCAAATGCTAGAGAGGTTATGGAGAAACTGGATCACCACCAAATTGATGGTGGGAATGTAAAATGGTGCAGCCACTCTGGAAAGCAATGTGGCATTTCTTGGAAAACCAGTGTGTAACCATCATAGCAATTGCAATCCGGCAATCACACTCCTGCATTTTTATTCCATAAAAACAAATGCTTATGGTCACATTAAAACCTGTGTGTGTATGTCTGTAGCAGATTTATTTGTAATAGGCAAAAACTGCAAACACCCAAAATGTCCTTCAATGAGGGAATGGTTAAAATGATAGTGGTATATCCACATCCTGAAATATTACTCAGCAATAAAAATGATCAAACTACTTATACACATAACAACTTGGAAGAGTCTTCAGAGAATTATCCTGAGTGATAAAAGCCAATTCCCAAAAGTTATATATTGCATGATTCTACATGTAACATTCTTGAAATGACAAAATTATGGAAATGAAGAATGGATTCGCGGTTGCCCTGAGTTAGGGAGTTGCACAAGGAAATGGATGTGGCTGTAAAAGATACAGTGAAGAGTCTAATGATGGCAAAGACATTCTCCATCCTGGCTAGCTAGCTAACAATCTCCTGTGGGGATACTGTGCTGCAGTTTTGCAGAACATTACCATTAGAGAACGTGACCAAAGGGTACTGTGGATCTTTCTGGATTGTTCTTTACAACTACGTGTGAATCTATAATTATCTTTCAAATATCTTTAAAAGATGTATTTATTTATTTGAGAGAGGAGAGGCAGAGGAAGAGAATGTCCAAGCAGACTCCTGCCAAGCAGGGAGACTGAGGCGGGGCTCAATCTCACGAGCCATGAGATCAGAACGTGAGCCAAATCCAAGAGTCTGATACTTAACGAACTGACCACCCAGGTGCCTCTATCTTTAAACATTTTTTAATTTCAGTTTAAAAAATGTTGAGGGACATCTGGGTGGCTCAGTGGTTGAGCCTCTGCCTTTGGCCCAGGGCATGATCCCGGGGTCCCAGGATTGAGTCCCACATCAGGTCCCCGCAGGGAGCCTGCTTCTCCCTCTGCCTGTGTCTCTGCCTCTGTCTGTGTTTCCCATGAATAAATAAAATCGTAATGCAATAAAATAAAATACAATTAAATTAAAATTTTTGTGTGGGGGAGAAAAGCCATGTTCATGAATTTTAAAAATATGAACAGTTTCCAGATAAATGTGAGGCTTGAATTGGCCCAAAAGTCATGGTAGCATTTGCCGGGCTCTCGGAGATGGGGGATCATGCATTTCTAACACCAGCAATCTGCTCAGCTGCGTGGCTTACATCCCTCGAGCTCCACCGTCTGGGTGGAGGAATAGAGAAAGCAGGTGGTTGGATTTATTCAAGATACAGGTGTCACCCAACAGGCACCCCAACAACAAGAAAGGAGGGAGAACTTCTCTGAAATCTATCTCTGTCCTTTCCATGCTCACTGCAGCTGCCTCTGCTCAGAATCATGGTCTTGCTCTCTGAGCTCTGGCCAGCACCTCCTCACCATCCCTACTGTCACCCTTTCCCTATCCCACCACTTGATCCACTGCAAGGGAGAGGCTTGGGAAAAAGTAAACCCACCCAGGTTTTCCCCAGCTTAAAAGCCCCCAGTAGTTGGCCATTACCTGGGGAGCACCTTATCAGAAGCGCAAACAGGCTTTGGCCCTTCAGAGTTTATACCCCCCCTCCCTCTACCAGGCCCCACCCACCAAGTTACCAGACACACAGGACTCCTCAGCATCCTCAAGCTCTTCCCTCCCCAGCCTTGTTATTCAGACAGCATCCCCTTCAAATGCCTGGGTGTTGAAGAAGCAAAGCCTCCTGCAACTATGTCACCATAGCCCTGTATGTGTGAGTCCATTGTATTAGTCAGAATTCTCCAGAGAAACATAAATAGGGTGTATCTGAGTGTGGGTGTGGGTGTGTGTACACAGAAAGAAAAGAGAGATTTATTTTAAAGAATTGGCTTAAGCATTCATGGAGGAGGCTGGCGAGTATGAAATCTGCAGGACAAACTAGCAGGCTGGAGAGCCAGGAGGAGTTGATGTGGCAACTCAAGTATGAAGGCAGAAGAGAGGCAGATCCCCACCCCCTGGGGACCTCCGCAGACTGGACAAGGCCTATTCTCATTGTAGAGGTTTACGGCCTTGTTCAAAGTTTATTCATCTAAATGTTGAGCTGTTCTACCACATAACGTCACAATGACATCTAGACTGTATTTGACTAAACGTCCAGGAGCTGTGGCCCGGCCAAGTGGATGCATGAAACTAACCAAAAATCCATGGTAGCTAGAGTAACCAGGTAATTTTTCCTTCTAACTAAAAACTATTAATAACTTCTGGGACAATAGGCACAATCTGGGACTGTCTCTGGCAGGTGAGGATGCAAGGTCATTCACAGTGTAGTCTCACAACAGTATGCTTTGATATCCCCATAGAAGTCTCTATGCATCACTGCATCCCCAGAAGAAGCTGTTACCCTGCATGCTGTTGTGTTTGATAAATGTTGACCACCTCTCTTGGCCCATCCTGGTTTTCATTCATCTCTGTGGTCCTCACCATGCAGTCCATTTAGGTACACTCTCCCCATCCTTCTGAGATCTCCCAGACTCATATAACAAAGAAAGGATTCTGCTAAGCTCTGCTAAGACACATATGAAATGCCTCCAAAGGAATATTACTTACAAACAGGGAGAGAAGACCTAATTATCCCAAACTTATAGGATATCGTAAGTCTCTCCAGTCATGCGCTTAGGTTTAAGAATAGTTGCCATTGGGCTGATGGCTGCTGGTCTGAGTATTGTATTGAGTCTCTCAGACCTTTAAATCCAGGTCCCTGTGTCATGTTCTGGTGTTACTGCTAGGCTTGCTCAGTCCTTAGAATTTCCAGGTCCTCTTCCCCCAGCTTTCAGTGTTTTGCAAGAGGACTCCCCACAACTAAGACTATCTGAAGATTCCAAGTTAAAAATGGGGGAAAAACTTGGACATCTCATCAAAGGAGAAAGATGGCAAACAAGCATGTGAAAAGATGCTCCACATCACTGTCTTCAAGAAATTGCAAATTAAAACAAGGTCCTACCCCACACCTTTCAGAATGGCCCAGATACAAAATGCTTAGTATATCTTGGTATAAGGAACTAATAATCACTGGTATTTCAACCTCAAAGAGTTGAAAATTCATGTTCACACAAAAACCTGCACATAGATGTTCATAGCAATCATATTCACAATTACCAAAACAAACAAGATGTCCTTCAATAGGCGACCAGATAAATAAACTGTGGTATATCCAGTCAATGGAATATTATTCAGTGCTAGAGAGAAATGAGCTATCAAATCATAAAAAGATACTGAGAAACCTTAAATGCCTATTGCTAAGTGAAAGAAGCCAACCTGAGAAGGTGCATACTGTATGATTCCAACTACATGAGAGTCTGGAAAAGGCAAAACTATGGAGACAGTAAGAATGTCAGTGGTTGTCAGGAGATAGGGAAGGAGGAATAAAGAGTGCAGAGGATTTGAGGGCAGTGCAGCTATCCTGTGTGATACGTCAGGTAGATACAGGTTACTATATGTTTGTTAAACCATAGGATGTGATCAGCACCGTTGTAAACAATGGACTTCGGGTGATAGGATGTCTTGGTGTATATTCATCGATTATAACAAATGGACCACTCTAGTGTGGAGTGCTGATAGTGGAGAAGGCAGTGCACGTGTGGGAACGGTGAATATGTGGGAACTTTAATTTCCACTCGATTTTGCTGTGAACCTAAAAGTACTCTAAAAAGAGAGCCTATTAAAATAGTAATACTTACTCTAATAAGGATGTATATGTAATATGTGAAAGGTGGAAAAAGTTTTTTAAAATATAGAACAAAAAAGCACATTAAAAACATAAAAAGAGAAAAATATAAATAATAAAATCAGACTGATAGGTGACCTAGGATTTGGACAAAGAAAAAAATTGTGCTTGGTCTTAAGAATAGCTAGACTGAAGAAGGTAGTTTAAAAAAAAAAAAAGTAAAGAAAAGAAAATGTAGTGAAACAAAACAAAACAAAAAGCCTAAGAGACCTATATGGCATATTTTTTAAAAATCACAAGCTTGAATACAGGTAGAGCCACAGAAAGAGTGGTTGATATTTTACTAATACTGATGAATGACAATAGTTCATACTCAAAAACACTAAGCAGAAGACATTTATAAAAAAACACACCTAAGTACATCATAGTAACATTGCTAAAAAGCCAAACAAAATTGAAATTCTTAAAGCAGCCAGAAAAGACATTATGTTCAAAGAAAAACAAAGATAATGAGAAGTGACCTCAGCAGAAACCCTGGAAGCCGGAGAGCAACAAAGGAGTGATATTTTTAAGATGTTGAGAGAAAATAAGAACCAACCTATAATTCTGTACCCAGTGAAAACATTCCCTGAAAGTAAAAAATAAGGATGGATTCCCAGACTTCTCCCAAAAAAGGGGGTTGATTTTTGCCATCAACAGACCACAGCTAAAGAAATTCTTAAGAGAATTTTTGAGGCAGAAAAAAATTTTTTCAGAAAGAAGAGATGTAGAAAAGATAAACACACTGATAAACTCAAATCATTCCTGACTGCCTACAGCAATGATTACATCTCATCTTGCTGAAAATATATGTAGAAATTAAATAATAAAAGGTAGGAAATAAAGTGATAAATGAATTTAAAGTGTTGTAAGGTCCTGGTCTTGCCTTGGGCATAGTAAAAATACAGGTTTCTATTTTTAGGGCATTTCCTTTACGAATTTGGAGAATATAAGAATGCATAACCAACAAGTTAACAGAGATGAGATATTGAATAACAAAGCATTATATTAAGTACAAAAGAAGGCAAAAAGGGTTATAATTAACCTTTAATTATAAAGAGGAGCAAATAGAAAAAAAGTAGTAAGATTATAGATCTAACCCAAATATGTTATCAATTACATTGAATGTGAATGGACTAATCACTTCAACTACAGATTTAAGGAACTATAATAAACACACTCGCCTTGTAGACGCTTACAATGAAATTTAATCTGCTTACAAATGCCAGAACTTAAGTGACCCTATGACATTGATGGCAAAGGGACTTTTTTTTGCTCCTATGGAGGGTGCTAGAATAAGCAAAGATCTGTATTTTTGAAAATGTCTTCGACCTCTATCTCACATCATGGTCAAAGACCAACTCCAGGAGGGTTATAGATGTAAATGTGAAAGGCAAAACAAAAGGCAACAATGGAAACAGAGAATGCCTCCCCGGCCTGCGTTAAGGTAAAGCTTTCAGAACAGGACACACCCAGCACTGAGGATAAGGGAAAAGTTGATACGTGAACCTACATTAAAATGAAGAACTTGTGTTCATCAAAACACCCCAGGAAGGGAGTGAGAAGGCAAGCCACGGCGTGGAAGACAGATTTCACAAAGGCCTACCTCAGGGCTCAATCTCATTACCCCTCCGGAAAATGTACGCGAAAGCCACAAGTAGGTATACTGCATTCCTGCTACAGTAGCTGAAATTAAAAGACCGGACAGCGCTAGTGACAGTGAGGATGTGGAATATTCACAAATCGCAAACATCTCACATAAAGCACATCAGTCACTAACAGCTATTTCCGAAAACTTTTGAGCGGTATGTTCTTAAGGGCACGCACACGGACAGCCCGCATGGCAACCGAAAGGCATACATCGATTCACCCAAAACCACATACAAAAAACGTTCATAGGAACACGACCTGTAATAATTCACAATGAAAACCAACCAAAAGTCCGTCGCCAGTAGAACATATACATTGTGATGTTCACACAGTGAAATCCTCGACAGCAACGAAGATGAGCCTCACGTGGAGACATAGGTAAGTCTCTAAAGCCAGTGTCAAGCGAAGAAAAGCCAGACAGAGGTAATTGATTCTAAGTATACAGATTTCAAATATACACGGAATTAATCAGTGGTTATGGAACCGAGAGTCATGGTTACCTTTGGGGTTCTGGAGGTTTCAGTCAGGAGAGCGGTAACCTTCTAGTTTTATTTTGGTTGATGGTTACGCAGGAGGACTCAGCTTGTTAAAATGAATCAAGCTCTACGGTTATGATTTGTGCACTTTTCTGCACATATTTTATGATATATATTTTTTAAAAGCCTATTTAAAAATTGTAGCTCATCATCAGGCGCTTTGCAACCCGATTTCCTACACTCATCGGGGTCGACATCGATTGAACGCTTGTGCTGAGCCGCCCACTGATGCCTGAATGAGAGGCTTTATCTGAGTTTTTTACTTCGTCCTTTGAGATGGGACAGCTGCCCTCATCGTGTCAACCTCAAGGGTGTGGAAGCCAACGTTCAGAGGGGCTCATGACTTACTCGTCATCACGTCGCTAGAAAGCAGTAGGACCTGACTTTGAAAGCACAGCTTTCTGATCCCAGCTCGGCCTCAGTAGTCTCTGGGGATCCGTTCAGCGGCCTGGCCTCCAACAACCAAGTCAGTTGTGTAGAACTGAGTCACCCTGCCTCCGCTGCCAGAAGGCCGGTTAGTGTCTTCTCTAGGTGCCACCTCCTCCACGCCACCCGCCCTTCTGCAAGAGCCTACAACCCTTGGTGGCTGAGCCCGCCGTCTTGGGAGTGACCCTCTGCCTGATGGTGTCTCGCATCTCCATCTCCTGCACACGTGGGGCCGTGGGGGGTAGAAGGAGCACAGGTTTTATTTAGGCTGACCAGTGAGTTGGATCACCTGGAGCAAACCACTTAATTATTCTGAGTCTCAATTTCCTCATTTGTCAGAAAGAGATTTCTTGATTTTCCAATGTTAAGAAATGAATTAGTTGTCCTAGGACAGGAGAGGCATAGAATCCCTGTGAATCCCTTTGCTTTCCTCGCCGGCCCCGGCTGTATTACATAAATGTCTTTTATCTCTGCGTCTTGCACACCTCCACAGCTCCGTACCCATTCGCCACCCCTCTCTACCCTCCTCTGCCCTGGCTGGTCAGCGTGGCACCCTGTCCTCGGCTCTTGTGCTTGGCAGGACATGGGAGGCAGGGGCAGTGGGTTCAGAGGAGGGGCCCCCACACTCCTGGTGGGATCACCATCCATGGCCCATTCTCTGGAAGCAGGCCAGTGGGCCGCTCAGGCCCTTCCTGTCTCAATGAGAAGACACCCCGCGTCCTAATGTCCTGCTTGGCGTGAGGACGTAAAGGGATGCTGCTCTTTCTGTCTGCAGCTGTCTCCACTCTCCCACAGCTTTCCACGACCCCCTGGGGTTCATCATTCTGAGTAGCCCGCCCCCAGTCCCTGCGGTTCAGCGTGCACTGTCTCCCCGGGCAGGCGGGATCCATGCTGATCCCACTCGGTCATGTCCTCCCACGTGTGAGGAGCACCTTCCCCGTGAGATAACTTGGCTTGTCCAGGCCACAGGTTGCCGACTGAGGGCGACCTGGCTATTGTGAGCTGCAGATGGAAGAAAGAGGCAGAAGGTTAAAAAAAAAAAAGGCACAGAGTACATGTAAAGGTATCTCAGCCCGTGTGCTTTTTGTCGCTCCAAATTTATGCATTTATTTTTCCCACGAAATGTGAGGAAGTTGGTTGGGTCTTACCTCGGAAGCAAAGGCTGTCACGTCCCAGGCCCGAGGTCCTACGGACCGAGACCCGGCCTGCCAGGCACCTCCACCTGCGGAGAGTGGAGGGAGTCCTCCGGCCCGAGGCGGGTGCTCCCTGCGGCCCATCCCCAGCGCAGCGGCAGCCAGGTGCCCGGGAGGCGCGGGGCCCACAGCCCACAGGACGCCGGGCTGCTCTTCGTTCGTTTTCTGGGAACACCCAGAACCACTACCCGAGCGGGTCCCGGGAACAGTGAGGCCTGCCCGTGCCCCACGGGACAGGACAGGGGCATCCAGCGAGCACCCCAGGGCTGCTGCTCCCTGAGCCCGGTGGGGGGGGCAATTCCGCGCCCTGCCCAGGCTGGAGGGCCGTGAACACCCGGTGGCCCCCAGGGCCTTGCAGTTCCCGCCGAGGCACATGACGCCGCCTCTCCGGACATCACTGATCCTCAGTGCAGCTCAGGACTCCGGACTCACTACGGGGAGGGCACACCATGCAGGCTGGGAGGTGACGGCAACGGGGCTGCAGATACCCACTTGTGAGTGCTAAGAAACAGATTTTAAGCTTTTTAAGCCGGGTGTGCCTGATGCCCGGTTCACACCCCTGGTCTGAGCATTAGACCACACACCTGGCTCCACCTTAATGCAGAGGACAGTAGTCTGACCTCCACGAAGCAAGGGCCTTGCTTGTCAGAGCCGGTGCTGGCCTTTGGGACCCGCGTAGGTGGTGTAAGAGGCTCGGGTGTCGGAAGAGGGGAGCTTGTAAACTGGGAGACAGGGACAGGGACAGCACCACCTCGTTTCAAATCCGAGATCACACAGCTAGAATATCCAGAACCAAAATGTAAACCGAGTTTCACCGACTTCAATGATGCTCACCGTTGGCCGAGCTCGGAGTCTGGGAGGCGCCGACCCCTTCCTCTTGAGCCTGCCGCCCCCGGAGCCAGACCCAGCAGAACGAGGCAAGTGCAGGTGCACCGTAGGCACCGCGGGGGTGCTTGCAAAATAAAGTACTCAGACTGGGTCCCGGGGAGGTCCGGGCTCTGGGCACAGGCTTGGGCGGCGTCACATCCCTTCTCCACCAGGTAAGCACGTCCTCGTCAGCAAATGAAATGGTACAGAAAAGGCTCTGGCACGCGGTGAGCTCTCCATGACTTCCAGTTTTCATTAGGATTACCAGTTAAGAGCTCCTCACAAAAGCCCGTGATGGATATGACTGACTGTCAATATATGATGGAAGCAGTGAAGTCCAAAAAAAGTAAAAAAAAAAAAAAAACCCCACAAAACTATGTGCTGAGGATAGCGTGGCCAGGACAGCCTAGGCTCGGCCAGTTTCAATCTTCTTTGCCTTGTCGGAGCCACCTTCCCGTGCAATAGGGCATCGGCAATGGCCCAGTGTCCCTGCACCTCGCAGCTCCCCTGTGTCCTGCCAGTGGGGCTTCCCTGCCTCCAGGTTAGAACTAAAAAAGAAAAAAACAAAAACCCAGGCCTAAAAACAAACAAACAAACAAAAAACAAACCCAGGCCTTACTTGCAGTGCATTTCCCACACTCCTTCCTCTCAAGGCGCTGACACAGGGTTGCCCCTAAACACGCACTGACAGCTTGCGACGCAGGGCCTTGCCTGACTCCCGGCTCCGCTTCGAGCCCTTACAGGGGAACTCTAAGAATTTATTGGTAGATGTGGGCCCTGTTCCTGGAATAAATGCAGACACACCCTCAGCAATATGGCAAGCAACTTCCAAGATCCTATTTCTTTGAGAGAGAACAAGAGAGAGACAGGGAAGGTGCCCACGAGCAAGGGGAGGGACAGAGAAAGGGAGGCAAAGACTCTCAAGCAGACTGACCGCCAAGCCCAGGGCTCCATCCATGACCCGGAGAGCATGACCTGCGTGGGAACCAAGAGGCCAGCGAGCGCTTAACCGGATGAGCCACCCAGGCACCCCTTGGCAAGCGATTTCAGAAGGTTCTCAAGCACCCCGAGACCTACGCAGCGACTCCAGGAGAGGCATTCCCGCCCTGAGAGAGAATCCCAGAGCACTTTAGAGCGCTCATCGGCCCCAGAGCGTCCCTTGGCCTGGTGCACGGTTGACCATCTGCAGGCAGAGCGGCTGGGGGCGGAGGCAAGGGGAGGAGAGGCCTGGGAGGAGCGGCCCATCTCACCTTCGTGGTGAGCCTTGTAGACCTTGGTGCGCTGCGTGGCTGGCGGCAGAGTCGGGAGGCAGGTGGTGTGGCCAAGAGCGACCCTGTTAGGCCGGGAGGGCCGCAGCCACCACAGAGCTGTCCCAGCAGGCCCTGTGTGCTCAGAGGCTGCAGGGAGGAGGCCGCGGACGTGGGCCCGGGCCATGGCCGTGCTGGTGGCCCTGCACCGCGGGACAGGGCAGCAAGGACCTGCGGCTGCGACAGGAGCAGGGTGAGGCGGGTGAGGACGTGGGACTCCAACGCTGGCCCAGCGCCTGTGCGGGGCTCATTTTCCCTTCCTAAGAATTGGACAGTGCTTTCTGCCTTGCAGGGCTGCTGTGAGGCTGAGCCAGTCCCTGTGACGCCACCCGAGCCGGACGCAGCCGCTGAGCCGAATACCATAAAGGGTGTTCTTGTTTAGAGAGCCTTACGCTGCTTGGGGAGCACTAGACACTTTTCTGCATATTTTGGGGACTTGGGTTGCAAGTCAGGAGGATTTCAGAGCCGGTGTTTGGTGGCAGAGGATGGTTGGCACGCACAGGCCTGGCCAGAGGGGAGGCGCTGGGCAGGAGACGCGTCTCCCTCCACGGCACCCCTGGCTGACCTTGCACTGAGGTTATGCGCCGGGCAGGGCAGGCCTGAAGCAGCTCCCTCCTCCCGTAGATTCTTCTTCCCACATCTGACAAGCAGGACTTCCTCTGCTTGCGTGGCCCAGGTCCACAGCTGAACGCTGCTCAGAACTCCGTGTGTGCGAGCCTGAACTAACTAGTACGCGTGCATGGACCTCAGCGTGCGTGCATGAGCATGTGCACAGGTGTTCATGTGCCTCTGTACGCTTATTTTGTGTGTTGACAAGTCTCAGTGTTGGGGACTATTGTGTTTCCCTCTGAGCCTGGACACCTGGTTGTCCTGGCAACCGTACGCATGCGTCTGCCAGCAGCTGAACCCTCCCGGAGACACATGTGGTCGCTTCCCCTGGTGCCTCCTCTTCCAGATCCTGGCTGCTGGTCACTGCAAAATTCCCTAGTAGGAATCTGAGAACGCTCTCTCGGGGGTTTCAGCACCCAAGATCAAGTTCGGAGGTGCAAGAGTGAAAGCTGGAGGGAGGGTCTGACTCACATCCCGGACAACTGTCTCTCCCTCCTTCTCTCCCTCCTTCGTAGGATGTGACGGTTAGCTCACCTGATTTGCTCGCAATTTGTGCGCTTTTCTCATAATTAATCTCTCCGGCTACCTACCATGGGCGGGGGGGGGGGTGGGGGGAGACAATGATTAAAGTTATTAGCATAGAAAATTGTTACCTATCTGGAGTTTCCTGGTGTGAAAGGTGAGCGTAATAAGAATCAAACATGATTTCATTTATTAAAAGCAACTAATGGGGGTGAAATAAAATAGTGATTTCGATGTAAGGAACGTCACATTAGGAACGGAAACGTGGTCTCTTTTATTGTGTCTGTAGCAATAAGAAGAATTCTCGGAGCTTTTATCTACAGCTCGCGTGGCCGAAGCCAGGAGCACAAAGCAGGGCCTTGGCGGAGACGAAGATGCTAATTGGTGAGCACATACCTATGAGAGTGAAAGGTGAGCTCCTGGAGGGAGGGACCCGAGCACCAGCAGGGGCCTGGGAGTAAACAGCCCCCTTGTCGCCCGAGCACGAGGTCACACATTCCTCGCCAGGCCTTGCCGGGCCCTGTGAAGATTACGGGAGACGGGAGACGGCGTAAGCCAGAGGAAGCAGCTATCCCTTTCCCGCCATCCGGGCCTTCAGGCCCGGTGATCTTGTCTTCCTTTGTGTGTCTTTGTTCTTCTTTCCGTGGAATTGGCTCGACCTTGGCATGATTTGGGGGATTTAGGATTTAGGAACTGGGTGGTTTCTTAAGAAAACGTAGCTTTTGGGCACTCAGGCCAGCACTGCCAGATAATCGGAGAGTGTCTGCTGGGTCTCTGCCTGCCGCCCCCAGCCTTCCGAGTTTGTACCCATCACTGGAGAAGCCACTCACTGGCACAGAGCACAGCCCAAGGGCCCGACACTCTCATCTCAGCTCCTGGAAGCTGAGGTCCTGATCATGAAAACCAAGCCCCTCGGGTGGGCCCCATTTGGCCCAAGGCTGACAGTAGAGCCGCGGAGGGCCCAGAAGTCAGAGGGGGAGCCTTACGACGCAGAAGGTGGGGACGGGGAGCGTATGAGTCTGCGGGGTCCCGGGCCCCAGGCTGGTGATTCCAGGCTGCTGGATCTTCATTGGAGAATGGTACCCACAAAGCTTCTGGGGGTCTGAGACAGGAGAGCCAAGCTGGGGGGTCCCAGAGAACGGCCACCCCTTAGCCCTGAGGTTGAAGCGCCGAGAAAAAAACTCCTCTGAGGTAAGAGTGAGTGTAGGTGTAGGGATGAGACAAGAAACAAAGTCCACTGACACTTAAGTGTCACTCCCCGAAGCCATGGGAACCCTTCTCCATGCAATATGGCCAAACTGTCTCCTAGGAGTTTGCTAGTGACTCACATTTTGCAGGAAATTATTAGGTTAACCGAAAATTAGAATTGCTTCGCTCCGTGGGTGGCGTGGGGGGCTGAGGGCCTACACCCAGCAGGGAAGGCGCCCCCTGCCAGGCATGTCTGACACCCACTCGGTCTAGAGGCTTCCTTCATGCCCACCCGTCCCCACGGGGCGGAGCTCAGCTCACGGCCACAGCCTCCCCGGGAACACGCAGGTAGCATTTGCTCACCCCAGAGAAGAAGAGGGTAGGGAGCAGAGGCAAGTTTTATTATGAAACAACTTTAATCCAAATGCTGATTATTATTTGCAGTGTCGGAAGGCACAAAATATACCTAAAATGTATGGAATCGTCTAAACAGAGTTATAAATCCAAAGAGCAAAGCATGAAAAAGAAAAAAAAAGATACATTCTGAGCTGACACAGAAATCCGAGGTGGGAAGTTTCGTCGTCGTTGTTTTCTGGAGGACTTCCTTGAATATCGATCATTTCCCCTCATGCCAAGGGTAGGGAATTTTAAAAATAACATAAACATGGTGAAGAATAACACCATGAGGTGTTAAGGGATATATATATATAAAAGCAGAAATGCCTATTCCCCAAAGATGTGCGCTCTCTGTGTCTCTCGCAGGCACACGCACAGACACACACACGTGCACGCGCACACGGGCCATCTCTCCTTTCCCTGACACCCATTCTCAGCAAGGCAGCTCGAGAACACATCCATGGTGTGCCCCGGAAGACTGGTCATCTCGGGAAAAAAACAAAAGACAAAAAAACACCAGACCTGGGAGTGAGATAAGGCAGTGAGACCAGAATCTGATTAAAAAAATAGATATATATGAAACCCTTGACCATGCAGGGCTGGGCCCCTGGGTGCTGCTGGGGGACAGTGAGCCCGCACTCCCACCTGAGACGTGTCCGTGGCAGCCTTGGTGGCGGGAACAGTCGGGCCACACTCAGCCTCCGCAGATAAAGAACTATGAACACTTGTCCCTGGGGCTTGTGGCGAATGTGGGGCAGCCGGTCCTCTCTGCTCAGCCGTTGGGGCGTCGGGGAAGGAATCCCCCGGGCAGGTGACCCCGGCCTGGCCGCGGCCCTGGAGCCACCTACGAGGCCGGGGACAGGTGGCTAGCGGGCGGGCAGGGCTCCCAGTGCCCGCGGAGGTGGGGGTCGGGGGCCGGGCCTTGGGGTGCCCCGGTCGTCTGCGTGCACCACCCTGGCAGGTCAGGAGGGCACAGTCACCTTTGCCCTCGGGAGAAGGGCTGGAACGACACAGCGCAGACACCCAACGGCTCTGCTCCTGACGGCGCCGGGACATCGGGGTTGGGGGTCAGATGGCTGCTGTCCTGGCATTCAGGGACAGAGCTGCCCAGCGGTTCACCAGGGCGGGGATTGTTCTGGAAGCCGCCAGAGACTACAGGGTGCTCCCGGCCAGAGGGTCCCTGCTGGGGGCTGCTTCGGAGAAGGCGGGCAAAGCCGACAGGCACTGGGTGCTGGCGTCTGCCCACCGGGTTTTGCACCTGGAGACATCCACTCACATCGGGGGCTCTTCCCTGCGGAGGAGCTGCTCCTCCAGGGGCCCAGGCTCCTGCCTTTGTGAAGGACCGCAGCCCCTGTGACCTCATCCCAGTGCTCACCGCCACCCGGAGCCTGGCCTGCTCACTGGGGTACATCCCTCCTCCTGCAACGGAGTCCTTCCACCTGAAACCACAGGCCCCAACCCCCAGGGGCTATTCCCTGCCTACCTGGCCTCATGCCTCAACACCCAGCATGCAAGGGCAGGCCCAGCTGGCCTATGGTGGGGCCTCTCTGCCTTCTCCCACAGTCTATCCTTGTCGGTTCCTCTCATCAGGGGAAGAGAGTCAAACAATAAGGCCAACTATATGAACCTAGAGCGTGTCAGCCTCAATACTCTCGGGTGGTCAGCTCACTGGGGTGCCTCTCTGGGGTCCACAGCCCCCAAGTCATGAAGGGAGTGACCAAGAGGACTGCCCCATGTCCCAGGAGTCTCCCAGGTCCCAGCTGGTCAGACGGGAACAGCTGGTCACCCCCCAGCACAGTAGCCCAGGGTCGCGCCAAGGCTGGCTCCCCGTTATCCAGCCCAGAGGACTGAAGAGGAACAGAGGGCCAGGCATGGGGGGACGTGGCCATAAACCACGAGGCATGGCAACAAGCAGCATCTGGGGTTCCTCTAAAGGGGTGGCTGCTTGTCTTCCCCTCTCCCCTGGCAGGAAGGGGCTCCTGGTCTGATCACACCTCCTGCCTTCAGAAAGGCCCAGGAACACGGGGCTTCTTTGGCACTTCAGAATGATCACAAGTAATTTGCCTTTTTATTCATATAGAACAAAATTTACAAAGTCATTCATACAGTTTTTGTGTTTTTTTTTTTTTTACTGACTTCGAAAATTGGGAATATTCAAAATACACTTTTACCCCACTCCATTCTGTCATTATTTACACATATGTACAAGAGAAATGAAAGAGTCTCTGTGTGTGTGTGTGTGCAGGTGTGTGTGGTGTGTGTTGTCGTTGTCTCGTATTAAAAAGCTCTGCTGGTCGGGTGGGTGGATGGGCGGGCGGGAGGGCAGGCGGCGCGGTCAGATGGAGGTGCCGTGGGAGGTGTCCAAGGCCTCTGGAAGGACGCCCCCCGGCACAGGCTGGAAGGACATGGGGATGGGGGTCTTGACCGGGCTCTGGCGGAACAGGCCCCCATTGGGCGACCTGTGTTTGCACTGCATGGAGGGCATGGTGGCGGAGCTGCTCAGCGGCAGCGGCAGGTTGCTGCCCGGCCCTGACGACAGTGTCCGGCTGGTGCCGTGGCTGCTCTGCTCGGGCAGGAAAGTGCTGACCGAGAGCTGTGTGTTCTGGTACTCGCGTGTCGGCTCCAAGGCCTGGCTGGGAGCCAGGCCCCCCATCTCCAGGGCCGAAAGCTCAATGGACGCTGGGGAAATCTGCTTGTGGGCAATGTCTTCATCCATCAGGCTGTTCATGCGCCGGTGAACCTGCTCCAGATTCACTTCTTTATCCTGGAGGGAAAGCACAGGAAGGTCAGGCCGAGCCCTAACATGAGCCACGACTGGCTTTCTACGAACTCTGGGAGGCCTGGAGACCACCTCAGGCCTGCTCAGCCTGCTGGACACTGGGGGGAGGGGAGGGCGGGCAGGGGGTGAGCATTCCCCCAATCCCCCTGCGCCCCCTCACACTGCCCCTAGGTTGCGAAGACCCAGCAAGCAGGTCACACCCGGATGCAGCCCTTGCGAGGAGATGCCTTGAAGAACTAGCAGAGACAAAAGGAGAATGAGGGAGTCCCCATGAGAATAAACACAACTGGCCCTTGAGCCCCTGGGGTCCCCCATGTATTTGTCACAGAGTTTACAATGTTCAGGAAGCCTTGCGTGATCATCCCCATCATCCAACAAAAGGAGGCTTGGGTTCAGGAAGGTCAGTGGCCTCCCTTGTGATCGGCAGGGGTGGCCTGGGAAGCCTGCAGGAGGAAGTGAAGTCCTGGCTCACCCCGAAACCCCCGTCCCCCACCCCCCCCAGGGCAGGATCTCCAGAGACGCCAGCCAACAGGCATTTCCCTGGCTCCAAGGCTCACGGGGCCGATTCCTAGATGAGGAAGAGGGTGGGGATGGTGAGGAAAGGGACTTCTCAGATGACATTGCTGGTATCCAAAGCGTTGAGACCGCCAAGATGGGTGACCCTCACCCTTGACTCTTTCTCCGTATAGCAAATGGTGGCAAGGAAATGGGTTTGGTTGTGTGCTTAAGAAAGAGAATAAAACGGAACAACTATCACTCCTTTCAAATAACTTGATGTTTCATCTACAACATCAAAATAAATCAAGGAGGCCGAGCTGCTTAGAAGCTCCTAAAGGACAAAGATGATGCACTTTGTTTGCTTGGGGCCCCCAAGGAGGTGGGGCAGAAGACCAGGTGTCCATAGCCACCCCAGCTCCCCGATGAAGGGTTCAAAGTTTAACTCCAATTTGCAGGCAGCATGAGTGTGCCAATGTGCCAGGCAAGGTCATGCCTACTGCTCAAGCTTCTGATGCCAAGCTCCTAGAGAAATACCATGTCAAAGCTCCGCTCCAAGACCGAACATCACAGGCCGTCTAATGGAGACACCCATAAGGTTGAGAGAGGAACTGTCCCCTGCCCAACTTGTAGGGTGGTTAGAAATCCCACAGAATGGAAAAGGCCTGGATGTGCTTTCAAAGGAGAAAAGGAACTGTACAAATCCGAGGGCCATCCCAGTGGCTGTTCTGAGCTCCTAGGAGGCTGGTGGGAGAGGGCTTTCCCCAGAAAGAGGCCACCAAGTAGGTGGTGAAAGTCTCCCTTCCATGGGTGGGCTGACACCCGGGAAGTCTCAACCTAGCCTTCCTCCGGCAAGGACGTTGCCTCTGCAGTCTACTCTTTGTTGCCAGTGCCCCCTGGCACGAAGGCAGGCCCACGGCCCTCTCCGCACCTTTGCTGAGTTCATGACTGGTAGACAGAGGTTGGCTTCTGTGGGGCAGCTGCCGTCTTCCCAGACTCTTTCCCAGAAAAAGAAAACTAACAACACCCACAAGACAGTCAAGAACTCATTCCAGTTCAAGAGCAAAGAAACAAGCATCTTGTTGCTTGTTGAGAATCAGAAAGCCAACTTGCTTGAGGATGGAAGACACGATGGGGCCGCGGCTCTGTGTCCTGGATGGAAACAGATGGCTCCCACGGGGCGGAGCCAACACTCCAGGGACCTGAGCCCCACACAGCAGAGCTCAGCTCCCGATGCAAGGAAACCAGCTCCAAGCTGAGGACACCTCTGAGTGGCAAATGTCGCCGGTGAAACTGCACGGAGTGGCTGGAGAGTACCAGGCCTTTACTCAGCCGGAATGACTGTGATGCATGTGTTGGTCTTTCATGGACTCTTTCAAGTTCGTGAAAAAATACAAGACGCCAAATTCAGTTCTCTTAATTACTTTACAGCATATTGATCCAGCTCTGTGCAACCTTGCTTCCCTTCTCTGTGTTTTATCTGCTTTGTTTTTATTCTTGCCTATGAAACTCTTTTTAATAGTTTTTTAACCTGCTGTATTAGCCCCTGGCTGTTTTAAGGCCACCGTGCATCAATTAGCCCTTCCTAAGGACACCATGGTTTGTGTGCTTTGGGAAAGTACTTCTTCCTCACTGGACGATGCTTTGGCAGGTGTCCTGCCCACCTGTAGCTAAGATGCAGGCCCACGATGCAGGCAAGAGCAATAGGACTGGATCTGAATCCTGAACTAAGAGAGAAAGACAGAAAAAGGTGATTGTCCTTCCAATACAGCAGTAGTACTTCAACAAACTTTCTGTGCCACGACCGTCCTCCTGGATCTTGTCCCCCAAGTCTGCGGACAAGCCTGACTCCTACCCCCCAACCCATTCTGCTTCTCCAGCCGTCTTGTGTGCCCCCGAGAGAACACGGATACAATTCTTTCATCGGCATTGGCCCAAAGTCAGTGCCACAGCTATGTGCGTAAATACCTCTATCTCTTGGTTATTTTCATTTCAAAATATGGGACAGGCCACAAGTATCAGAGGTCTTGGAAGCTGGACACATTAAAAGAGAAGTTCAGACAATTTTGGGGTTTAATAATATAACCCTCCCTTCTCTTTGCAGACAGCGAAGCTCGTAGAAGGCTGGTTGAGCCGATGTCCCCGTTGGCAGAGCCTTCAGTTTCCATCAAAGGAAAACCGATGGACACGGGATTTGGGATCATGAGAAGCAGTGGTTAGTTACGGAATCTCACCTTTTCCTCCTTTAGATTTTCTTTCCAGGGCTTTAAGGATCTTTTGGGGGAATGGAAAGTAGTCAAGTTTAGAAGTGGACTAGTCTGCAGGGGGAGGCAAGTGTCTTGGTCCCAGCCCTGTTCACTCTGAAAGTCAGAAGGAAAGTGTCCAGGAGATGCTCCCCCTTTTGCTGGGGTCTAGAGAAAGGGGAAGGGGAATGTCCTGTCCAAGGAGGCCACCAGGAGGCAGAGAGCCGAGAGCCCGGGCCCAGTGAAGGGAGCCCCCTCTCTCCCTAATGCCACAGACACAAAACAGAAGGAGAGCCCTGGGGAAAGACCAACCACCCAGAATCCTTGAAGAAGAACGTGAGCGGAAGAGGTCTCCGAGATGGAATCCCTCACCAGGGGAGGTACAAGGGAGAAGAGGCTCCGAGAGTAGGATTCTAAAAGGGGTCGGCTGTGGGCCCCGGCCTAGCATACTGATCACGGCTGTGAGGACTTGACCTGGTAATACCAAAGCATCTAGAATAAAAACCAGCCCAGAGTGGAGGTGTGGAGACAGCCCAATTACCCTAGAATCAGTATTTTTGAGAGGAAAGAGCTTGAATCGTTTCCTGAATCCAAAGAGTTTTTCTCTTGCCTCAAGTTCAGGACAAATGAAGCCGTCCTATGAAGCGGCGGGTGTCGGCTTCCAGGGAGGCTCGTCATTAGCCCGTGACCTCCCTGTGTCAGGACGCAGAGAGAAGGTCCACGCCAGCCGAACAGACTCCCCGGGGAGACCTTCCCACCCCAAATGGCAGTCAAGTCATTAATACTCTGTGCACCAGTGGGACCTCATTGTACTCAGTTTCTATAGCGCTGGTAGCTCCGACGCGAGACGAACCCAGGAGGGCAAGGCGCCGCCGGGAGCTGCCCATACTTGACTGTTCAACTGGACGGCAAAACGAGAAGGGAAATGCCTAGCGCCCTGCGAGCACCTGCAGTCGGGCCACGTGCGCAGCGACGTCCTCAGCGGCCTGCCGGGGCTCGCAGCCGATGCGCAGATAACTGGAGAAACCCCCGTGTGGTCGATCCTGGGTCACCTGGGGCCGCAGGCTTCACCCCCACGAAGTCATCTCCAGGGGCCCCCGGCCAAGGAATGAGGAGGCGGAAATAACCCGCCTGCTCGAGGAAAGAGGCAGGAGTGATTTGAATAATTATCTATATTTTAGACAAAACGGGACATTCTATTATGTTATGCAAATTCAAATAATGGACTTTTTTATGTGAACTACATCAGTTTACATCCTCATTATCTCAAGTTTTCGGTGTTCAACCGCACGGAAACTTGCTGCTGTCTTCATTAATTTACTGCAGGTAACTGACCTAGTCAAACATCCCTGAATATGACAGAAAATTCACAGACCGCATTTTTCCACGAGTCCGGCTGAATTCCAGCTCTGCGCTTCTCACCTCGCATTAACCATGATGACAGATGCACCAACTGAGGTTACCGGGGACCCTCTCCCAGGCATTGTCTTGCAGGGAGATGAAGTTCTGTAATTAAGCCGCTGTTCGCCAACGTGGAAATAATTCAGCGTGCTGGAAAACGGTAATTAACTCAACTATCATCTATGTAGCAGCCGGTTACACGTGGGACTCGTTAGAACCAGCTTTGTGTGGTGTCCAATGGCTTTTACTTTAAGCTGGGATGGAACAAAATGGGACGAGGGGCTTCCCCCCGGACTGCAGTAGTTGTAGAGGTGTGGTTCCTCACTCAGCTCTGAGACTGGCTGGGTTGCAAATGAGACCCAACGGTGGGGACAAGCACCATCCAGATGGTCTCCTTAAGTATTGCTCCAAAGACTTGCCCAACTCCAATGGGCTGGGCTGGAGGGCTGAGGATGGCCGTGGGGTGAGAGCGAAGCAGTTCAACAGTTGATGAAGTGGTCTTGGGAGATGATGGGCAGTTTCCTGAGCATCATGAGAAAGAGTTCTGATGCTCTGTCACAGATTTCACAGGAGAAGGCAACAAGAGGAGAGAGCTAATGAACACCCCCCATCATAGATGGTGGCAGCGGGCACACAAGGGGTGAACCGAGGCTCGGGGTGAAGAGAGTTGCTCAAGGTCATGCAACTGCACGGTAAGTGGAGCATCAGGATCTGAACTCACATCTACCTGGCTCCAAACACTGGGCTCTTTTCCACCATGCCAGGCTGTGTGTTCCCAATTCCCCCTCGGAAGGATGGTGTAGACCCATGGTTTTCGTCCTTGGAAGGATCTCAGAAGCATGTGTGGAGCCTTTCGAAATGACAGTTGCGCAGATCTACCTGAAACCACCCCTTGGGGAATGGAGCCCAAGCATCTGTATTTCTAAAAAGCTCCAGGATTAATCACCTCTGAGGTGTAGCCAGAATTGAAAGCCATTGATCCAGCTGCAATGATTACACCACAATTTAACATTAATAACGTTTTCCTTATAGGAGCCCAGGCTGGTTCATTCATTCGATAAACACTTTTGAGCTCCGAGCACCAGACGAGCTAATGTTCTGGGTAAAGCATCCGTCTTGGTCCCTGGCATACAGAAGGTGCTCAATACTCCAGTTACATCCATCACCGCGTAACCAGAGGCTCTGCTATCAGAGATGGGGCTAAGCGATGGGGATGCAGAGGTGGAGAAGTGCCAGCGGGCTGCGAGCGGGGGCAGGTGGCAGACCGTTGGCCGCCAGCGCCAGTGTGCATGTGCAGGGAGGCAGCCCACGAGGGAGCGCGGGACGTGCTACAGGGCGGTCAACGTCTGAACTGGTCTTGAGCTACGCGCCGGCGTGTGGTCAGCATACACTTATCACCGGCACGGAACATGCACTCGCTCCCCTCGCCCTCCCGCTGAGAGGTCTGGTATCAGCAGCATAGCCGTTGGGCCAGGCTCAGTTCTCAGCAGAAGAGAGAAACTGGGAGTCAGAGGATGTCAGAGCGTAGCTGGGAGCCAGCATTCTGGCTCAAGAAAAATCCCAACACCTGTCGTTCCCCCAAATTTCCCGGAGAACGTTAGGTAGGATGCCCTGCTCCTGCACACAACCCAGGGGAGGCCCAGCGGCACACACATCCTTCACATCCCACCTTGTCCCTGCTACTTCTGCATCCTGTTTCTCTGGAGCTAAGGATGCCTCCCTCCAATGTCCTCGAAGAGAATCAGGACAGTTAAGAGAACATGTGGCACAGAGAAGGTGCCCTGGAATATGACGTGCCTTCCCCACCCCCTGACTGCCCACCTCTAGGTCCTTGGGAGGCAGCAGCACGTGGGCTCCCGCTCACCAAGCACGTCCCGGGGGCAGGTGCTCCTTATGGCCCTTTCCACACCTTCCTTCCTGGGACCTCAGGGCAATACTGGGTGGCTGCTCAAAGGACCGGGGGTGGGGGGTGGTAGGCACAGGGGACAATAACCCTTCTATGAGTTGAAGAAGTGCCAGAGGAGTGGAGGCAGAGAAGGGCACAGAGCCAAAGGGAGTGTCCCCGGAGAAATATCTTCCCCAGGGGGAGGGGGGTGCTGTAGGGGCAGCGACTCTGCTGCTGCCCCCCGCGCCCTGGCCCCTGTCAGCTCCCGTCTACGGTGGCAGCAGGGCCCGGGCTGGGCAGGCAAGGCAGGAAGCACAAGCATTCCAGGCTCCTAGCCCAGCGACAGATGATTCATCCCTCCCTCTTCATGTCATCTCCCATTTGTGCGCTTCTCATCTTTATTTCATGAATATTTTATTCTCAGAGCAATGGCTCCATCGCCCCCATAAATCTAGAGGGTGGCTCTTCCCTGCAGCCGCGGTGCCTGCTGCACTCACCTGCACCGGGTAACTACATAATAGTCTGATTCCTTAGAAAAAATATGAGCCCAAACCCACATGAATATTAAGGGGTTGAACGCACATTACTACTCTTCCTCAAGTAGGTGTCTTAAGTCTGAAGACATCTCAGCACAAGCCGTTAAACACAGCTAGGACTACACCCAAAGACAGCTTTCGGGCTCCTAAGAAATATGGCCAATGCCCTGAAATGAAGCGCTCTAAGATTAACCGGACACTCTCACCTAATTGCAAATGCTGCTCCATAAAACACGGGCAACCAGTAACACAAAGTGGTTCTGGATTAAATACCGTTATTATTTGTCAAAGGTTTGAAAGACGTGCCCCGACTATCCTGGTGTGCCAGCCCCCTCCTGGCGGCTCTTCCCTTCAGGAGGAGGTTCCGACCACTTGGCCTGGCACCCAAGTCCGTCAGAGCAAGCCCCTGCCCCTTGCTCCACTCCTTCCCGCTGCTGATGCTGACACTGGAGCTCCCGGAGGCGCGACGACTACTGCCCTCCCTGGGCTCACCCTGCCCCGAAGGCCACTCGCAATCTCCCCTCCAGCTCTAGGATCTGTACCAGCCCCTCAGCATCGGCTTCTAGCAACTCCAAGTCCCACGAGCTCTTCACTAGCCAGGACCTCTGCCCCCATGTCCCCACCACTCCCAAGTGGGGCTGGGTGTCTTCTTGGTACATCCGAGGTAGCCTCTGATCACTTGAGAATGCTCGTGCTCAACGAAGAGGTCAACTTCTCCACCCTGTCCACCCCTGCGGGGGCACGTTCCCCGAGGACGCAGGCTTGTGCCCCTATCGGCGTATTTATGAAAGGAAGAAGAGGGAGGGAGAAATTTCACTGGGAAATTGGGAACCTACAAAAACCAGGAAGAAGTCGGGCTACTTCCCTCTCCCACTGTGCACCCCTTCTTAGCAACACCAGAAGGGGCTGGAGGAAAGGCAGCGACTATGCTTTTCCAACCCACCTCTTTATTGGTCCCCATTCCTACCTGGAAGCAGGTAGGTGGCAGAGGCAGAAATTCCCGCACTTTCTAGGCAGGACCAATGTATTTCATCCCCACCTCTTGTGCCTGAGATCCTGGGCTTATGCAAAAGCCAGAAGAGAAGGCAGGGTGCTTTACTGGCAAGGAGAGAGCTGTTCCCCACAGGGAGCTGTTCCTGGTCTCCTGGTCATCTCTCTGCGCTTCTCTCTTTTACCCCTGCCTTCCATGTCTCTCCAATAATTGATCCCGATGCTGGTCCTTCTCCTCCTCCCCCTTCTCTCTCTCTCTCTCTCTCTCTCTCTCTCTCTCTCTCTCTCTCACACACACACACACACACACACACACACACAGTGATCATTCATTCTGGGCTACTCAGGCCAGGCTTGTCCCTAAACACTAAACAGGGGATGTGAAGGGACGTGATGACTGGATGCAGATGAGGACGCCCGATCCAGGGGAAGAATGGCCTCTCTCTGCACCTGGCTCATGAGTGGCATCCTGGAGGGCTGAGCCTGGGCACCCACTCTGCCCATGCCATCCCCTTCAGTGCTCCCATGACAGTGAGGTTTGCAGGGAGCCCTTTCTGCTCCCCTGACCCAAGGACATTTGCACAGAGGAAATCAAGCTATGGCTCATTGGGTTTGGAAAAAAAAAACTCAAAGCAAACAACACAGAGTGGGCGCAATGGGATCTGATCCTCTCTGGTCCCATGGGGGCAAAGCTCCAGGCCCAGCCTACCACCCTCAGTGTATGCTGATACTTCTGTGCATATAGGCTTGGGTGGTGAGACGCAATTCGGTAATGGGACATATCTGCGGCCTTTCCTTGAAACGACTCCTCAAATAATTCGCAGGTCCTCCCCGTGACTTTTTTCACAAAAAAAATCTCCAGGAGCCACAGACACGCAGGCAGATCATTACCCATCCCGCTGAGTGGCCTCCCCTTACGCCTCAGCCCGCCTCTGCTGCGGCCCAGGAGCGGGAGCGGAAGCAGGAGACCAAGGGAGAGCCAAGCCCTGCGCTTCCTTGCAAGGAGGCACACAGAAGGCAGAAGATGGATGTCCCCAAACACTTCCAACACACTGAGTCCAACGGCAAGGTCCTTCCGGCAAAAACTCAGTGTGATGACGGAGAGTTGCTGCTGCCTGAGAGGAATGGAGAGTGTGTTACCACCTCCACCCGTGGGGTCCCCGTTACAGACCCACTTAGGCGCTGTGGCCCATCACGTGGCCCAATTCTGGGCTGTTGCATCTTGTTTGGAACTTACACCTGCCTGTCGCCACATAATCTGCTGATTATGATTCTGAGGAGGCTGAGGTGTACGCAGCACACCGTGGCAGCCCTGCCAGGGAGTGGCTGGGCTCACACCCTGCTGCCTGCATGTAGGCTTCTGCTGACAGGATATCACCCCCTGATTCCCCAGATGGCACTCTTGCCACCCTCCCTTTGGGGAGTGGACTCCAGGCTGCCTTGGTGAAGGCTTCATAAAAAAACAAAACAAAACAAAACAAAACAAAACAAAACAAAACAAGACAAAACAAAAAAACTCAAAGAGCTTGAAGAGTAAAACCCCAATAGAAGGAAGTGTCGTGGGCAGAATCAGCTTGCGGTTGGCAAATGCGAGGAGGGACGTGTGCCAGAACCTGGAGTGTGGACAGAGCCACGGTGATCCCTGTGCCGGGAGGGCCTGGATGGCTGTGGGCCCGGCTGCACCCTGTGAAGATGAGGCAGGGAGGGGAGGCAGGGATGAGGGCAGGGGCCAGTCCCTACCTGCATGCTGGAAGAGCAGAGCCCTGTGGCCCTTGATGTGAAAGCAAAGAGAACCAAGAAGGAATTCGGTTTCCTCTCTTACCCTACAGTTGTTCTCTCCAGGTCAGGGTGGAGGCACATGGGCGGGGCAGGGTAGGGAAGGGCTCTCTGGCGCTGCTCATGCTGTACCCGCTCTACAGATAAATACAGGACTTTAGTGGCCACGGCTGGTGCCTTGGCCCTTTGTTCAAACACAAAAACATCCCCTCCATTTGCTCTCTTGCTTTAAAAATCCACATAAAACGACACCAGCCCCCCACCCCAAATAAAACACTGCTGTCTCCACACGAGCGACTCCGGTAAATACTAACTGGAAGAAAACTGCCCAGTGTGGCTCTCCTGTCTCTAGGCTGCAGAAGGGAGAAGCTGCACTCAGGGCACGGACCTCTTTGGGGGTCTCCTGGTGGCACCGGTTGCTGTTCCACCACAACTCCAGGGCGGCCACCAGGCAGGCGAGGAGGAGGCCGATGGCCAGGATGCAGAAGACCCCAGCGAAGCTGTGCAGCTTGAGGGACTTGCCATCGGCTTGGGCACTGGCAGGGCTGGTGAGGTCGCAGCGGCCCATGTGCGGCCACCACTTCTGCTTGAGCACGTCGAGGTCCCCGGTGTCCTGCAACTCCAGGATCCTGCAAGACACAATCCACATGAGCCACACCACTGGCCCCCTGGATGTGGTCCTGGGGACCCCGGGCCCTCCCCCAGCAGGCTGGCCCTTCCAGAGACACTGCTGAACCGCCGCGGTAGCAGTTCTGCTGCTCCAGCCTTTCCCTTCCCCACCCCGTTCTCCACTCTGCAGGCAGAGGGCTCTGGACCGAAACACATCAGCCTTTGTCTCTCTCCTCCTCAAAAGCCTCGATGCTCCCTCCCACCCCGTCTTGCTGCCCAGGGATAAAGTTCCATAGCAAAGGACACAAGGACCCTTCATGTGGGATCAGGGCCAAGGCTCTGGGGATAAAATCGGAAAATACAGAACTGGATGAGGCAACCCTGAGACCATGGATTTACAAAGATGCTTTCTTTCAAATTCAGAAACAGCATCGGGAGTCTCTCCCGCTAGGATTCACCAAATTATTCACTCATTCGTTCATTTGGTCTGAGGAGTGTCTGCCTCGCTTGTGTAGGATGCCCCACATGGCTGCGGGGGAGATCAGAGACAACGACATGGACCTCGAAACAATCACAGCAATTGGTGTAGAGACAGAAGCTGTGATCAATACTAGGATATGGAAAGAGAAGAGCTAAGACATGGTGCATGGGGAGGGTAGTCCAGGCTCGGGTGTTGCAGGAGGTGACAGGGGGAGCACACGCCTCAAGGAAGGTTGGTCATCAAATAGCACGTACTTGTCCAGCACATTCTACATGCCAGGACACATCCTAAGCACTGGACAAATAGTATTTTGTTCTTATGTCAACCCTTCGGGATGGTTCCTTCCATTTTCCCATTTTTCCAGAGAAGGAAATGGAGGCACAGGGAGATAGAGAGCATCTTGACTAAGTCACTTGGTGGTTGGCAGGGATGGCGTTCAACAAGGAGAGACTACCACCATGCTTGAGAGTCTGCTCTCGGCTATGTCCCCAGTATGTCTGAGATGTGACAACGTGGCCACTGAGGCTGGAGGATGGTGGCTGAGGAGGAGGATGGTGGGAGATGAAGTTGGTAAAGCAGGAAGAGCCAAGAACACGGGCTTGGAGAGGGTCTGAGAGGGAGTCTGGATTCCAACCCGCTGGCCAAGGTGGGGCAGCCCGTGCTGCTCTCCTATTTCCCGTGTAGGTGTCTGGTTGGTTGTTGTCCTTTGTTGTGGTATCTGATGGATTCCCCCGTAGTGCAGGGGTCTGAACACTGAGCTAGTAGTAGCTGATCGTCCCCAGGCCCCTCCAACCTGAGCTCTTCCTTCTTCCCGCCTAGTTCATGGTGGTACAGCCGGGGGATAACACCTGCGGTGGCGGCTCTGAGCCCTCTGGGTGTGCAGTCAGGAAAAGCTCACTTGCAAGTGGCCACTTGAGGAGCTGGTCTCTGCCTGCACCTGCATTGCAGGCCAGCTCCGACTACAGGCTGAGGCTGGGCTCTGTGACTCCGCGTGGGCTGTGACTGGTGGAGAGGGAAGGTGACAGCCCAGAGGGAGTCCTCTGACCTGCCAACACCGTGGGTGCAGCACAGCATGGCTCTCACGGGCTGTGAACAGCCTGGCTCTGTGCAAAGAGCAAGCTACGGAGGCACCAGATCTTAGCCGAGTGCCACGGGACAAGTGACTAGCTGTCCCATCTTTGCAAGACAGACCCACAACCCCGCCAGGTGAGCAAATCCTTCATGTCCGAGGCTGTATGTTACTCTCCATGGTTTCTCCTGAGCAAGCGCAGTGGGGCCCAACTTGGGCCATCAGTGGATGTTTGTTGCATCCATATATTATGAAGGCATTAATTGAATCGTGAACACTAATCTAAACTGAAATGGTCGTGGTGAGATAATGAGATAATGTCTGTCAAGTGCCAAGGACATCAGTCGGCACAAAAGACCTAAAATGCCGCTGTGCACGTAGGGGTTTGGTCATTGAGATAAATCCATGATCAGCATGTGCAGGTGCGTGCTCGGGCTCGTGCTCGGTAGGCTGCTGGGTGCCGCAGACCTCTCCCGTGGCACAGCCATGATTAACTGGGCAGGTGCTGCATCCCACTACCTCCGTGTGGCTCTGGACATGTTAGGGAAGCGGTCTACCAGTTAGCTCATGCTGAAAGGCCATCGCCTAAGTCTCCATTGGCAGGTCCCAGGAAGCTGGGCCTCCTGGCAGTTATAGGAACCCCAGGGCTGGGCACGCAAGATCTCAGAGCTGTGAGAAGCCTCACGGGCAGATGGCTGGCTCGCCGAGGAGAGACAGCACAGCTTCGTATTTATTATGCGGATCCTGCTCTGACAGACACCAGTCCAAACCCAGACCTGCAGACACGCGAACCGTGGCAGGACACCTCTGCCCTTTGCAGCCCTTATTACAAAAACTGGAGATCAGAGGCAGCCCTGGTGGCTCAGCGGTTTAGTGCCACCTTCAGCCCAGGGCGTGATCCTGGAGACCCGGGATCAAGTCCCACGTCGGGCTCCCTATAGTGAGCCTGCTTCTCCCTCTGCCTTTGTGTCTGCCTCTTTCTCTCTCTCTCTCTCTCATGAATAAATAAATAAAATCTTAAAAAAAGAAAAAAACAACGGAGATCAAAATAACTCCTACCACAGAATTCTTGTGACAAAGTGGAAAGAGGGGACACAAAAAAATAAATAAGCAAAAAATCAAAATTAAAAAAATAAAAAGTAAAAAAAGAAGAAAGAAAGAAAGAAAGAAAGAAAGAAAGAAAGAAAGAAAGAAAGAAAGAAAAACAAAAACAAAAACAAAAAGAAAGAAAGGACACGTGGGCCCCACTCAGCTCAAGATCTGGCAAGTAGTAAGGGTTCCATAAAGGCTGGTTCCCGTTGCATGGTCCGATGGCCACGCTGACCAGCCGCCCTATCCAGTCCAGTATAGATACGGGCCGACTGATCATTTTCCATTGTTCTGATCCCCCTAACAGCCTGTAAAGTAGGTCTTAGCATGTCGGTTTTTATGTCTTGAAGACCTGAGGCTGAACATCTTAGATAACTTGCCCCCGGTAGCAATTAGAAGGTGGCAAGGCTGCTCTTCAGAGCTAGGTCACGCTGCCCCGGGAAGCCATGCTCTTCCCAGAACATCAGGCTGGTAAGTGCAGGCAGCCTGCTCTCAGAGAGTTTGGTTCTGGTCTAGGAGACCACGGACTCTGGCCAGAGCACGGCTGTGGGGTCTGACTCCTGCTCCTCCGCTCATCGACTGCAACATCAGGCAGGCTGCTTAGTTCTGCTGATGCTTCTCTTCCTTTTAATTGTATGCATTTTTATGCCTGATATTTATTCCGGGAAGAATGGAAGGCAATTTATTAGGAAAACATATAATAAAATAAAAACAAATCAAAAGGAAAATTTAAATATGTAAGCAGCAGAGGAAAGATAAAACAAGTCACGGGCACAAAACGAGGCCTAGAACGAGGCTAAACATAACGCGCGCCGTGATAATCCATACTCCTGCTTAGGAATAAGCCGGAGTGATAATAGCCACTTCCCAGAGCCAGTTGTTCTATTTTTCCAGACAGATATAATTGCAGGTGCTTTCTTTTGGTCAATAGTCATGGAGCTGGCTACACAGTAGGTGCCCCATAAATGGCTATTAAGTTGTTAAACATTTATCGAATGCCTGCTCGGCATGCCCTGGTCCACGAACAGGCCGCAGCACGCAGCCGCCACCGTGCACACTCCTAAGGTGTAGGCCGCGGCCCGTGCCCTCAGCCAAAGCAAGGGAGCATATCTGCATGGCTTAATTCTCAGAACTAAGGGAAAGGAAGTTCCAGAAACTCCAGGGAAGACCAGGCTCTGCTACTTACATAAGACCTTTTTTCCTACCAATGGGATGGAGCGTTGCTGCTCTGAGGCACGCCCCGCGTAGGGGCAGCTCACCATTGTGTATGCACCTTACAACAGAGCCCCTTAAAGGGGCTCAAGAGGGGCTGCAACACAGAGACGGGCGGTGATAATCGGGAGGCTGGCGCAGTCCCCTAGGGACAGTTACTTACAGTCACGGAGCACCTGGCTTCCTCATGAAAGCAGAGGGTAATGACCAGAATAACCAGGAAACGGCCAGGCGCTTTGTTTATGGTCACTCTTGGGGTTGGGGGAGCAGCCAACAGAGTCTCCATGGTGCGACATTTACAATAGCACCTCACGGTCAGCAAGTGCATGGATAATGAGCAGCCCTGTCCCAGGGCAAGCCTGGATTCTGGGACCCCACACGCCGGCGCTGGTCCTGGTCCATTGCCCTCTAGGGCCACACAAAGGACGTGGAATTCCTTCTGCACCCAGCAGGCCTTGCAGTATTGGAAGTGAGCAAAACCACCCTCTCCTCGCCCGTTTTCTGCTCTGGGTTGAACATCCTTGGCTTCCCCTCGGAGCCGGTTTTGGCCCTTCTCTTGCCCTGACTCACTGAACAGTCCAGCTGGGAAGCAAGCTCTCTCCTCTCTCCAGGGCGCCAAGGATTGCTTCTGCAGACCGTGGGAGCTCTCTCGACAGTTCAAGTACATGGGGACCCTAAGCGTCCCTCACTGGGGACCCTGGGCTCCCGTGGGTGCTATTTTGGGCCCATCAGCTGTCTTGATGCTGCTGCCACATTGGCCCCACCAGCTCCCTTACCATGTGCCCCAGAAAACTGCTCACAGGCTGCTGGCGTGTGCAGTGCCCTGAGCCTCCTGTCTCAGAAAACCTAATGGGGTAAACCTCCGAACACCAAGGTAACACCCATCCTGGAGAGAAGCCCTTCCTTCCTTACACCTTCCATCTGAGCAATTGCTCGGACTCTGCTTGTCTCTCCAGGGAGCAGAGGGAGGCACAGAATGGATACTTGACTGAATTCCAGAAAAAAACCCCAAAGCTTCATTTAACATAATTAGTTCTACCCCTATTCCCAGGTTTGCAGACAAACCACTGAACGGATGGGTCACAGGGTGTCCTCCTCAGCCTGTCCCTGATGGGGTTTAGGTTCCACTGCTCACGATCACAGAACCCCAACCCACCTCTACAAGCAGGGAAAGGAGGCCGTGGGGATCGAGGGCCGGACGGCAACACGGGTGCAGGATTGGGGCTCAGGGACATGTGTTCTCACCCTGACTCTGCCAGGAGCTGGCTGAGTGACCATCTCCAAGCTTCGGGGTGTTAAACAAAGGACCTCCAGCCACTCTTGCCCCTCTGCATGAGTTACGCCTCAGGGCTCAGAGATGATGAGGCTCAACAAGAGATGGACGCCTCCCAGCAGGTCACGCGGGCAGCTAACCAGGCCGATCCACGCTGGATGCCGGTTTGCCTCTGGTGCAGGGTAGCAGGTGTCTCTGCTTGGGCCATCGCCCGCCCCACGCAACCCTCCCCACCACTGTCACCCCCACCCCACCCCCCACCCCCACGCGCTTGTGGGTTACCAGGAGGCAGATCTGGGGGGAGGGGGAGGGGCAAGGGTGGGCCACCGTCCACTGTGCCACGGAACACAGGTCCCTGGAGGCCCCAGCATCTGCCCCCTGGCCCGTGTGCACATGACGACAGTGTCAATGTGCTTCTCTGACCACACTTTTCGAGATTCCACATTGACACTTCCCACATTGACTTTTCTCACGGAAAACCAACTTGTGGAGTTCTTATTACTTATTGGGGTACATAATTGCTGGGTCCTTGTGAGATCCAATTAACTATGACTGGGCCTACCCGCTAAGTCCTGTTCGCCCTTGGGGCCTCAGGTGTCACTTCCTCCAGGAAGTCCTCCCTGGGTCCCCAGCAGGTCTGGTCTGCTCTCCTCTGCCCTCTTGCTGCCCAAAGAAGCCTCCCCGCCGCCCTGAGTGCCCTGTGTGGGCGCCCACGGCCACAGCACGGCCTGTGCCCCCGCAGGAGGGACCAGGTACTTGGCCTCTTTGGCTAGGGCCACCCGGGCCTAGCAGGTGGAGGGCAGGGGCGGGTGCTGGGGGAAGCCGGGGAGCTGGTGCGTGCGGCCCTCGTCCCAGGGGAAGGCCACCCCCCAGGCCCGGGCGGACGGCGCCCACCTCTGGGAGAAGAGGTCCCTGTAGGGGCTGCCGTGCTGCAGGGCGATCCCGTAGCCCTTGCTGCTGACGCTGTTGCCGGTGACGGTCACGGAGCAGTCGTCGTCCGTGAGGGCCGCGTACTCCACCACCGCCACGTCCCACAGAAAGGCGTAGCTCCCCTTCTTCGCCTGAAAGACCAAAATCACAATGAGTCAGGCAGGCCCAAGTCGGTCTGAGGCGCGGGCAGCCCCCGTGGGATCTGCGGGACCCTCGCGTGGCCCCCGCCCGCTGGCCTGGCCACGAGCTCCCCTTGGGGGCTCTCCCTCAGGGGGGCCCTGTCCTTGGGGAGTGCACGAGGGTGAGCCAGGGACCTCGGACACACAGGGGCACCTCTTGGTCCCCACCTGGTATTCCTGTTTAGGACTCAACCCGGCCCCTGCTCAGGGTGAGCGTGGAAGTGGTCCTGGTTGCAGCGCCCGAATGGCCATGACTTCACCGCCAAGTCCCGCCCGCCCTGCAAGGTGAGGACCCTTTGAGCTCAGGGTCCGGTGACTGCGGTGCCACTTTTCAGGGTCCCCACAGTGTCCCCGTGTACACGGAGCTGCACCAACACGTACATATACACACATTGGCACGTGCATGCAAGTGCAGATGCCGGGGCACGCGCACCCACATGTGCAGGAGCGCACGCAGCAGGCTTCCCCGTCGCCCGACGGCTGCACACCCTTCCATGAGGCACCTGCCCACGGCCACACGGAGGCCCACGCACTCACGCACAGCCGCAGCGCCCATCTGGTCTCTCTGGGCCTTAACCGAGACTCTGCCCGCCGCCTGCGGACTCAGAGGGGAGGCAGCGGCTCTGCTTCATGGAAGGAGAAGCACCCGAGACGCCGTCACTGGACCCCCTGAAAACAGAGCCTACTGTTCCCGATGCGGCGAGCGCAGGGTTCTGACTCCGCAGAGAGCGCACAGATGCCCCTTTGTCACTTCCTCCCTCCCCTGAGGGCTGGGGGCAGGCTGGGCCACTGAGACCCTGGGCGGTGGGCTTGCTGGTCCCTCGCGTGCCTGCTGCATGGTCCCCTTGATCTGGGGGCTCCCTTGAGCTGGGGATGCCCTTGAGCTGGGGGCACCCGCGAGCTGGGGGCGCCTGTGAGCTGGGGGTGCCCTTGAGCTGGGGGCTCAGGGCCCCGAGACGTCCCACCCAGGGCCACGCCTACTAGAACTTGAAGTGCCCACGGGCCAGAATAGCTCATTTTCTCTTCAGAAGTTTTCCATCCAAAGGGTTTGTGGGTAGAGTGTGGTGGCCCCGCCCCCCGGCAGGAAGCCGCTGCTCCCGGCCACTCATACAATTGTGCCCAAGGACCTTGTAAGAGATGACACAGGTGCCCGGCCGCCGTGGGCCCGGCCCCAGGGAACCATCCAAATATCACTGCAAAGCCTCGCTCCTGGGCCAAGCCAATCTAAGCCCCTAAAGGACTCTGGCCCTGCTCCCGAAATCACCCTCCTCTCCCGCCCCCCACATGGGAAGACAACAGTCTTTGAAATTTTTTTCCTGCCGGCAAACAAGTTTTCTCAGGAAAAGACAGACATTTTCAACCTCTTAGTATCCGAGTTTCTCAGCAAAACGTTGACTTAGGACCTAATATTTGGCTTCGTTCTGCCTTTGGAGCCATTCACATTCACACTCGCGATTCAACGGGACAATCAGACGTTGTTATTTGTAGGATTTCAAAAGGGCAGGTCATGGTGGAGGAAGAAGGAAGACGGGGTTTGCTGCCACCTTTCACGTGGGGCTCCAAGGAGGAAGAGGAAAGAAGCTGGCCCCGATCGAGCGGAAACCGATGCTGACGAAGACCGCACGGCCATGGGCCACCTTCCTTCCACCCGGCCCCGGCCCTGGTGGCTGCACTGCGGGCTCAGGGACAGGTGAGCGCAGGTGCATGAAGGAAGCATCTTTGGTGTCAGGCCTGCATGAGACGGCAGGAAGCCCGCAGAAGTGATGCTAAGATGCTATGATGGCCCAGCGGTGAGCCCCCGGCGACCAGGCAGTGGAGGGAAGAGGGGAAGGTGGTTCTCTTTCTCTGGATGCCTGGCACCACACACAGGCAGTCTCCCCATTTGTAAACGGGGACTAAATTAACTCTTCTGTTTCCTACGTTTGCTTCAAGAAGAACGATCCCGAATTGACCTGACGACGCCCAACAGGGGGATCCAGAGGGGATCTTATAGGAGAGCCACGCCAGAGGCCCTTCGATCTTTATGACATACTCTCCATTCCCCACACCCCAGCCTCTCAGAGCTTCCTTCATCCTCTTCTCAGCACCACACGGAGTAAACGCAGCCCCAGACCCTTCCCTGGGCTTCCCAGTCCCGTAGTTTCCAGGGAAACTTTCTGGGCCTCGCACATGTCTCCCTATCTTCCTGTGCGGCACAGAAGCCTTCTTAGCTCTGGGTCTGCCCTCAGGAACATTTCAGACGCTCGTTATAAGAAGCCCGAACACCCCATCGGTCATGGTCATGTCCCCTTGCTATAGACCCTCTTGTCCCCGCGTGGAATGAGGTCCGCACAGCCCAAATTCTAACACATGCTTCTCCTTCATAGGGCCAGAACCAGTTTTCCCCGGGCCCTATCCACCTCCTCGTCCTGCACCGCCTATCCACCACGCCTGGCGTGTGTGCACATGGATATGTCCATGTGCAGAAGCACATAATACAAAGTGAAAGTAGCAGAAAACAATAGGATGGATGAAGTATTATTACTGTTCTGTACACATGTCATCTGCCAAAACCTAACGGAGGGGTATTGGTGATTCGTGGGACAAGGTGCTTAAAGGCTGTTCTTTAATCTTGTTGCCCGGTCCGTGCTATCCCACACTATCTCGGCTCCCCCGTGTGCCACTGCCTGTCAATAGAACACGGGCTCCTACAGAGCTCTCCAATCTCCCAGACATTACCCAAATACAACCCAACCCATATTTCCCTGGGCTGCCTCTAAACGTTCTGCTTTGTTTCACTTTCCCCTTTTCCCTGGAAGGAAAAGGAAAAACATGAGGTTCAGACATAAAAATGAAAAGATGTGGAGACTCGGGGGCAGGAGGCCAAGAACAGCTTCCATAAGAGGGAAAGTCAAAGGGGTCTGGACATCCAACCCCAGGAAGTCAGGAGAGCAGCAGGTAGACAGGCCACCCCGACCTATGTCCCTACAAGCATCTTAGTGAACAGGACCCACGGCCTTCCCTGATGTCCGCTCTGCTCTTGCGCCCATGCTGGAACAGTACGAATGGGAAGGGATGGAGACATGAGGTGCCTGGCCTCAGTGCTTGCAGCACCCTTCCCAAAATCTGGGGGAAAACGATCCGCCTCTATGGCTGGAGGAACGTTGGGGCGCAATACACAAAGCCGAGGGTGTGCTGGGATATTGGACGACTCACTCCATTGCTCCACACTGATCCTAAAACAAGACGGCACTGCCTTTCTTGGCACCGCTAATTCCACCCTTCCCAGAACTCACACGGAGCACCAGCTTTCAGAGACAACAGCCTCGGAAGCAAGAACTTCATTATGCTCTTCTACTCCATTCTAAGTGCTCTTGGAAAGGAGCAAACAGCCGCGTCGCTCCCCAAAACAAGAATGCTGGTACTGAAACGTCGAACGTGAATGTTACTGGAAGGGAAGTGCTGAAGGACATCAGGTGTCTGCAGAGCCAGGGACAGAGCAGGCGTAGAGTCCCTGCTGGCTACCTGGACCTTCAGGAACCTGATTCCTTCTCCATCCCTGGGATCACTGTGAGGAGCAGAACATGAATCCTCTTCTGCAGACAAAGCAACTGAGATTCAGAGAAAGAAAGTGACTTGCCCCAAACAAACCCAGATCGTGAATGGTGGAGCCAGGTCAAGGGGAGGGCCCTATCGCTCTGGCTCTCCCCTCTGCCTGCTTGGGCTGGGGAAGGAAGCCGTTCCTGGTGTTCTCGCCTGCTGGGGACTTCCCAGGGCAGAGCACTCGGAGGTCTCCCACTCCAGCTCTGCAAACAGAGGCAGCTTGTGGAGCTGCTAAAATTTAGTGAGCTGGAGGTCACGGGGACCCATACCGTGTCTCTGGATGGAAGTGTTGGATACAAGGGACTCTGTGGACTCTTGTTGCCTCTTCATGTGCATCCACCATCTGGGGGCATCCCCAGTGCCTCTCCTGACATCTACCTCTCTCTCCAGCAAAGTAGAGCTTGGCCCTCTCAAGCATCCCAAGTCTTAGCTCCTGTGGTCATGTTTGCAAACTGGCAACGCACTGCCACGCACAGCCTGAACCCCAGCTACAGTGACACCTGTATTTTGCACGGTACCAAATCACAAGATGTGCAGTGAAAACCCAGACCATCTGTAGAGGAAAGGACAATTTTACAGTCTGCTGGTAGGAATGCGGGCTGGCGTGATATTTCTGGAATGGCAATTTGGTGGGGAGACTCAAACGCTTTTAAAATGTGCGGATGCAGCAATTGTACCCCTAAGGATTTATACTAAGGAATTATTCAGTTTCTGAAAAGATGTTTGCGCAAAGATTTTCAGAGTAACACTGTTTAAACTAGCAAGCATCGGAAATAAACTAAATGTTCAACGCTTGAGAATCAACGGGGTAAAGGATAGTATCAAATGATGGAATATTACATTACTGTTACTATGGAGTTTTAAGAAACTAAGGAAAATAATTGTGGTACACAAGGACCAGACTGGGTTCTGGACTCTGACTATATTGATCTGAATCCCAGCTCCACTGCCTGCTGGCTGTGTGATTGCAGGAAGTCGCTTAACATCTCGGGGCCTCTGTTCTGGATGCAACATGGTCCATACCTCACAGAGTTCCGACGAGGAGTAAACCCTTCAGTAAGTGTGACATGGTTTGGGCCTTGCCTCGCATATGGTGGATGCTAAATAAATGACAACCAGTATTATGCTGTTTAGTGGATGAGAATCTGTTGTTGCATGAGTATTTGTGATATCCTTTTTAAATCATTGTGTAAAAATAATGTTTTTAGGTGTATGGAGAATAAAACCATGCACCAAATACCAACAATGGTCATCTTGGAATGATGCCACCACAGATGACGTCTGGTGGTTTCTTTCAATCTGTGATGTTGTCTATGGTTTTGGCAGCTTGGCAAGCTTTTCTTCTGTGACTACAGCTGTCCAAGGGGAGGTTTTTAGGGATTTGGCCTCCTTCCTTGAGCACAATGTAGTGAAAAGAGTAGAGTTCTAGACAAAGGCAAACTCAGGGCCACATCGCAGCCCTTCAGTGAACCTACAATCTTGGGGACTAATATTTCCTAGAAGGCTATTCTGAGTGTGACATTATAGGGCATGGTAGTGCTCCTCTCCTCCTTTCTGCAGTCCTCATCTTGATTCAGGAGACCAATCTGTCAGCATTTAAGAGAACATCTTTCTTCCCACCCACTCCCCGTGCCAGTCATTCTTCCACCTTGATGAAGTCATCCATGTACTCTGTGGGAGTGTGCGGTATGTGAGTGTGTACTGAGAATGTGTGCATGTGAGTGCATGCCACTGTGCGTGTGTATGTGTGTGTGTGAGTACCACAGCCCCCAGGGAAGCAGCAGAGAAGTGAAGTCAGGTACCAACTGCCTGAAGAAACACAAAGGGTTGAGGATAGTAGACCACCAGCCAGTAAGGAGCCTGCCTGTCCTGGTCACAACAACGGATAGGTTGTCCAAAATGATGTGCAAATGTGGGGCAGACAATCAGTAGGACTCTCCAAAGGGTTCACAAGCCAATCTCAGGAGGCTGTAAGGAAACTTGCCACCTGAGGAATGAGATATCTTGACCACTTGCCTGGATCAGCTCCTGGACCAGAAAACACAGGCAAACCAGAGAGGTTCCATGGCAGGAGAGATAGCAACCGAACAGTTAGTCTTATGGCTGCTCTTCCAAAGTGTCCATGGGGTGCACAGTCAATCTAGCTCCTGGCTGCAGACCAGCATGAATGGGATGGAGCTGGATAATGAGATAACACAACGGAGGAGATGACGAGGCCTTCTGGTACTGGGATATCCTGCGTGTGTGTCTGTGTGTCTGTGTGTGGTGTGTCTGCGTGTGAACCTGAGAGTGGGTCTGAGGACAATGCTGCAGGTTTGTCATGGGGTTCCCAGGGAGGCTGCCCACTACCTGAATGAGAAGAGAGGGATAAGGGAAATGTCCTAAGGCCACAGCAGCATCAAATGGCTCCTGATGGCCAGGCGTTAGGCCTGCAAGATGTCTGCAATGATTGCCTGCCCCATCCTCGTATTCCTATGTCCTAGAGGAACATAGTCAATAGTGAGGACCACAGCAAGGGGTAGAGAGAATGAATGGCACATAAGTCCTCAGGCCACTGATGTCCTTACTCTTTATTATTTTCTCTTTGATACCTTAACTTTATAGAATCTTTAGCTCCATTCATACAGAGCAAGGGGTGGTGTATCTGTGAGAATAAGGGTCTGGGTATGCGCAGACCAGGCCTTCCCCTGGAGTCCTTGGCCAGCCACCTGAAGCCTCTAAGCCTGCATGACCTCATCTAGAAGGCAGGAATCACGAGACCACCTCATAGGCACATCACAGGAACAGATAGCATGGCAGGTGTCTGATGCATTGAAGAACTCAAACAATAAGACACGGTCCTCATGATCATGATAACCACCAGCATCATCCTTATAGCTTAGAGTCTGGGCCCACATTAAAATGCAAATGTCTTGGGGAAAACAACACTTGAGATCTTCCTCAGTCATCAGCCTGGTAAATTAGAAAGACTGCTAGCCTGGGTCACAGTCTTGGCCCAGTTACCAACTCACTACTGACTTGTAAATATGGAAAGCGAGTGGACATCGTCCTTAAGGTCTTCTCCGGCTTTAACAGCCTCAAAAATCTATGATATGGACCAGTGGTTCTCAAAGTGTGTTCCCTGGACCTGCAGCATCAGCATCACTGGAGAACTTAATAAGAAATATAAATGATCAGACTCCATACCAGAGCCACTGAATAAGAGACTCTGGGAGTGGAGCCCAAAGATCTACTAATCTCTCTGGGCGGTGCTGATGTGTGCTGCTAAAGCTGAGAGATCCAGTGATTTCGGCCTCTGTGTCAGTTAATTTCTGATCTTTTCTTGAGAGGAGGTTGAGAAAGGGGAGAGCGTTACGGCTCTAGGGTCGAGAGTTAGGGCACTAAATGGAGGAGCGAAGGCACTGAGCTGAGACAGCAAGACTACTGAAAGCTAACACTAAAGGAAAGTTACACTTTGCATCTTCTTCCTGCAAAGTGCGCTCCTTGGTGCTTTCCTATCCGTTCTCTTCCTAGAAAGCTCAGGATAAATTTCCACAGCACAAACTGTCCACTTACCAAAAGGACCGAGGCTCAAAAAGGCCTGTGCCCAAAACCACAGGATCAGCTATTGACAGAGATTGAACATCTCCCCAGGTCTCCTTGACTGCAGATGGCCTTCCACTCTCCCAAATCAAAAGTTCGACCTAGTAGCCCCGAAGAGCCACACAGAGCTTCCTGAGCAGCTGTCTCTGTCATCATACTGATTTTTTCTTTCCTCTTTTGCTACCAGATTCTGGCCAAGCTTTTGTTAATGATGTCTGCCTCCAGCATCTGACCCTATGGAAGCTTTATGGCTGCATTCCTTTTCTGGGCCTCTAACACCCAGAGAAAGTCTTATTTAGTGAATTAAGAACTGTCCTAATGGGAGAAGGTTTCTCACATCTCAAAGGGAGAAGGAGCTGGTTCAGTACAAAGGAAAAAGAAAAGTCCTAACTTAGAATAATCAATGGCTCCTCCCTCAAAGTCTAAAACTGCTCACCGTCAGCAAAACCAGGGGCTTTATAAACAGCTTTCCCAGCAGGGCAGAGGGACACATTGATTTTAGATGATTTGTCAAAACTTTAAATTGTCCAAAGACCATGATAAGCAGCAAACTAATCTGAGTTTTTCCATGGGAAAGATTAAGAATGATCTAAAAGAAAGAGCAAACTGACTTGCTTAGATACAAAATAGGTTATAAAGAGAAAAGAATACAGAATGAAAAATGTCGTCTTAGGGAAGGGAACCAACTCAAGAATACATGAATCTGGCAGACAGAGGACAGGCATGTGGTCAAACATCCTACGAAGAAGCCTGGGGCTGGGGCCGTGCAGATACTCCCTGTGTGCACACATGCACACACACACACACACACACACAGGAAGGAATGTCAGCCCCATGGCCATGCATGTCCTAGTCCCTGCCCAGAATGATATCTGGTATACAGTTGGTGCTGAATAAATGTGTATAAAGTGAAGAACTGAAGGCACAAATGCTAGAATCTGGGAAGCCTGATTTTTTGCATTAAAATGCAAATGTCTTGGGGAAAACAACACTTGAGATCTTCCTCAGTCATCAGCCTGGTAAATTAGAAAGACTGCTAGCCTGGGTCACAGTCTTGGCCCAGTTACCAACTCACTACTGATCTGTAAATATGGAAGGCGAGTGGACATCATCCTTAAGGGCTTCTCCGGCTTTAACAGCCTCAAAAATCTATGATATGGACCAGTGGTTCTCAAAGTGTGTTCCCTGGACCTGCAGCATCAGCATCACTGGAGCTGGACTGGATATGTCCTGTGCACCCCATCAGGTTTGTTCCTCTCAGTCCTGTTGTCTCCTCCAGAGGCTGACCTTCATGGGCAGCATCAGAGGACACCCTTGGGTCTCTGGCCAAGAGTCACTTTCTCAGATCCAGTAATAAATCAAATATTCATACTAATAAAACACCAATCATAACAATAACCATAAACACCACTCATTCAAATGCATGTTCTCAAACTGAAGAAGGAATAAGAATCACCAGGAGGGTATCTTCAAATACCGATTATTAATCTCTGCCTTGTGCCCCTCCCTCAGCTTCTGATTTACTAGGGTTGAAAGCAGAGCTCAAGAATTTCACTTCTAACATGTTCTGGATGATGCTGGTATTGCTAGTCCAAGGGCCACACTCTGAGAACGACGTGCTCTCTCAGGCACTGCACCCATCACCTCACATCACCTCTAAACTGGAAGGTAAACCTGGAAAGACACAGGATGATCATTCCTATTTTTCAGAGGCCATAACTTTGGGAGTGAGTTAACTCGCCAAAGTCTCGCCTCTGGCACAAGAGGGGAGGCCAGAACCAAACCCAGTTCTTGTTAGCCCCAATCCCTTGCCGCACTCCCCCCACCTATGGTCTTTAACCAAGCACTTGACTTCATTGAGACAAAGTTCAAAGGAGATGCATGAATCCCCCCCCACCCAACGCACCCACCACCGCAACGCTGCCCCAGGCCAGGGTGGCTTTGCCATCTGTAGTCACTTCCTCCCACTGTTTAGCCATAAAAGGTGTTGGGAATTGGCATCTCGTGCCCGAAGGACAGGGAGGCAGTAAAATCATGTGTGGTCACGATTCATATTAAAGACGACCGCCTCAGGTGTTGGGAGGCCGTCTCCGGGGGTTCCTGGTGAGGAGTCTCCTTCTCCAAGCCCATCTTTATGGCCTTTGCTGAAATGTCGGCCTTGAGACAAAAAGCTCCCGCAATAGCCTGAAAGCGCTTTGAGGAGCTACAAGAGAGGCCACACCCGGACCAGAGAGCTTGAAGTGGACCCCCGTCTCTCGTGAACAAACTCTGAGCTCCACCTGGCAGCAAGTGGCGGGCACATGGCCCAGGGGTGCCGAGGCCTCGAGAAAGCGCGGAGACCGCTTCCCCCGTAGGAAGCTGGGTCTGAGATCTGGGCTGCACACGGGGGGTCCGAGGCCTCTTCCAGGCGGGGGTTCTGCAGATCCCAGGGACACTGGGTCTCCCTGCTCAGCGTGCTCTTTGCCAGCTCCGCGCCATTGCTTATTCTTGATCTGATTCTTGGGGGGCACGACCTTCAGAGCTTTTACTGTTCTTAAGGCCGCTCCTGATTTAAGTTCATCCACCCCTCATTCCTTCTGTCTCTGCCCTTCTCTGTGTTTTTGTGTGTGTGTGTGCATGTGTATGTGCACCTTTCACACACATGCCAACACATACTAAAATTTTCAAATCTCAGGTTCGAAGCCAACCTTAATATCTCTACTGGAAGATAAAGAGACTCTTCATTAGAGCTACGCATCCCACTGGAAACCACTACTTCTACTCAAATAGGTTTTATATTATTGATGATGATGGTGATGGTGATGGTAATAATAAAAATAGTAATAATAATGAACACATGGATGGCAGAAAGAGTCCGATAATCTTTGGACAAACTGTTCAATCTTCTTGTGTTTTGTGTTCCTCATTTGCAAAATGGAAATATCGCAAAATGCCATCAATGGTGAAGATAAAGTACAGAAGCACAATGTCCCATGGAATCATTCTTTATAAATGTTATTTCCCTTCCTCCCTTTCTCCCTGTTTCTGCAGAAACAACATTATACCAACAAAATGGAAATAAAACTAAGCTAAACAGAAATTGCCAACAATCTGGCTGACGCAATAAATCAAAATTGTTTTCATCAGCAATCGCTTTTTGATTTTAATGTAATCAAATAACAAAACAATTCAATTCAACATGTAAAAACTTAAATCATAAAACCCAAAGCAATAATACTCAGTGGAACAAACAGAATGGAATCAGCCCACATTTACAGCCAGCACTAAGGTGAAGCATATCAGACCTGGGTACAAAGCAAATTATGGGGCAGAGCAAATCTGAAAAATAAAATCAGATTTAAGGGGAGTGAATATCCTCCCACCCCTCTAATGAAGAATTTGAAAATAATCAAAGTTAGCATGATGGCACAGATATTGGTTTGATTCCAGAGCTTACCCTACCAAATTATTAAAATCGCAAAAGAAAGTAATTGAAGAATTCATAATGAGATTTGCTTGGCAATGCTCAAAACCCAAAGCAAAGTAATTTAATAAGAGAAGCACAGTGGGGGCTTTCCTTGATCTTTGGACTATATTATCCCAAACCAATCATCATCAAACAGAGTTAAGCAGCAGGGTGTTACGAAGGGGCCAACTTAGTCCATTGTATGGGAACCTGCTCCAGGATGCTAAGTCCCCGCCCCCCCCAGCCTTCCCTGTCCCTCCTCACCCCTTCTTGCCCTCTTGGCAACTGGGTACCAGCAATCCCACACATTTGTGTTGAAGAAAGATGCACATGCCTACATTTCTGCACACTCTCATTTGTTACTCATTGAGCATTTATTTTGTTTGATTTTTAGAAGGGATGGATGGAAATCCACGTGCTTCGCTGCTATGCCTACCTCTGCTCCAGGCCCTGAGGACAGATGAATGATTAAGACACAGGCCTAAGGAGCCTCTGAGTGTATTGGGGGTTGTGGCAAAGTAGGGCACTAAGGACAGGATAGCATCTGATGAAGCCTTGCTCGAGGATACACAGTGTGATAAGGGAGTCTCTGGCCCTGCCCCAGGGGAAGGGGGAGCTAGGGATGGGATGGAGGGTAGGAGCTTCAGGAAGAGTGAATGCCTCTGCTAAGAGTGCAGGAATAACTAGGAGGCAGTCTGGCCAACCAAGAAAGGGAAGGATGTTCCAAGCGTCAGGTGATGTATAAACGAGGGTACAGGGAAGGGAAGCACTCGGGCTACCAGATGAGTGGAAGGCAAGAGGTGAAGTTTTACTCTGATCATGTCTCTCCCTCCACTTCTGCAATGTGCCTGGAGGTGCTGGAGTGAGGGAAATACTGAGCTCAAGTCCCAGGTCCCAAACTGACTTCAAGATTGACTTTCAGGAAGTCCCTCATCCTCCTCGAATTTCAGTTTTTCTCTTTAATAAACAGGTTGTGCTAAAGCATAACTCAGCTAAAACATGGCAGAAGCTTCACACCACACCTGAGCCATCCCATGTCTCTCTAATGGCAGCCAACATGTTATATGAATCTCCTGATTATCCAAACATTGACCCCAGGCTCCAACAGAAGGAAGGAAAGGCATGGATAAAGTAAGAAAAGAAATAAATTATTTTTTTTAATGTTTGAAAGAACATACTGTCCAAAATCAGCCTCAGTCTTTATTTTGGCCTTACATCAATTCTAACTCAATTTTAGAAGGAAAGTATCAAGCCCACTTTTACATATTAACTGAGCTCAGCATTCATAAATGAGTTAATGAATGAATGAGTAAGAGTCCAAAGTAAATTGCTGAAAAAATACATATTTGAGGAAGGGGTTTGTATTTGCATCAATTCTGATTATTAAATAAAGATAGACATCTAACCATGATCTTAACTTTCTCAAACCCACCAAAATTCATGGATCATGGATTGCGATACCTAATGTGGGCCAAGGGGAAAATGAGTTGAAAAGGAAGTGATTTCTTCTTTACTTCCATTCCTAGAATAATAAAGCAAAATAAAGCAAAAATATATATGTACCTATATAAAAAGAAAAAGAAAAAGAAAGGAAGGAAGAAAATCACAACAGAGGACATGAGAAAAGTAGAAAAAGTACCATTTTATAAAAAAGATCTTTTATACTAAAATTAAATCCACAAGGTTTTGATGAGAAAAAAATTTTTGAAACCTGAGTATTCTTCTGATCTCAAAGATAAGAATGTAATTTACTTAAAGTTCTACTTTTGGCGATACTCAGCAATATTGTGTCAAGAGCTTTCAATGTATATATTCTTTTCTGATAATATAATTCTACTTTTGAGAATTTGATCTTAAAAGGAATAAATATAGTACCTAAAAAACCATTACACCTGAAGATGTTCATAATAATGTTATTTATATTTGTGAAAACCAAGGAATAATCCAAATGACAATCAAGAAGAAAATATTTAAATAAATTGTTTTACATCTATTTGATGCAATATTAATTAGCCACAAAAATAATTTTTATGAAGTCCTGTAATAGTATTAGAAAAACAGGATAAAATATATTTTCTGTAACATTATAATTATATAAAATCTTTGTAGAAAAAAAGGTATTTGTAGAGATTCAAAAAAGACTAGACAGGAATATATACAAGAAATCCCTGGAGGCTTATTTAGGTGATGAAAAAAAAAAAAGTCTGGCTGGTTCTTCTCTGCTTACTTTTAGGAGTACTTCAAGCTTTTCTTAATGGTGATATATTACATTTAAATTATAAATCTATATGATTTCCTCTTAAAAGCCCTTACTACTTTAAACCCTGGCATGGATTGGGGGATATTTAACCTTAGTGTGCTTGGAGTTGGGTTGGGCCAGAGTTAAAGGCCGAGGTATATTACATGGCTAAGACACTTAGAATTCAGCCCAAGGCCCCAGGAAGGGGTTGTGTAGACAGCAACTGCTCAGCACAGAAAACACCACTGCCTTCATCCTCCTACAAGGAACCTATACGTTCCATAGAAATAAAAATGGATTTTGTTTGCGCGGCAGTCAACTCTCTTTTTTGCCGCTCTGGTTTCCTTTATTTTTCTGTGTGTTTGATTTTCTGCTTGCCAGTTTTCTCTCACATTCTCACCCTCGCATCCTCAAAACTGAAAAGGAATTGAGGTGTTTGGATTGTAAATGTGAGTTCATGACAGAAGAACCTTAGGAAGCTTTCCTCAGTCTCACTAAACAGAATAAATCCCTGCTCTCTATACCCATAGTCTCTTCCCACATTAAATCACAGCCGTTTGCTGTCCTCCAGAACTCAATAGGGACATTGTAAAGAAAAATACGAAGTCTGACACTTCATATTTTGAGCTTAATGATAATGAAAGTACAACATAAAAATCCATGGGATTCAGCTAAAACAGGGCATAGAAGCAAATTTATAGCTTTAAATGCTTGTATCAGGAGAGAGAACAAGAGTAAAATGCAATGGTATAAGTTTCAACATTAAGAAGCAAGAAGAAGTAAGAGCAAATTAAAACCACAGTGAATAGGAGAAAAAGATTTTAACAAAAAAATCTGAAATCAACAAACTATAACAACAGAAAAATCAATAAAGTCAAAAGTTGGGTGTTTTGAAAAACTACTTTGTGGATTAGAAGACTCAAAATTGTGAAGATATCAATTTTACTTCAAATGATCTATAGATTCAGTATAAGAGCTATCAGAATTTCAAGCATTTTTGAAGAAGTTTGACAAGATGATTCTAAAATTTAAATGGAAATGGAAATGATCTAGAATTGCCCAAATACTCTTATAAGAGAGAAACAAAGTCGAAGGACTTACACTACCTGGTTTAAGGAGGTATTAGAATTATTACAAAGCTACAGTGATCAAGACACTATTGTATTGGCATAAGAATAAATATATAGATCAGGGCACGTGGGTGGCTCAGCGGCTGAACATCTGCCTTTGGCTCAGGTCATGACCCCGGGGTCCTGGGATTGAGTCCCACATCAAGGTTTCCTGCATGGAGCCTGCTTCTCCCTCTGCCTTTGTCTCTGCCTCTCTCTCTGTGTTTCTCATGGGTAAATAAATAAAATCTTTTAAAAAAAGTATAAGTACATAGATCGGTGGAACAGAATATGGAATCCAGAAAGAGACCAACAAATATATGGCCAGTTAATTTTCAATCAACACATCTATTCTCCTTGTTAGGCAAACATGTTTTTATTTTTTATTTTAATAAACTGTGCTAAATCAATTGGATATACATATGGGGGGGAGTGAACCTGAACCACTTCTTTACTCCATATACAAAAATTAATATGATATGCAACATAGATGTGAAACATAAATAGATGAAAAAATGTGAAAATCTTCTAGAATAAAACATGCAACTTTAAGGTAGGAAACTTTCTAAGGACAAAAAGGCATTAAAACCATAAAAGAGTTAAAAATAGACCTGCCCTACGACCCAGCAATTGCACTGTTGGGGATTTACCCCAAAGATTCAGATGCAATGAAACGTCGGGACACCTGCACCCCGATGTTTCTATCAGCAATGGCCACAATAGCCAAACTGTGGAAGGAGCCTCGGTGTCCATCGAAAGATGAATGGATAAAGAAGATGTGGTTTATGTATACAATGGAATATTACTCAGCAATTAGAAACGACAAATACCCACCATTTGCTTCAACGTGGATGGAACTGGAGGGTATTATGCTGAGTGAAATAAGTCAATCGGAGAAGGACAAACAGTGTATGTTCTCATTCATTTGGGGAATATGAATAATAGTGAAAGGGAATATAAAGGAAGGGAAAAGAAATGTTGGGAAATATCAGGAAGGGAGACAGAACATAAAGACTCCTAACTCTGGGAAACGAACTAGGGGTGGTGGAAGGGGAGGAGGGCGGGTGTTGGAGGGGAATGGGTGACGGGCACTGAGGTGGACACTTGACGGGATGAGCACTGGGTGTTTTTCTGTATGTTGGTAAATTAAACACCAATAAAAGTTAATTAAAAAAAAAAAAAAAACCATAAAAGAAAAAACCCCTTATATGTGGGGTTTTATCAACATTTAAAAATTCTACTCTTTAAAAAACACCATTAAGAAAATGAACAGGCAAGTTACAGACTGGAAATTATAGCTGCAGGACTTGCATTTGATCAAGGACTTACATCTAGAAGATATTGAAAACTCACCTAAATCTATAATGAAAAGCTGCAGTGGCCTGTAAAAATTAACAAAAGATTGTGCGCACACTTCTCGAAAGAGGCTATGTGGATGGCCAATAAGCACATGAAAGATGCTAGCCATCATTAGCCGCCAAAATAATGCCAATTAAAAAATGGGATATCCTTCACCATGTCCACGTTTTTGTCATAAGCATCTTTGCCAGTCATCTTTGCTGAAAGCATTTCTACTGCATAACTAACTGGCCATAAGGCAATTTTGCTATAAAAGATAACATAATGAAAAAGAAAAGAAGGACATTACAAAGGACATAATGAAACATGAAAAAAAATAAAATTAATTATTAAGATAGATATCGGTTTTCCAAATACTAGGATGCATATTTGTAACTGAGCTTTGTATTGCATTATGGGAGCCTCCTACACTGTTCATTCCTGGCATAGGGTCACACGTCCACTGACAGATGCTCTAAAGTTCTATGGAAAATGTGGAAGAAATGCTAACGCTGTAATACATTTGTAACTGAGCTTTGTGATCATTGTAACTGATCTGTCGTCATTTTCTAGTGTTGTCTAGAGTGCAATCTGGCTTTACACTCCCTTATTTCACACTTCCAGTAAGTTTTATCACTGTATTTTCTATCAAGTCAACATATGGATTTGTCATCATCCACTATTTTAAGACCATCATCTCTACATGTTACTGTGTAGAAATTATGAGGGCTAGCTAAGATTTATATAATATAAAAAAAAGAAGAATTTTTCAATGGAGAAATGAAGCCAGATTGTCAACCAGTTATTCTATCTTTTATGGCAAAATTGCCTGGTGGCTAATTAGTTATGTGGCGAAAATGTTTGCAGTGAAAATGCTTGCAGCAGGATGTCTGCGGCAAAATTATCTAGAACCATCCTTCACATCCACTAAATTGTCTACAGTCAAAAAGACTACAACACTAAATGTTGGTTAGGATGTCCAGTAACTGGAGCTTACAAGTATATGGCTCAGGTACCACTAGTGGGAGCATAAAATAGAGGCGGAGGTGCTTGGGCAATTCCTTATAGAGGCAAACACACATCTATCCCATGACCCAAGAATTCCACTTTTGTATTCAGTAAAGAAAAATGGAAACATATCTCCACAAAAGATCTGTATAAAAATGATCATACAGTCTTAGTCGTATCAGCCCCAAATTGGCAACAACTGAATGCATGTCAACTGGAGAATGGATGAACACATTGAGGCTTTTTCATATAATGGAATACTACTCAAAAAGAAGAAAGAAAAAGAAGTACTGATATCCACAAGTTAAATCTCATTGGTGTTTCACTGGGTGAAAGACACTGAGCACAATACACATATTTTATATTATTCTGTTTATATGAATTACAAGAACAGGTAAATATTTTTTTAATTTTATTTATTCCTGAGAGACACAGAGAGAGAGAGGCAGAGACACAGGCAGAGGGAGAAGCAGGCTCCATGCAGGGAGCCCGATGTGGGACTCGATCCCAGGACCCTGGGAACACACCTTGAGCCAAAGGCAGAAGCTCAACCGCTGAGCCACCAAGGGGCTCCAAGAACAGGTAAATCTAATCTGTGTTTCTAGAAAGTTGTAAGTGGTTGCTTCTGGGCATAGGGAGAAGTATTCAGAAAGTGACATGAGAAAATTTCCCCAAATGACGGAGAGCTTCTGTAGCTTGTTTTCAGTGTTGATTACACAACTGTATACAGTTGTCTAAACCCATGCAACAAACACTTAATACATGTGCATTTCATTGTCTGTCAGTTATACCTCATAAAAGGACTAGGTGATACTTGTCTTTATATGTTAGCTATCTTGTTTTCCTCACAAAGAGTAGACGCTGAGGCAGTTTGCTGACGGCTACCAAATGTCAATCTTTCTTTTTTTTTTATAAATTTATTTTTTATTGGTGTTCAATTTACCAACATACAGAATAACACCCAGTGCTCATCCCGTCAAGTGCCCCCCCTCAGTGCCCGTCACCCATTCTTCCCCAACCCCCGCCCTCCTCCCTTTCCACCACCCCTAGTTCGTTTCCCAGAGTTAGGAGTCTCTCATGTTCTGTCTCCCTTTCTGATATTTCCCACTCATTTTTTTCTCCTTTTCCCTTTATTCCCTTTCACTATTTTTTATATTCCCCAAATGAATGATACCATATAATGATGGTCCTTCTCCAATTGAATGTCCATCTTTTGCTACCATATTGGACACTTTCTGCTGAATGCATTGGTAGGCTCACCGCTAACCTGGGCAGGCTCTTCTCAGTCTCACAGATGGCTCAGAGAGGTGAATTCACTTGACCAGAGACAAGCCACAGATTATATTAAGTCAAAAGTGGGACTTAAACTCCCATCTCCAAACTCCTAGGAGAAGCTATCCAAGCTACGTGTCTTGAATGGATGAGTAAGTGAATAAATGGACAAATAAAGAGAAGAGATTATCCAACTCGAAAAATGGATACGGTGTTTTCAAGCAAGTATGAAAGATATAGAGATGAACAGTTATCCCATGTGAGCATCTCAGAAGGAAGGAGGCACATCAAATCCCTGGTCTGCATGGACTCGGAAGCAGAGAAAGAGCTGAACAGGTGTCCTGGACAAGCCTGGAAGGCCTGGCTGCTGCCGAGCCTGTGTTGTTCCTTTCCTCTGCAGGGGCTGCCTGTCTGTACCGGTCCCCTTTCCAGGAGGCTAGAGCCACATTAAGAGTCCCTTTGATCAACCTGGCCAAATCTCCCTGGTCATTGCACCCAGCAATCCCCAAATACAAAGGAACATGTTCCATCGAAGCCTCTTCCCACTCACTCCTCAGTGAGAACTTCCAGAGGCCGGGAAACCAGGATGCTTCCTCAACGTGCTCCTTCCAGATGAAGACCCCGTGGGGCACCCACGTTCCCTGTCCTCCCATGGAAAGCTTCAGTCTTTCTGGGGACCCCGAGAAAGACCTTCCCACCTCAGAGTACGGTTCCTAACCCTATCCTTTTCTGCCACAGGGTACAGTTCCTGACATTCAGCAGACAACGTATGCAAAGGAGGCAGCCCTTATCACAGAGCAGAGAGCAAGAGGAAGGGACAAAGCACAGGGGCTGATGGGTGATACCCAATCTGGTCCACGGCAAGCATTAGATCAGTGTGGAAATAAATAAGATTTGTGGGCCTGTTTTCTTCCTGAATTTGCATTCACACTTTATGACCTCAGCGGTATTTACCGAGTGGAAAAAACCACCTTCTGTTACGACTGCTGGACTCAAAAGCTACCTCCCTCGGAAAAATACTATCTCTAGCCACAGGGTCTGAAACAAGCGACTTGTGTATGTATCCGAAGAGCTCAATGAGCTGCGAAGATTGACATTTGAACTATTAACACCGTATTCTATTTGACAATGTTATTAAATATGAGGTCTGATTTATGGAAAGCCTTAATAAATTGGCAGTCCAGGTCAGCCCTGGCACTGCACCGAAATTGGGTTACACTGGATATTACCTGCTTGTGTTGATCAAAAGCTGAAGAAAAAAATTCCAACAACATGGAAGTTTGATTTCATGTGACGAAGTTATTCGTGTATAAATCTGAACCACCTGCCAGCCCAATTCTGCATCTCAAAATGTCTTTAATTGATATTTTAGTAGTTTGGAAATCAAAAGATCAAAATCAGAGACTGAAGAAACCTTTGCTAAAGTACAGAAGGACAGGTAAGGCTTTTAAAAGCCAGTGTCTCCTTACTTTGGCGTAAAAGAGGAAGGGAAATAAAAGCACAGGTAAAGAATATGCGAGGGAGAGAGGCACAGTGAGGCATAGAGATGGGAATGCTACCCCCTGGGAAGAGGAAGTTTGGAATGAGCCTTGGCTTGGACTGTGCCATGACTTACTCAGGTCCCTGTGACCTTGGGCAAAAGCCACTTCATCTCTCTGGGGCTCAGGTCCCAGTTCTATACGACATAGATAATGATAATCAAGTAGTTCTGTTTAGGATGAAAAGAATAATATACGTAGATTGTCTGGCACAGGGCCTGGACCACAGAGATGGCTCAACAGATTTCAGGGGGAGACAAAGGCCAGGCTAGGAGCAGAGCTGGGACCCAGGATCGTGAAGGAGAAGCTCCTGGGCCTGGGTTAGACCCAGGGTTAGACCTGAGAAGGACAGGGTTAGACCTGAGAAGGACAAGAGAGGACAGGGTTAGACCTGAGAAGGACAGGGTTAGACCTGAGAAGGACAAGAGAGGACAGCGTGTGGGCAGAGCCCGTGAGCCACTAGATGGCACAGAGCTAAGATGACGCTTGGCTAGATACGCCAGCGTATGACTGGGTGGCCCAGAGCTGGGTGCTGTGCTGCCGCAGGCGCCTAGGGGCTGTTAGACGGCGCAGAACTAGAGAACGGGCTCCTGCCTTGGTATCCTTTCACACCCTGAGACGATGCAGAGCCAGATGACAAGGGACTGGACACGCATATGAGCTCTTAGATACACTAGGGCAGCGTCCCCGGCCCCGCTGCTGGCCCACACCAGGAATCTGCAAACGTGTCCTGCAAAGGGCCACGTCATGTACCTTCTAGGCTTTGAAGGCCTTATGGTCTCTGTCACAACTACCCAATTCTGCTGAGGCAGTAGGGGAGACTTCGTAGACCGCACGTAAGTGAAGGAGTGTGGCCGTGCCCCAGTAAAGCTTCATTTACAACAGCAGGCGGGAGGCCAGATTTCGCACATGGACCGGGGTTTGCCCATACAGGTCTACGCCTTCCTGGGCTGACAGGAGCGGGTGGCGGCGGGAGAGGAAGGCAGCCCCTTTCCTCTGTGCTGACCGGCCGGGTTTCCTTCCTAAGACAGGGCCGTTAAGCAGCAAGCCTGAGCCGGAGCCTGGAGTGACCTCCCTTCCCAGTCCCATCAGGGAATCCACGGGGGTGACCTGCTAACCGATGGCACCAACTACATCTCAGATTTATGCATTTCTGCTCAGCCAGCCAGCACGTGACTCATCCCAGGACAACCCCGTGTTTAGGAGACTTACGGAGCGCGGGCAGACCTGTTGGTAGAACTGCATGCTGTGGGCGCTTAATAGGAAACCACAAATGTTGGAGAGGATGCGGAGAAAGGGGAACCCTCTTGCACTGTTGGTGGGAATGTGAACTGGTGCAGCCACTCTGGAAAACCGTGTGGAGGTTCCTCAAAGAGTTAAAAATAGACCTGCCCTATGACCCAGCAATTGCACTGCTGGGGATTTACCCCAAAGATTCAGATGCAGTGAAATGCCAGGACACCTGCACCCCGATGTTTCTAGCAGCAAGGTCCACAGTAGCCAAACTGTGGAAGGAGCCTCGGTGTCCATCGAAAGATGAATGGATAAAGAAGAGGTGGTTTATGTATACAATGGAATATTCCTCAGCCATTAGAAACAACAAATACCCACCATTTGCTTCGAAGTGGATGGACCTGGAGGGTATTATGCTGAGTGAAGTAAGTCAATCGGAGAAGGACAAACATTATATGGTCTCATTCATTTGAGGAATATAAAAAATAGTGAAAGGGAATAGAGGGGAAGGGAGAAGAAATGTGTGGGAAATATCAGAAAGGGAGACAGAACATGAGAGACTCCTAACTCTGGGCAACCAACTAGGGGTGATGGAAGGGGAGGAAGGGGGGTTGGGGTTACTGGGTGGCGGGCACTGAGGGGTGCAGGGATGAGCACTGGGTGTTATTCTGTATGTTGGCAAATTGAATACCAATAAAAAATAAATTTATTATTAAAAAAAAAATAATAATAATAAATAAATAAACAAAACTGCCTTCCCCTCCCACACTTCTTCCTGTTCTCTCCAGGGCCCAGCCAGGGCTGCCCCCTCTACGTCTGAGTGGCCACCAGCAGGAAGGAGTGGGTCGCAGAGGTGGGGCCACCGTGACACGATCCCTTCCCCTGGTTCTGATGTTGCGGAGAAGTAATCACCTCTTGCTAAGCAATTTCCCACCTAAATTGGTTTCAAGTCATTAAAAGCTGTAGCACTCCCAAAGAAAAAATAATAGCAGCGCTCTGAGGTTACCCTCTACTCCAAGCTCCTTGACTTTAGTAGCAATTAGACATCGCTCCACTCCCGAGCGCCCTCCAGAAATGGAGCCAGAGTCGCCAAAGAGTAACTGGAAATTAGAAGCGAGGCCACCCTCCCCTTGCTAAAAGAGCTTTTGGCGACGTCTCTAGGGGGGAGGGCACCCCCTCCTCACCTTTGCCAGGCTCCCTACGCTGCACAGAAGCAGGGTGTCTTTGGCTGGATTTTTCCTTAATAGTTCCTGAATTCAGGACACGACCCTCACTTGGGGCAGCGCCCCCCTCCGCCTGGTCTGCAGCTGGTGGGTGGCATTCTCCAGGTTTCTGAAGCTGTAGCCTGGCAAGGGGGTGGGGGTGGGGGGACAGGTGAGGGGCCGCCCCATGGGGGCAGGAGACAGGGAGAGTTTCAGGTAACCATTTAGATATAGGAGCCCCCCCCTCCTCGCTGCCGCCTCCCAGGCCCATGAAGAGGATCTGAAAGCAAAGCTGAGCTCTCCTTCCAGTAAAAAATGCAGCCCACTCCATTTTCTGACAATACCATAAACTCACTTTTATGACACTAGTTATAAAACCCTTAACATTTGTCTAGTGCTGGCAGTCGGTCTTTTTTTTTTTCTTAAAGATCCGAATGTACGAGGGAGATTTGTGATCCCAAAGCTGGTTTGGGGTTTATAAAATGAAGGTGTCATAAAAGTAACACATCCTATGTACTGGAGAAAGATCAGGTTCTGTACCACGAAGCTACAGGCACTTGGAAGGAATCCTTTCTTTGCATCTTCCCCTACTTACCTTCTCTACGTTGCTTTAATTGTGAGTTCAGACCCTACACAGCACCATGGGGGGATGATTTTTAATGTGCCAGCAATGGGCTAGGGGTGAGTAGGATGATGGGGACACTTCCCTGACAACCCATCTCCAGATTCATCTCCCTGCGGTGAGGGCCCTGCGGTGCTGTTTGTTCTCTTAAGGTGCACCAGGAGCGAGGCCAGCAGGCAAGGACAAAGGGCCTGGCATCTCTAGGAGCCAACTTCTTCCTGGCTTGGTCGGGACTTACGCATCTGGAAGGGTAGGTAGGTACACAATCCGGGATTAATCACAACCCTAGGTCCAGGACACCATGAACACACTTTTGTCCAGGAATGACCCTCTTTTTCATTAACTCATTAATCATTTTTTATAATGAGAAATGAAAAAAAAATTTTTAGACCCTGTGAATCTAAAGCTAACACTGACCTTGACTTACATCCAGTCATTTGCTCCTCTGCTCCCTGTTGCTCCAGCTGTCCCATCTGTATTAGCCACTCTCGTGGATTTTGTGCCCCATCGTTACTTGGGATGTGTGTACGTGCATGTGTTTCATACATTTTAAATGGGGTATTAAGGAGTACGTTGTTTCCTATCAGTGGGCCCACATGAAATTGCCATTAATGCTTTTTCTGATTCGATGTGTTATTCTGCGAAGATTCAACTGTGCTATTCCATGAAGCTGTAGGCCATTCATTTCATTGCAGGTCATATTTTTTCACCTTGTTAAAGCTCATTTGGATCATTTCCAGGGTTCTGACTCTATAAGCAATACTACCCTGACCTTTCTCACTTCTGAAGTGCGTGCAGGAGTGTCCTTTCGGCGGATACATAGGAGTGGCCTCGCTGGGTCACAGGGTATATGAATGTTCCATTTTATAAGAGAATAGCACGCTCATTTCCAAAGTGGCTGTACTGGGTACACTCCCACCAGCAATTAACCACCTGTTACTCCCGTCCTCTCCACCACCTCTCATTTTATGCCAGTCTAATTGGTGTAAAATGATATACCTTTATGGTCTTGATTTGCATATCCTCGATCACTAATGATTTGGAGCATCTCTTCCTAGGCCTCCTGGTCATACGCATTGCCTCTTCTGTGAAAGGCCTGTGCAAGTCTTTTGCCCATTTTCCTGTTAAATTGTTGAATTTTCCTATTGATTTGGAAAAGCTCTTCCTATAACCTTGATATTCAATCCTATCTTGGTTATAATGCATCATAAATATCCCCTCCCAGTGTGTGACTTGTCTTTTTTTTTTTTTTTATTTAAAGTGTCTTACGATGAATGGAAGTTTAATAAAGTCAAAAGTAGCCATCTTTTCCTTTATAAGGAGTACTTTTTGTAGCACCGTTGCAATGAATCCTCATAAGAATCCTATGTGAATCAACCCTGGCGATCAATGGGGTGACAGATGTCGCAGCCAGATCGCCCTCACATCCAAGATGAATGGATAAAGAAGATGTGGTTTATGTATCCGATGGAATATTACTCAGCCATTAGAAACAACAGATACCCACCATTTGCTTCAACGTGGATGGACCTGGAGGGTATTATGCTGAGTGAAATAAGTCAATCGGAGAAGGACAAACATCATATGGTCTCATTCATTTGGGGAATATAAAAAATAGTGAAAGGGAATAAAGGGGAAAGGAGAAAAAAATGAGTGGGAAATATCAGAAAGGGAGACAGAACATGAGAGACTCCTAACTCTGGGAAATGAACTAGGGGTGGTGGAAGGGGAGGTGGGCGGGGGGTGGGGGTGACTGGGTGGCAGGCACTGAGGGGGGCACTTGACGGGATGAGCACTGGGTGTTATTCTGTATGTTGGCAAACTGAACACCAATAAAAAATAAATTTATAAAAAAAAATTCTCAAAAAAAAAAAAAGAATCCTATGTGAATGGGAATATCAGCTCTCTCTGAGAGACAAAGCAAGCAGGGAGCAGAAACTCAAAGGCCATTTGGCCTAGGACTCACATTCATAAGAAGCCTTAAGTGAACTTTGTATTCATTCTCTCCAAATGAGGTCGCCTACAGCTGCAAAGATTCACTGTCAGGGATGAAAAAAGACCTAGGAGCTCGGGGGTTAGAGCGCCATCCTTTGTAATTCACTAAAAACAAAGAGATTTTAATAAATGCTGTAAGCAAGGGAATAGCACATTTTTTATATTGCATTCTACCATTTTTGTCAGGTTATCACTTGGGCGCGGTGTCCACCATAACACGTTCTTCTGAATATTTTAAGTTTCTGAGGAGGCCCCCACAGGGCCTCTCTCCACTCTGAGAAGGTTCCAGACAGGAAGAGCGCTGTCCCTGGTTTTACATAGTTGATGAGCACGGAGCTGGGATTCACACCCAAGCACGTCAGGCTTTAGAGCCCAGACACGTTCCGCTGCTCAGTGTGGCTCAACAGCAAGAAGCCATCCCGGCGAGCTGCTGCGTGAGAACGGAAGGCAAGGGAGGAGGCGCGGAGGCAGGCTGGACTGCTCGTCTGCGCGGAGACAGCAGCCTTGCACAGGTGCACAGCTTTCTCACACCATTCACTAGCAACCTCAGGGACAGCAGCTACTGCACGGGAGGGTCCCCGGACAGGACACCACCACCAGCAGCTCCCTGATGCGACACCTGCCTTCATCCCATCATCTTCTTCCATGTTGACCTTCGAGGGCTCCACAAGCACGTGGTGGATAAAAGCCAAACACAGCCCGGACCCCAGGCATCAGAACCTACTTCGGAGTGTGACCCCGTCTCTGACCCCCTCATCTGTATAACGGGAGGACGATGATTAATTCAGGTCATTGTGGGCAATTAGATGATATAAATGAGTGGAGTCTAACCCACTGCTGAAGAAGGTGATGGCTTTCCTGTGTCCTCCCTCTCTCTGGCCCCGGCTCCCTCTCACCTGCTCCCCTTCAGCTTCCCCCACCATAGGCTCCATCCTGGGTTTGCTATCCTCATCATCATCCCCCAAACACACCTCTTTTCCAAAGCACAGGCCCCCCAGACACGCCAGGCCAACTGTCCAGCTCTCGCTCCGGGCCTTCTACCCCTCAGGTGCGCTCTTCCCCACTCTAACCCTGCCCGGGGTGTGCCCACCCTCTCCTCAACCTTGTCCCCTCAGTCCCTCCACCTCTTACCTGGTCCTCTGCTTCTGCTTTTGCTGAGTGTTCTCCCTTGGGCTGGGAAGGCCCCTGTGGGCCCCCATCCTATAAGCCCAGGAGGCAGGGGGTCCATGTCTCAGGCTTAACTTGTCTGCTCTTGACTGAAACTTTGGAAACTTAGAAGATACCTAATGAGCAGCCCCTCTGCTTCTGTTGCCAAGAACGGACATCTTACCTAAAGAATGTGTGTACTGCACTCACGTGCCTGTGACAAATTTCTATCCAACTGGCTGAAGACAGATCGCCCTGCAGGTGACAGGGCTACTCAGAGGAGATGCTCTGGGAAGGTGTCTCCTACCTTGGAGACGACGGTGCCCACGGCCCGTCACAGCACACACGAGGCCAAGGCCAGCTCCCGCCTACCTTCCTGATGCCTTCCGAAGGACTGGACACACAGTTGTCAGCCCCTCCATTCTTGCTGATGGTCCGCCAGAGTTCAGCAAACGTGCTGTCTTGTTCCAGGGGGTTGGTGCCCTTGGCTCGGAAGTACTCATACACGGCAGAATCCCGGACGGTGCCGTAAGATATGTCGACTTGTTTGGAGAGGTCTTGGAACGTCCTGAAAGGGCAAAAAGGCAGTGAAGGTGGGTGTATGTCCCACACCACGGGGATATGAACGGACTGCAAGGTTATCCTGAGGACCAAGCCCCAGTGTGGCCCATTATCCACATTCTTCACTCCAAACCCCAAGTAGCTGCAGTTCCTCAGCCCAGAGCATGACTGGCCAGGGCCTAATCCTATCACAATGATGTTTCCTCAGTGTAGATTAATTCAGTAGGGTTACTGAACACCCAAAACCAGGTCCTGCACTGAGTTCAAGGGACAAAAGGGTGAATAAGCCATCATTCCTGCCCTCAGCCATAGAAGCATATAGACAACCACAGTGTAAGAGTCAGGGCAACGTGGGTGGCTGGACGCCAAAGGTCTCTAACTCCAGCACCTACAGCACCGGGAGGGAATACATTGTTGGCAAGATTGACGATGATGATGATGATGATAATGATGATGATGATGACAAGTCCCTGCTGTTTAGAACTGGTGTGGGCAGGGACACGTACTCAGGATGTGCAGTGAAGAGCCATGTCCCCGCCAAAGCTTGCAGCTCTTCTAGAGTCCCACCCAGTTGTTGCATTTTGAGCACCACTCCTCAATTTGTCTTCGGTAAACAAAGAAATCTGTGATTTTATATAAAGTGTCCTGATTTTTAGGTGTTGACAATTATTAAAAGATGGCAAAGATAAAAACAAAGCACTTCTGAGAGCCTGGGGTTTGTTGTACACAAAGGAGAAGCAGGCAGCTCAGGCCATGTGCATGTTGGGGGGAGGGAGAGCACAAGGAAGGCTCAGCAGCGGATGTCTGAGCTGGGGGTGGATAAGGAGAGGCTTCCTTGGGGTAGGGCCAATAGACCGGGAAGGACCACTTGGCACAAAGCTCTCCCTCGCCTTAAATGAGCACCACCTGGTTCAGAGTGTTGAGAGATCGTCACATGTAGAATAAAACGGCAAAAAGGACAACAATCCCCTAAATGCTCTCTCTCTGGGCTCCACCTTGATCACTCTTCATTTTCTCTTCCAGAAATCTGTTTCTCCTTTGTGCCAACCAGGATCATCATCGCCGCCTCTCCCTGAGTTGCCCTTTCCATGAGGGGATCCCATCTTCTCAACCTGACCTGCACACCCTTCCATCTTCTGGTCTCATCTCCAGCTGCTGCACCTGTCTCCTCGCAGCCCCAGAGCCAATGCTGACAGGATAAATCCTACACAGTCCTCCTCTATGGCACCAGGCCATGGTGCTTCCTCTGCCTGGAACCCCTTTATCTCACTTATCCACCTGATATTTTCCTGCACACACCCTGAAGATCCAGATGCCTCCCTTCCCCGTGCAAAGCCATCACCATCCCTTTCCTTCCCGTGCCATCTCTACACCTTGCACGGTTTCTATGGCAGCATAATATCACTGTGATTTCAGAGGACAGCATCCTAGAGCGAGAGGAAGCAGATCTCGGGAGTCTAACCACCTGCCTTACCTCGAAGCTCCACCATCACTGACACTGCAGGATTGGCAGGTTAGCTCTAAACTCTCTGTGCCTCACTCTTCAAATCTCTTAAAACAGGGCGAGAAGCAGAGCCCATGGCATGGGGCCGCCGTTAAGCCTAACTGAGGTGCTGTGTGCTCAGCTCATAAAGCAGGGCCTGACACAAACTCGGTGGCCAGTGGCTAGTAACAATTATTCTGCACAGCAGGCTGTAAGAATTTGGAGGGCTGGAGCCGAGGCAGCCTCCTCTCTGCACCCGTGGCCCTGGATCCAGGGCTGACACCAGCCTCCACAGCATGCGCACAGAGGAGCCAGCCATGGATGCTTCATTCTGCTCTGGGGACACACTCCACGGAGTTCCTTCAGGCCCTGCTACATGGCCCAGAAACAGAGCTCGGTATTTGTTTCCATACATTACAGATGAAAGCAAACATAAAATAACAAATTCGATGAAGAAATCTTTCTAATTATTGTTCATTATTTATATCTAATTGAAGCAAGATGTTCCTTTGCTTGAAGGGCCCCAAGGGTTGTAACTCTGTCGTAATCTGCCTGTAATGAAAGGAGGAGGAATCTTTTTTCCCACATTTTTTTTATTTTTCTCATGGTAATACAAACAAACACAAGGCTTTGATGAATGGGAAACATCAGGATGAATTACACAGTTGAGTCTAAATACTGAACTGCTCTAAATTACTGCAGTTTCCATGAGTATGGAATGAATGCGTAACTGCCAAGGAGCTCAGCACTACTGTTCCATCCCCACATTTGAAATGGAGATTTCTTCTCTCTTCTCAGTATTTATTCATGACTGTGCCCCTGGCCAGAGGCTCAGGGATCATCTCTGGATGACAAGTAGGCAGCCCGAATGTTTATGGCTTCATGTCCACCTCTGTCCCAGGAGACCTCATTGTTCCCGCCCCCAAACACCACCTCCATTTGCTGTGCCAGCCTCATGGCTCTGCCCCCATGGCCTCCATAGATCATCTCCTGAAGCCATGAGTCACTGCAGAGGGACCTCTCTCATCTCAGATGCGCACCTCCTCTTTCAAGGGAACTTCCCAAGCTCACTAACATGCCCAGCACACAGTAGGGATTTCCACCATCTTTCAGAGTCAGTTAACACCATCAAAGGTTTAGACGGGAGGACCCAACTACACATACACCAGAGCCATCATCTCCTTGGGGCACTCTCACCCTCTCGTCAGAGTGTGCAGCTTTGGAAGGGACACAGAGGGAGGAGTAAAGGAGGACGGGAGCAGCTAGCCCATCAGGCTCCGAGCCAACACTGGCAGTCAGAGAAAACAGATGTGCACATCAGATAGGACACCCATCCGAACAAGCGGGAGATGCCGAGCTTGGAGAAGGCAGCACCAGCACACTTAATTTAACATATTCCTCAAATTAGTCCCTTAGCAACAACTGCTGCAGAGTGTCGATGCACCCCCACCACAGAGAGATGAAGATCTGTCCGTCACAGCCGGTGTGACCTCCATATGCATGCCGCCACTGGCTACAGTCATTCAACAACTCATCCTACAGCTATGGAACAGCCACGAGCTACGGCACAGAGGTTCAGAGAGCAAGGAATGAATGCTGGGCATCCTCACGGGCTTCACGGGGAGGGGTGGGACAGTGATCGGGAACTAAACAACGTGAACAACGTGAAACAGGGTCCTGCCTGGGGGACCCTGGAAAGCCCAGGGGTGGAGCAGCTAGCTATGGTCAGAGCTAAGGGAAGGCTTCACGGAAGAGGAAACGTGAAGCAGAGCCATGAAGGATGTGTGGGGGTAGCTGGACAGAGAGTCGAGGGTAAGGTGCTCCAGCAAGACAAGCTATCACCTGAGCAGGCACTGAGGGTCCAGATGGGACACACGCCCCAGGGCAATTCCTATGGGCTAAGATGATAAGGTTTTGGAATCCTGCAGGTGTGGGTGTGAACCCTGCCTGTGGGAGGTAGACCAGTAGTTCTCAAAGTATGGTCCTCAGAGTCACAGCATCAGCATCACCCAGGAGCCTCGAACACGTGCAGATTCTGGGGTCCACTCTCAGAACTGCTGAGTCTGACACTTGGGGGGAGCCCTCAGCAATCTGTGCTCTCATGGCCTTCACGGCTCCCCAGGGGGTATGCACACAGGCCTCAGCATCACCGGAGCAGACCTTGGTCTCCCCAACTCCCACCTTTCTCACATCTGTGGTGAAAATCAAGGGTCACAGACACATGCCCCGCACGGAGTCACTGTATAGAAACGGCAGCACTTCTGTGCGGCTGTCAGGAGGTAGTTCAAGTGGTGGAAGCAGAGAAACGGTACACAGGAGTCCTCAATGATGGGGCCGACACGGCCACACTCGGATGGAAGCAACCCAGGACGGGCAGCTCCCCTAGACTTTTCTGGGCTCACGAGACTGAAGGCTGCCTTGGCATCTGCCCACATGCCTCCCCACTAAGGAGCCCACGCTCGAGCTTCTGCTGCCCAGACTGTCGCCCAGGGACATGCAAACGGCTCCTGAGCAGCATGCATGGGCCGCCTTGTGAACAGGACACATTTTAGGTCCCCGGGATGCCCTAAGTGACAACCAGAAAGAGCCTGAACCCAGAAGGAGCATGAAGATACCCAAGTCGACGGGCAGGCCACATGGAGCTTGGTTTCTTGTGAAGGGCATGACGGTAAGGGCTTGCAGTGGCTCCCGGGGAATGCAGTGAGCGTGGAGGGGGTGCGGGGAGCTCCCAGGAAGGGCGTCTTTATTCGTTTATTTCTACTGAAGTGCAGTTGACACGCAATGTCCCATTGGTTTCAGGTGTACGACATGGTGACTGAGCAAGTCTGTACCTTAGGCGATGCTTGGCCCGAGTGCCATGGCCACCTGTCACCATGCGATGCTCTGGGGACAGCGCCGTCTGTGTTAGGGAGAGAAGTCCTGAAGAGCGTCCTCCCTGGGCTGGCCTGCGGAGGCCTGCAGTCACTGCACAGGGTGACACCGCAGGAACGTGGCCCTGTGGTTTGCGCCCGTCCCTCGCCATCGGTCCTCTGACAACGCGCAGTGTTGAATCCTCCCGTGGCAAAGCCCGGCCTTTCCCCCGTACTCACTTCTGAGCCAGTGTCTTTCACTCGGTTGTGCTCTACGAAAACTGGGTTTGAGACCCGGGGAGGGGCTCCTCTGCACCTCCTGCCCGGGGGTGCCTATCCAGGGGGTCTCCCCTAGACGAGGCATGGCTGGCTCCCACGAACGCACCTGACCTCCTGGCAAAGGGCCTTGCAAGCAGCCTCCGCCTCTGCGAGCCGTGCCCTCGCGTGGAACAGGCACTCGGGCAGTCCCACGCGGTCTCCTCCAGCTGCGGCCAGGGGCGCCCCGCCGGCTCGGTGCCGCCCCCCTCCCTCCCTGTACCTTTCTCCGTGAATCCGTCTTACTATTTCCTAGATACGTTTTCATTAACAAAGAGATAAATGCGTTTGCAGCATGAAGAAAATCAATGATACAGAATTTATAAATACATCTTTGCATGTTACAGAGAGATTTACGTTGGCAATAGAGATAAATGCCCTCATAGCAGGAGCAGAATCAATGTACAGTACAGGTAAAGCAGATTTTAACAACTGCGGGGCTGCCATAATCACAGCCCAACAAATCCAAATCCCAAAGCCCCGTTATCGTTCCTTAAAAGGAAAAGAATGTAGTGGAAGGACCCCAAAGGCATGGCAGGGTGGGGGTGCTCCTCCTCGTAATCTGAAGTTGTTTCAGCTACGGCCCACAGATGCCTTGACGTGGACCCAGCAGCCTGGACCCATCGCTCCCATCCGACCCTCCAGGAAGGACGCTGTGCGAGTTGCTTGGGATTGGCTGGCTGGGTTCGCCAGGCCGCTGATGGGGACATCGGGCATCGGTGCCCCCAGCTCCCGCCTCCCAGGGGACCCCTCTGGCTCTCCCCCCCGCAGCATTCTCCCGTCCGGGGCTTTGCCAATCCCTGTTCTCGCCTCCCCCACCCCGGGGTCCCTCAAGGTGGATTGGGCCTTAAGCGAAGGCTGAGACACCCCAAGATGCCTCCCAACCTTGGGCTCCAAAAGGCTTCACAAGTGCCTTCATTCATTCATTCATTCATTCATTCATTCATCCACAAGCCCATTTCCTCGGCATCTGCTTGCATCAAGCGTGGCCCTCGGGGGCCAGCGTGGGGAGCACAGAGTTCCCACCCTCCTGGCTTCTGCGTGGCGGCGGTAGGGAGGCAGAGACACACATGGACACAGCCACAAACACACAAATAATTAAGGCACACCAGGGTCAGCAAGCTTTCTGGAAAGGGGGGGAAGCACACAGGTGCGGGCGACAAGGGCCTCGCACGCTCCAGCCCTTTGTGCTTTTGTTTTTCTAGAATGCTTTGAAAATGTTTCCAAAAACAAAAACTGTCTTAGCTTGCAGGCTGCTCCTGCGGCCTGCGGGGCCGTGGTCGGCAGACCCCTAATGGCATGTACCCCGTGACCAAAGGTGCTAGAAGATTAAGAAAGCAGAGTAAGGATGCTAGAGAATAAGGGAGGAAGTGATTAGATCAAGTGCACGGGGGTGGGGGTGGGGGGCTGGACACCGAACCTGACACGGGGGGCAGGTGCTTCGGAGCCCCTTGAGGGCACCCTGGAGGGTGGGCTGACATCTGGAGAAGCTTTGCCTCCCGGGGAGCAGAGAAGGGCAGGCTCCAAGTCTGTCAGCCTGTCCTTCCCTAGCACAGCTTGGCAGGGCCCGCGTCGTCGTGGAAGCCCAAGGGTCCCTGGGGTGGTGCACGCACTCCTCTGGAGGCCGCCGGCCATGGTAGTGACCGCAGGTGTGAATCCCAGCGGGGAAAACTGCCAGGCTACAACCTCCTGGGGATGCTTGGTGACCCACCGGGAGGAGGGCGGTGGGGCCCATGACAGGGAGCCACGTCCTTGACCAAGTCCTCACCTTGAAAGGCAAGCCCTGTGGCAGCCACAGAGGGGGGCACACGCTCAGCGCCCGGTCGCATCCACCCCCCTCCCCACCCCACCTCCTGCATTGTTTTCTCTCTACAATTCCCTTTCCATTTTTCAGAATGCTGTTGACATAAAAAGATGCCCCAAATAAACTCCTATGAAAGGACTGTATTTGTAGACATTATATTTGCATTGGGGTAAAAAAGTAACCATTACTAAAGGTAAACAAATAGAGGAACAAAAAGAGGGAGGGGGGGATAAGTACTGAGTGGTGGCGAGACTTCCAGTTTTTACAAACGTGTTTCTGTAAATTTTGCATTTTTTTAATTACACTGTAAACACAACACAAATCCTTAAACATTTAAAACCCTGCTGCTGCCCAAGGGACGCTGTGGGCTGTCCGTGCTCTCCGTGCGCCGTGTGTGCACCCCGGCGAGCTGCGCAGGGCCGCGGGGACCCGCGGGGGGGAGAGCGGCCCCTCTGCTGCCCCACGAGCTTCTGCCCTGCAGGCTGACCCGGAGGGCTGGGCCGTTGGGGGCAGCCAGGGCCTATGGGATGGAGGGCCCTCCCCAACGAAGGTTGCAACCTCCCTCTCTGGCACATGCCCTGCCTGCTGCCCTGGCGGGGGGGGGCAACGTTTCTGAAAGGTGGGCCCACGCGCTCAGGTGCTTCCGGTCTGCCAACTCGGCCTAGACCCTGGCAGTGAGCAGGGCTCAGTAACGGGCCCCGAGGGAGGGGGCCGGGTCGGATGGCGCTGGGCCAGGGACCGAGCATAGGCCCTGGCGTGTGTCGGAGGCTGAGCGTCCACATCCTCCACTAAGTCAAAACCCGGGCACCCCTAAAAGCATCGGTAAAGGGTGCTCAGTCTGGAAGCCTCTTGCATTCCAGATCTGTCTCGTCCAGCCTCAGGTTACTCAGCTCTCCGAGCCTCCACGCCTCCACTCAGGCTCACTATCTGTCCATCCTCTGTGCCCTGCCTTCTGCACAGGACTAAACCCCTCCCATCCTCCCTCCCATCCTAGGGATCATCTCCGCTGACATCTCCAGCGGGCACAACGGATGCCCCACCCCCAGGATCCAACATTGACCCCCTTGGACCTCATGTGTCCATTGACACATCTGTCTCCCCACCTCAACGGTGAGCCCCACCGGGGCTGAGCTCTGCCCATGTCTGGCTCCCTGTGACCCCACACTGAGACTGAAGACAAGAGGTGCTGACTTCGTGTTTTCTGAAAGAATCAACTCTGGTTTACAACAACTCTGTGTTTATAGCTGAATATCATGGGGGGAACAAAATCTAGGCTGGAGACCAGCGTGGTGATAGGTCTCACTGTAGAATCACGACCACTAACCTCAGGTGGACCTCGTGCTGCCTGTCGGGCTTCCAGACTCCCCTCCTCGATTCATCCTCCCTGTCCCTTGGATGACTCTCAGACGATGACCCTGCTTCCCGTCTCTTAAGACAGTAGAAGCAATAGTAGAGAACTTTGCTTCTCTATCAAGAACTTCCTTTCCTGGAGGCAGAACATGAAAGACTCCTGACTCTGGGAGATGAACTAGGGGTGGTGGAAGGGGAGGTGGGCAGGGGGTGGGGGTGACTGGGTGACGGGCACTGAGGGGGGCACTTGAATGGATGAGCACTGGGTGTTATTCTATATGTTGGCAAATTGAACACCAATAAAAAATAAATTTATTTTAAAAATTAAAAAAGAAAAAGAACTTCCTTTCCTAAAACCACTGAATACCTGCTGGCCCTACTTTTAAATGGCGGTCTGTCCTTGCTCCAAATGACGTCTTACTCTGTCTCCTGGAGCCCAGACATCCTTGCCTTCTCAAATACGTTGCTCTTCCAGTTGCCATCTCTACCTCCTACATCATCAAATTGCTTCTCTCTATGGATCATTTCCATCGGCATGGAACACAAACATCTTCTGTCTTTAAAAAAGAAGAAAAAATAAAACCCAACCAACTCATTCTTTGAGATCATGCCCTCCTGCAACCACTCTCCAGTTCTTCTGGGAAGGTATCCATAGTCATTGTTCCCATTTCTTATCAACCTACCTTGATTAAGTTTTCATCCCAACACTGAACTGAAGCTGTCTTTGTCAAGGTCATTAATGATCTCCCAAAGATGGCAGCAAATCCCCACTCCAGTGGAATCTGACAAACTTGACCACTCTGTCCTTCTTGAAGGCTTTCCCTCACTTGGCTTCTGGGACATGACTCTTTCTTAGTTCTCTCACCTCGCAGGTGCCTCCCTATCCCTCTCCTTTCCACTCCTTCTCTTCCCAGACTCTGAATCTTGGGGTGTTGCAGGTTCAGCCCACAGATTCCCTCTCTTCTCTAGTGACATCCCTTTCACCATGATCTGGTCAACTCAACTGGCTGCAAATACATCTACACCCTGATGCCTCCAAGGGGCCACCCCAGTCCTGACCCATCCCGTTGAATTCTAGCAAATTGCTCACACCCGACATCTCCATTTGGATGGTTAATAGGGCCCAAGACAGAACACGTTCAAACCCAAGCCCTTGAATTGGGAGCCCAAGAACCCACCACCAAACCTATTCCTCCTTTCCTTTGTCCGTGTCCAAAGAACATGCCTCTATTTTTTGAGCTGCTGTGGACAAAGCCTTGGAATTCCTGCCAATTCCTCTCTTCCCTGTGTATCTCACACACTATCTCAGCATATTTTCTCTCTTCTATCATTGAGAGAGCTCCAGAAGCAGGCTACGTCTCATCACCTTCACCGTGTACCACTCTGTGTCTTAGGTGGATACTGGGGCCATCTCCCCGTGGTCTCCCTGCCTCCACCTTTCACTCAACAATCTATGCCTCAGGGTGACCGGCAGAATGATCCTTTTAAAGTCTAAGTCACATCATGTCACCTCTTTGTCCAAAATCCTCAGTTGCTTCCTCTCTCAAAGAAACGCCCCAAATCCTCACACGGCCTGAAGAGTCCCACACTACCAGAACCCAACACCTCTGCTCTCACCACACTGGCTTATCCTCCCTTCCCACCCCAGGGTTTCTGTAGCTGTTTTCCCTCTGCCCAAATACTCTTCGCTCACATCTTTAATTGGCTCACTTCCTCAGTTGTCTTGGGTCTCTGATCAAATGTCACCTTCTCCATGAGGCCTCTGCTGACAGCCCTATATAAAATACCACACTTCTTAAATTATAGGATAAAAGCGAAGAAAGATATCACAGGTTTTTAATGTCAGTTCTCTCCCTAGAATGGGACTTGGTCGTTGGGTTTACTGCTACACCACCAGTGCCGACAACTGCATGACCAATCATCCTGGTTTGCACAAGGCAGAGAGATTTCCTGGGACACAGGACTTCCAGTGCTAAAACCAGGATAGTTGCAGCCAAACTGGGATAATTTGCATCCCTACTTACAACAGTGCCCGGCACAGAACAGACACTCGAATAAATATGGGTTATTATTATGTGCATGAATAATATATTAATGAATTCTCTTTTTTTCTCACTTTCCAAATGGGTAGGTTGGATATTGCGTTGGAAAGGTCTTTGTCTTGAGTTGACCATTCTCCTTTCAGGACAAAAGTGGGTCAGTCATCTGCAGAGAGGCAGGCATAATGACGGCTTGAGACTTGAATAGAGGAACTGTATGCAGCTTTGAGCCAGGACACACAGCACACAGCTATGCGGTCAGAGACGGCCCAGGAACCAGCCACCGAGGAACTCAGGGATGGGACCGGGTCATCCCCAGGCTTCCTCCTCAGGATACTGAAGCTTCAAGACCCAGCTTCTCTGTGGATTTAAGGGAAGCAGCATTGGCGGAGAGCATCCTCTGGTCCTGAACCCTCCACACAGTCTGCTTCCCTGGCTCCCGTGCCCCTCGCCCTCCGTGAGAGTCCTGCGCAAAACAGCCCCGCCAGCCGGCAGTACCTCCACGCCAGGAACACGGCCGACTCCCAGCTCTCGACACCCGCAAATATTTGCTGCCACAAATCAATACAAAAGCAGGATGCACCATTAACCTTTAATATATCAGTGCTGGGACTCTTAATCCATTATGAGGCTGTCATAAATGTGACCAAAATGCAAATGGGAGCAGCAGCCCTTCGGGAGGATGTGAAGGTGCCTTCATTGCCTCCTGGCACAGCCTGCGTCCCCCTCTGCTCCAGAGAAACAGCCTGAGTCTCTCCTCTCACTGCCGGCTTTTGTTTTCACTGTCCTTCCCTCCCTCTTCTCCTTTCTCGATGTCTGACTGAGCCCCTCAATTATGTCAGCTTCCCAGGCAGTCACTCGATAGGCTTCAAGAAAGCTGGAATAATGCTAACTTCCAGTCACTGTGCTAACGCTTCATTTGTGTTGCTTCATTAACCTTGGCTGAACTCTTACATAAAGTCATTATTAACCCCCCATTTTAGAGATGAAGAAATCAAGGCTCAAGGAGATTAAGCAGCCCATGGAAGGCTGGAGAGGCAGAAAGTAGGAGAGCTGTCTTTCCACTCAACACCTTTCCACCCACCTGTCATCCTGCAGTGATGTCAAGCAGCCCGCCACGCGGGCAGGATGATTGAGCAGACAGTCAAAAATACCAGGCAAAACGCACTGTTGGCAGGAAGCTCAGGGTAGTTGGGACACGCTGGTGAGCCAACCGCAGCTCCGGGAGAGAGACTGGGGTGGGGGCCTGCAGGGAAGGTCAGCAGAAAAGTGAGGCTTAAGTTCCGCCTTCAGGAGCAACCAGAAGCAGATGCATGGAGGAGACGGACAAGAGATGTTCTGGGCAAGGGTGACCGTACACTCAAACCACGGGGGTTTGGAGGGTGAACCCTCTGGGAACTACTACCAGGTAAGGGAGCGGGAAGGGTCAATAACTAGGAAGCTACTATGGAGAGGACCAAGGGCTAATTACTTAGAAACTACTGAGGACTCTGGAATGAGATGGAAGCTCAGACCTGATGAAGGAGGAAGGGCTGACGTCCCCCAGATGATTCCAGCCCCGGAGAACAGGTGTGCACCTGTGTTCACCGGGCGGTGGGGAAACTGGGGGAAGCAGGGCTGAGGAGCCACGGTGAACCCGTGCACTTGTACACGTGTGTGCATGCGTGCAGGTGTCTGTGTGTTTAGGGCCTGGGCATGTACACATAGGAGTGTGCCTGGCGGGACCCCAGGGCGGGAGGAAGGGGGCCGGGCAGAGGGGGCGCTGCTGGGGGCTGGGACGCTTAGATGGAGAAATGTCATGCACTGTGACAGGCTTAAAAAGAAAGGAGCAGCAAGGGGCTCCTCAGGGGTGGAACGGCGACCGCGCGGGAGGCAGATTTGTGTGACAAGGAGCCAAACAAAGCGGCCAGCGCGGGGATCGTGTCTCATGCCACGTCTGCCCACCTGAGCTTGTTTCTGGGCCTGGAAAGCAGAGACCCGGGCCCTCCCCACGCGGGGAAGCGGGGAAGAAACCTGGAGCACGCGCGAGCCTGTTACTGAACAACACAGAACCGACTGCAATTAAACGCGAAGCTACAAGACGCTGGCTGTTCTGAATCTGTGGGCAGAAAAATCACTTCAACGACGAGACAAGACTGATGGGGAGGAGAAGGGAGGGCGGCGGGAGGAGAACGGCACGCTGTATTGTTGGCGGACTTGTTTGGGCGCAGGGATGGCGAGAGGCCCTACTCGGTGTCAAGTGCCGCATGACTCGGCTCGGCTAGTTTCATCCCTAGAATCAGCCTTTGTGATAAATGATTCATCTCGCCTGATCCGTGAGGAAGTGATGAGGTTTTCTGGGCACGAGAACCAGGTGGAGCTCGCTGGCCGGCCTGATGCCGAGCTTCTCGGGCCTGTGTTTCTAAGACACTCGAGATCCTATATCAGCTCCGACCAAGGATGGTGTCTGTGCCACAGACCATCCGGTGATAGCTGGTTTTGACTTGGACAAAAGGCTCTTCAAGTGCCATTAGCAATGCCGGGTGCCAGCCACACACCCCGGGAGCCCTCGGGGCCTGCCCGGGCACTCTCTCTGGTGGGGCCTGCTGGTCGCCGTGGGTGCCTTCATCAGAGACACATGGCCTACACTGCAGCAGCTGATGCTGGCAGGACTGCCCATGATCCTGCTTTTTGCTTAAGATAATCATCCATCCCATTAACTTTTTAGGGTTTGGGCAGGACACTTGGGACCACTCTGCCAACGCCCACCAGCAAGCTGTCCGATGGGAGCAACACCCCCAGCTGCAGAGCACGAGATGAATCACCAAAAGGTGGTTGTTGGGGAAGTACGCCGTAGCTTCCACGGCCCAGAGGACAGGGAGGAAGGCACTGGCATGTACGGCATCCAAACACATGCAGGTCTATGCTATTCCCTCCTTATTGGATCCTCCCGACGGCCCTGGCGGAAGCTATCACACTCCTTATTCTCAGAACCCCGAGAGCTGAACTAAGTTGCCCAAGAGTTAGAGACGCACACCAGCTTACCTGGGACCTACCGCCAGCCAGAACTAGAGCCGGGCTCACAAACCAGTCTGATGGGGCTCCGAAGGCTGGCCCTGCCGTGACCTGCTACGCTCTTGAGAAGCGGGAGCAACGTGGTCCGCTTGGGAGCTCTCAGACCGGAGGTCTGGGGCCTGGGTTCCGGCTCTGAGGGGCACGCAGGGCTAGGGTTCCCAACTTTGACACTGGGGTCCGGTTACGGTGGAGAATTTCCCCCCTACACTTGCCAGCCCTGGGCCCGGGGTAAGCCCCCCTCCCGGTGCATCAGTTTCCCTCTCTGTACAACAGGGATGTCCACGGGTTGAGCGCAACGCAGCGAGAGTAGTGCAGGCCCATGGGGGACACCTGGTATGTGGTTGCATCCACGAGCCCAGCGGTTCGACGGGAGATTTGTGCTGTATTACGGTGACAGGATGCCCGTCTCTGCGACGGGTCCGGAAGTGGCTGGCTTGGCTAGCACAGGGTTTGTATGTTTCGAATTTGAATGCTTTTAACGTGGGCGCGCCACTCCGGGTCACCCCGAACCCTCGCACTCTCCCGGGTCTTAAACCCACAATGACCCCCTCGTCTTGCCCTGTAAACCTCTGTGATTGAAACCCCCGGCCACGACGAGCCCTCCGAGCTCCCCACAGTGGTACTTCACGACTCTGTCACCTGGGTTGGCACTAAATCCTTATCTCATTTAGGATTCTCTCTCCAACAAAGCAGCACCATGGACTGTTTTCCTGGAAACATGGTTGGTTTTTTCTCTGAAAACTGGAATCTCATTTTGAAGCCTGTCGGGACTCAGAGCTACCGTGGGGAGGATCTCACAAAGAACAGGCCTCTGCCAATTAAAACTCAGCATGCCTGGACACCAGGAGCTTTGCCTCTATGGAGGGTCTGCAGTCACCTCCCCGGCATCAGGGGCTGCCGGGGCTTGTCTTCAAGTCCTGCCAAGGCCACAGCCATATCACACTCGACAGGGCAAAGGTCTCCGCGGGCCTCCCTGACTCTTAGCAACACAAGACTGTCCCCACAGGGCCTCAGGATGAAAGACAACGCACCAAACCCAGCCACAGACTCCAGGCAGAGCCATTCCCTTCCTCGGTAGGGCAAGAGAAGCTCCTGGCAGGAAGAGTTGACAGTGAATATTAGGAAGAAGCTGCCTGCTGTCTTCAAGAGAAAAGAGCCTGCCATGGGATCCCTCAGAGGCCTGTGCTATTAAGTCGGTGCGCTTTCTTGGTCCCTTCAGATAGCTGTGTCCCCCTGAAGTGTCCCCCTCCTGCCACAGTCACAGGGCAGCGGGACAGGCAGGGCAGAGGCTGCCTCCCATTCCAGAAAACCGAGACCCAGCTGTATCTGCATGTTGATGCCCAGATCACAAGAGTCACTCAGTACACAGTACGTCTCGCTGTGTTTGAGTGGACGAATGACGTGTAAGCCACACACCTCTGCTGCCTCATGCATTTCCTCACCTTCTTTTCTATTCTGGATGTTCCAGTCAGACAAACGGGTTGCTGAAAGCTCTCTAGAAAGGCTTTTTTTTTTTTTTTTTTAAGATTGATTGATTGATTGATTGATTGATTTATGATAGACACAGAGAGAGAGAGGCAGAGACACAGGAGGAGGGAGAAGCAGGCTCCATGCCGGTAGCCCAATGCGGAACTTGATCCCGGGACTCCAGGATCGCGCCCTGGGCCAAAGGCAGGTGCTAAACCGCTGAGCCACCCAGGGGTCCCCTAGAAAGGCCTTTTTGAAAAATACCCCTTATGGGTGTGACCAGCCAGTCTGGAGAAAACAAGGGTAAAGGGATCTGAGGGAGGTTGGCATGAGGAGACCACCAGCTGGGAGGGGGCTCAGATGCAAGGAGGAGAGGTTTCATGCACCATGGGACTCAGCATGGCGCCGTGGGAAGGGCAGGGCCATCCAATGGAGCCCACCTCCATCCAGCCCCGCACACAGTTCTCTCATCCCTCTTCCCATGCTCCTCCCTGCTGACGTTGGCCAATGCCAACCAGAGGCAGCCCCCTGTCTTGCACACGCCAGCACTTATCTCCAGGGAGGAGGCCACATTGTCCCCGTGCCTGAAGGAGCCATGTACAGTGTGTTAGGCCTACCAGGTGAACTCGGGTGACCAGAGCTGCACTCTGAGTTTCAGGAGGCGCGGCTCCCTACCGCTGGCATGACTGTGTTCTAAGTGGGAAGCTATGGTGAGTTCTGACCACGATGCTTGTCTGGCCAATCCTCCACGGATCCCCATTTCTTTCAGAACGGGGTGGCCCCTCCTAAACATGAGGGCCTTCTAAGCCCTCTAGAACTCATGCCTACCTGGTCCTCCAGCCAACACGTCTATATTTCCTGTCCTGGCCACACTGCTCCTCAAGACCACTGGGCTTCCTCTGACCTCTGGTCCTTCCTATCTGCCATGTGGCCACTTCTCCTTCCTAAACACACAGCTACCCCCTCATCTTCTAGGTCTTGGGTTACATATCACTACCTCCAGGACTCAGCTTAAGACTCTCTCTGTTATGGCTTGAACTATGTCCCCAAAATAGGTATGTCAGCGTCCTAAACCCCAGGACCTCAGAACATGACCCTGTTTGGAGACAGCGTCTTTACATCTTTACAGAGGCAATCAATCTCAATGAGGTCATTAGAATGGGCCGTAATCCAATGATTGGTGTCCTTATAGAAGAAAAACTTGGACACGTCATGCATGCTGGGAGAATGCCACACGAAAATGAAGCTGAGATCAGGGTAACGAATGCATCCACAGGCCGAGAAATTCCAAAGATTTCCAGCAAACCCCCAGAAGCCAGGAGAGACCCACGGAACAGAGTCTCCGCTGTAGCCCGGGGAAGGAACCAACCCCACCGACACCTTGTTCTCCAACTGCCAGCCTCCAGAATGGGAGGCAACGGATCTCTGTTCAGTCACCCGGTTGCAATGCAGACATACCTCATTTTACTGCACTTCACTCTACAGGGCTTTGCAGACATTGCGTGTTTTACAGACTGAAGGATCATGGCAACCCTGTGTCAGCAAATCTACTAGCACTGTTGGCCCAGCAGCATTTGCTCACTTCATGTTCCTGTCATATTTCAATAATTCTTACAATATTTCAAACTTTTTCATTATTATTATATCTGTTGTGGTGATCTATGACTGGTGATCTTTGACGCTACTATTGTAATTGTACCACAACCGCACCCAGAGAAGGCAGCAGACTTAATAAATGTGTGTGTTCTGACTGCCCACTGACCAGCCATTCCCCTCATCTCTCTCCCTCTCCCTGGGCTTCCCTATTTCCTGAGACACAACAATATTGAAATTAGGCCATTTAATAACCCTACAATGGCCTCTATGTGTCCAAGCGAAAGGAAGAGTTGCAGGTCTCTCACCTTAAATCAAAAGCTAGAAATGATTCAGCTTAGTGAGGAGAACCTGTCAGAAGCTGAGATAAGCCAAAAGCTAGGCCTTTTGTACCAAATAGTTATCCAAGCTGTGAATGTAGAGGGAAAGTTCTTGAAGGAAATTAAAAGCACTACTCCAGTGAACACACAAATGAAAGGAGAGTGAAACAGCCTTATTGCTGATAGAGAGAAAGTTTCCGTGGTCTGGAGAGAAGATCAAGCCAGCCACAACATTCCCTCAAGCCAAAGCCTCATCCAGAGCAAGGTGCTAAATCCCCTCAATGCCGTGAAGGCTGGGAGAGGCGAGGAGGCTGCAGGAGGGAAGCTGGAAGCTGCAGAGATTTAAGGTTCCCGAGGTTTAAGGAAAGAGGCCATCGGCGTAACATGCAACTGCGAGTTGAAGCGGCCGCTGCTGATGTAGAAGATGCAGCGAGTTATCCGGAGGACCTAGCTAAGGCAATTCAGGAAGGCAGCTACACACCACAATGGATTTTCAATGAAGACAAAACACCTTCTACCAGTGAAGATGCTTTCTAGGACTCTCATAGCTACAGGGAAGTCAATGCTGGACTTCAAAGCCTCAAAGGACAGGCCGACTCTCCTGTTAGGGGCCAATGCAGCTGGTGACTAAGATGAAGGCACTGCTCATTTAGCATTCCAAAAGTCCTGGGGCCCTTAAGAATTATGCTAAATCTACTCTGCCTGCACTCAATAAATGGAACAACAAAGCTTGAATGACTGTGCATCTGTTTACAACTCAGTTTACTGAATATTTTAAGGCAACTGTTGAGACCTATGGCTCAGAAGAAAAGATTCCTTTCAAAATATTACTCTCCCTGACAATGCAGCTGGTCACTCAAGAGCACTAATGGAGATGTACAATGAGATTAATGTTGTTTTCACACCTGCTAACACAACATCCCTCCTGCACCCCATGGATCAAGAATAATTTCAACTTTCAAGTCTTATTATTTAAGAAATATATTCTGTAATACATTGCTGCCATTGACAGGCATTCCTCTGACAGATCTGGGCAAAGTAAATGGAAAACCTTCTGGAAAGCATTCACCATTCTAGACACCATGAAGAACACTCAGGATACATGGGCAGAGGTCAAAATGTCACCATTAACCAGAGTTTGAAAGAAGTTGATTCCATCCCTCAGGGATGACTTTGAGGGATTCAAGGCTTCATGGAGGAAGCAAGTGGAGATGTGGTGGCAACAGCAAGAAAACGAGAAGTAGACCTGAAGCCTGAAGACGTGACCGAATTGTGGCAATCCCACGATCAAACTTGAATGGATGAGTAGGTGCCTCTTACAGATGAGCAAAATCAAGGGATTTCTCAAGATGGAAACCACTCTTGGTGAAGACTGTTGAAACGACAACAGAAGATTCAGAGGACTCCACAAACTTAGTTGATAAAGCAGCAGCGGGGTTTGAGAGGATTGACCCCAATTCCGAAATAAGTTCTACCGTGAGTAAAATGCTATCAAATACGCACAGCGCACTACAGAGCTATTGTTCATAAGCGAGTCAGTTGATGCAGCAAACTTCACTTTTGTCTTGTTTTAAGAAATTGCCCCAGCCACCCGAGCCTTCAGCAATCACCATCTTGATCAGTCAGCAGTCATCGGCATGGGAGTAAGACCTTCCACCAGCAAAAAGTTTATGATTCACTGAAAACTCAGATGATGGTTAGGATTTTTTAACAATAAAGTATTTTTAAATTAATATACATGCATTGTTTTTTTTAGGCCTAATGCTATTACACACTTAAATAGACTACACTATAGTGTAAACATAGCTTTATATGCACTGGGAACCCCTAAAATTCATTTGATCCACTTTATTTATTTATTTTTTTTAATTTTTATTTATTTATGACAGTCATACAGAGAGAGAGAGAGAGAGAGGCAGAGACACAGGCAGAGGGAGAAGCAGGCTCCATGCACCGGGAGCCTGATGTGGGATTCGATCCCGGGTCTCCAGGATCGCGCCCTGGGCCAAAGGCAGGCGCCAAACCGCTGCGCCACCCAGGGATCCCCTGATCCACTTTATTGTTATATTCACTTGATTGTGACAGTCTGGAGCTGAACCCCTAGTATCTCTGAGGAGTGCCTGTACTCTGTAACAGCGGCCCCAGGAAATACGTACATACACCTCCCATACGCTCTGCTAATCAGCAACACTTCCTCTCTCACAGCCCTTTCCTCACTGTGCTGCACTGAGTCACTGGTATGCTGGTTCCTCTGAATTGGCAAGTGCCACTCTATGAAGATGGACTGTATGTTTTTCTCACTGACATTTTTTTCTCTAGAGCTTAACACAACACCAGACACACAATAACACACGATCTCTTTGTTGTAGGAATGAGTGAGTGAATTAACAAGTGGATAGAACAACCCCCGGTTATGGGGAACTCTTATAATCATGGTCATTGTGTCAATCACATGGCGGTAGCATCACAGCACTGTCACCCCACTAATGCCCAGCCCAATAACTGCGATACTTAGTAACTGTGTGATGAATGAGTAAATGAACAACCGTATCAACTAATGTGTAAAGAGGCCTGGGATTTTCCTGGAATGGAGAAAGCTCAGTTTCCCCTCTAGGAGGAGTTTATTTCTGGCGTCAGACTCTTAGGGATGAATAGTCCTTGACCTGTAGAAGAGCAGGAACACAGAGAGATGGAGATGCCCAGTGGAGAGCTCCCACCCAGGAGGCAAAGATCATAGCCCCCTTGCACATTTAGTGTGACAGTCCACTTTGACAAGCCTTCAGCAAGTGGAATTACGCTGCTTAAAGAACACCTACTATGTGTCGGGCACCATGCCAAATCTTCACAAACCCCAAGAGACCTAAGCATGAATGTCTTCATTTTCCTATGAGGAAGCCAAGGCATTATAGGAGAGGTGACTTGTCTATGGCCCTGCAGCTGGCAAGGGTGTGGGCAAAGATTTCACAGTGGGGTCTGACTCCAAAATGCTCTTCCCTTGGACCTGGAGGGTTACTTTGAGGCCAGACTTCCACCTCAGATTTCACTGTGTGTTTTCAGTTTTTCAAATCTTGTCATGTCTTAATGTATTCATGTTTTATAATTCCACATGGGCTGAAAAAGCATTTTCAAAGTCCCAGCCAACCTTAGCTGTGCTTGGGGAACCCGAGTGATGAGCTCAGTCTCTGCTGAGAGTAGAGTACGCAGCCATGGCTATGGGTACCTCAGAGGTGGCAGCGGCAGTGATACTAGAATCAAAGAAAATGAAACTCAGGAGGGCCCAACAGATCCCCTCTCGACTTGGAGAATTTCCTCTCAACTTTCACCATGAATATTTTATTAAGTGGTGTATGTCAGGAAGAGCATTGGCTTTGGTGCAAACAAGCAGACATTTGAATCCAGGCTCTGCTACATACCCGGTGTGTGGACTGGTTCTCCGTCTTGGTTTCCTTTTCGGCAATAATAGCTCAGTGCGGTAAAAATTAAATGATAAAAATGTAAGGGCGTCTGGTGGGCTCAGTCAGTTAAGCATCTGCATTTGACTCAGGTCATGATCTCGGGGCCCCACATCCAGCTCCCTGCTCAACAAGGAGTCTGCTTCTCCCTCTGTCTCTGCCCCTCCTCCCACCTTGCTCATGCTCTCTCTCTCTCTTGCTTGCACTCTCTTTCAAATAAATAGTAAAATCTTATTTAAAAATGATAAAAATGCATGTAGAGCACTTAGCTCAAGGCACATAACTGTATCGTATGACGCAATGTATATATATGACATACATGCAGACGGAGAGAGTGCATATCAGATAATATAGTAAAATAACAGCAATTCATTGACAAATAATACCCCCTGATGGGAATGGGTGTGGCTGATATTTCAGCAGACTCCTTCTCCACTGGGGCCATATAGTCCAGTTCGCTTTCCACATGAGCAAACCCCGGCAGCCTGGGACCACACTGGGGCAGGGCCAGCCCACAGCACGTGCTCAAAGCTCTGGGGCTCAGGGTAAAGGGCATCAACACATAGATCCAAAGGCCTCTCAAGAGCCACTCTGGTCCCCACTGCCACATTTCTCTCCCTCTTCCCGTGACTGTAAAGGGTTACCATGGTAATTAAAGTATGAGATCCTAATTCTTATGATATTAATTAAAGTGAAAACCGCAGATGGTGTTTAATAACAACTTAGTCCCAGCAGGTTCCAGGCACTTTACCTAAATCAAACATATCATAAAGTTGGCATGAGAATCACAGAGCCAAGCCCTGCCACATCTGGCCGGGGACACATGTTCTCACCTAGAATGAAAGTAACAAACCATCTCTATTACTTATGCAGATGTGGCCTTAAATTGCTTGACAGTCTGATTCCACCCCACCACCTCCTGGAGCCAAAAATAAAGGAGTATTGATTGCAAAGATTAATAATGGAGCTTAAGAAGGAAAATGGTACAAAACACCTTTTTCTCTCCTTTCGTGATATAAACGCCTGCCACCCCTGCAACCTAATTTTGTCACCCAGCACACGGGAGTGTATTAATTAAAGTGACACCAAGGACAGGAAAATCTGAGCTCTTGGGGTGATGACTGGAAATACATAAATATGCATCTCCAGGCTGTCTTAAGAAGGGAGGCACGTGGCCAGGCAAGATCAGCATAATTTTACCATGGGGAAGGTGGAGAGGAGTATGTGCAGCTCACCCCTGGAGGTCACAGCTCTGGTGCTGGTGAAGGCTCCTCCAGACCGGACAAAGAACCTTGGCCAAGAGCAACTATCCGAGTAAGCCCCCTTTTTCGTAAGGAACTAGACCATTATCTCTGTAAATGCCCCCTGATATGGCCTAGGGAGTAGCTAACACACGATGGGTAGTTATGATATACTCCATTAATTCTCACAATATTGACAAAGATGGAGTCGTGCCATTTTATAGATGAATACACTGAGGCCCACCGTGGTTACTCAATGTCTTGGCCAGCATTCAAAACCAGGTTTGAGGAAGACCACTCCCTGCCACTTCTGCGGTAAACCGGGAGGAATGGCAGGCCAGGTGAAACGAACGGGGTCAGAGCTTCCCTCCAGAGGACCATCACCTGCTGTCGCCCCTCCCACCACCTGGGTGGAGAAGTCCAAGATCCAGCTGGGGTTAACCTGGAAGACCTCAGGAGACGATGCATGATTTTAGGGACTCTTGTGCTCGCATGGTTTTATTTAGGTCAATTCCGTTGTGGTCAGTGCATCAGTTTTCTCAGCCCCCGTGCCGTGTGCCCTAAGTTCCAGAACCGTAAGGGATATAACTGCAGCTTATCTTGAGCCCCCTCACCAGCATCACTTGTTGGGCATCCATACGCATCTAAAACATCTGGTCCCAACTGGACCTCGCGGGGCCCATCTGCTCTTCCCTTGTACCCCTCATGTCAGGTTCAGGCACCACCGGCCCCCCAGCCCTCCAGCCTGGGCTGCCTGCCCTCTCCCACCTGTCACATCCAGAAACCCTTGACCATCCCAGCTTCCTCCATCTTTCTCAGATCTGTCTCCTCCTCAAATAATGTCACTGCCTTAGGTCAGGAAAATCCAGAGAACGTTCACTAGGCTGTGAGGACAGGAGATCCAAGCAGAGGCAGAGAGGAACAGACTGAGGAGAGAGAAGTCTCTTTACTACACACCTCACCCCTCTGGTGTCATTCGAGGACCCCAGGTTGGGGCTGACGATCTGCTATGTAGCACAGTCTTCTTTAACCAAAGTGTTATATATAGTATACGTCCCATATTTGCTTGATTGCTCTCCTAATAAGTTATTTTTAAAAAAACAGGAAGAAAGACAAATGGAAGAAGATTATTACTGCACAGATTACAATACAGAGCACTGTTCTGAGTATTTGCAGAGCAGCTTTTTAGGTAGGATCTATTATTCTTCCCAATTTACAAAAGACAAATCTGGAGCCCAGAAGTTTGAGTTGCCCAAAGGTATGTGTCCATTAAACACTGGGTGCAGGATGTAAGATCAGGGCACCTGGCTCCCCAGCCTGCATTCCTAGCCATGCTTCTTCTGTGTTTTGAGCTCCATGAAAACGTTTGACCTGTCTGGCTTCTTCCCCGTTGCATTTCCAAACTGAGCGGAGTGCCTGGCACATAGTAGGTAATCAAGAGGGTGGTCAGTGGGTGAGTAGCTGAGGCCAGCCTGCCCCACCGCGGTGCACTGCATTATGTAAACCCTGCAATGGTTCAGCGACTCTCTGCTCCTGGCCCTGCTGCGTGACTCAGCTTCCTTCCCCTGCAAGACATGAAATCTATCCCCTCCTCACCTCACCATCCCCTCGGGCTGGGCCAGTGTCCTCCATGGGAGAGTACCCGCCATGCCCGGGCAAAGCCCAGCCCTGTAGAGATCACGTACATCTTGCCAGCTGAGTTCTCCCCATGCCTGGAGGAAAAGCCTATGCTAACCTGCTGGGTATTTTGATAGTTGTTGTTACAATATAAGGTGCATTAGCCACGTGGAGGTATCAGGCATGCATGTGCATCTCACAGCCCATCAGACACAGGAAATGCTCTGATGCAGAGCCTCGAGAGAAATCCTAGACAGAGAAATTCAGTTCCAGCCCTGCCCTTAGCAGCCAAAAGCAGAGACGGACATAAAAGAAGGCAAAGCAAAGATTAAATTTGCTTCTGCATATGAGCAACAGAGTGTATGGTTATGACATTGTGTGTGGGGGGTGGGCCCCTCTGAGTGGGTGTGTGTGGGCTGATGTGTGTCCTCTTCATGTGGAGCTCTGCAGCAGAGGGAAGAAAATGTGTCTATTCCTTCCCGTAGTCTGAGGCCTGATTTTCCTAATGTGCTGAGCCAGGAGAAGCCAATTCCGAGAAGTTCTACAGAAACTAGTTTGTAAGACCAGAGTCACAGCCACACGGCTGATAAGCTCACAAACTACTGGAGTGGGAGGACTCTTCAGGGGTCTTATGAAATCCCCTCATTGTACACACCAAGAAAATGAGACCCAGAAAGGACGTCACTTTTCTAAGGACACGTGGCTGGTGAGGGTGCCAGCACTCTCAGTTCCGATCCAGGGGACTATGAGCAATGTCTGAGGGGCTGCTACGGAGCCTGCTGCAGCTCAAAGGCAGACTTCATCCCACATTTCAGCTATGCCGTGAGAGAAGGCTGCAGAGGAAGGCCACCAGTATTCACACTCAGTGTGGCACCTCAGAGAGTCACGTTGGTCACGGTGTTCTCAACAGCTCACGACTCTTCATGACAGTGGACTGTGGTCTAAGGGGATCCAGAGCTCAGGAGGCCAGAGGGAAAAGAAGTGACCCAAACTGGCAAAATAAGTGACCCAAACTGCCTGCAAAGTCAGGTGTTTGGGAAGAATTATCCAAGTCAGGAATCCTCTTTTGATTCCCATAAGGATAAGACAGTGCTAATCACAGGATCCCCAGGGCCAGGCCTGAACAAGCATGCGGTACCAAGCAAGCTTGACTTGACTTCGTCTGCCAGTGGCTATTTCAGGTCATAACCCAAATCTAGGACACTGTCTTCCCTTCTGGCTCCACCAAGTCCACGGCAGGTGGGGCAGGGCATGAGTAGACGGGGAGGATAGAGGGGGGCAGGTGGGGGAGTTTCCTATTTATTGCAATCTCCCCACATGCCAGGTGCTGTGAAGAGCACTCTACAGATAGCATCTCTTTTCACAATCGTGGCACCACTGGGAAGATCCAGATTTTTAACCTGGTTCACATTAAAAATTGTTGATTCCTGTTTCCTGTGTCTCTGCGTGTTCTACTTGCCACACCTGTTCCAGTTCAGAGGTGACTTCCTCGCTGCTCCTTTCCATCCGCCTTTCCAGACTGAGTGTGTGAGCTTGCCCTTCTCTCTTCTCTGGCTCACGTGCCGTGACTTGCTCATTAGCTACAAAGCTGCAGGCTGGCGCGTTCTCCCCTTGTACTACCCAGAGGAGGAAGTCTGCATCTTTCTCCACTTGGAGAACACCTCCCACATATCCTGCTGCACAACTCAAAGCTCAGGAAAGACAAATTATGAAACGATAAAAGTCCTATATCAAAGATTGATAAATCATAAAAGCTTGTAAGTTATATCTCTTGTGACATTTTACAGTATTTCGGGAATCAGCACATGGGTGACATTGATTGAGCAAGATGACTATTCCCTGAGATCAACTACGATTAATTATCCTCATTTGAAAGATCAGGAAATGAAAGTTCTAACAGGTTAAGGGTTATTCTGGATCACGGAGCTAGTACTTTGTGGGACGCCATCACCTGTCCTCTCTGCCATGTCGGCTAACACAAAAGAAGTTCAGAGTTGACATTGTAGACTTTACAGGTGCTACCTAAGTCCATCCACGGCAGAGACAAGTGGATTACCTGCCACTGACACACCCAGTGTATGTTAATAGGATGCTCATTCATTATTAATGCAAATCATAACCAAATGCACACCAGGTCCTTCACCCCAAGAGGAGATAAATATATAGGACAAACCCTGGGTGTGGAACTGAGGAGATGCAGAGAATCATTCTGCCTTAACTGCTGATATATTCCATTGGAGTTTATTGAAAATTATTTTTTAGAGCTCATTTCTGGGTTCATGTTCAATGTTCTATCAATGGCTTTACAGCTGTTTCGGAGGAGATAAGAGACCGTCCATCAGGCTCAATGCTGCTGGTTTGTGTCATTTCCTCTTAGGAAAATTGCCCAAAAGAAAGGAGAAACCTATCTCAGGGAAAGTTTCCAGAAATTATTCACACTGTTAGAGCGTCCAGAAGGAGCCTACTGTTAGTGTCTACCCTGGGGCAGTGCACACAGGAGAGACGTGGCTGGGAGGAAGGGATGGGATCGTGCAGGGCTGGTGGCTGGCCCTGTATGGACGGACTAGGGCGCGAGCGCCCCCTCCTCTTCCCCCAGTTTCTCCCATGTCAGGAGACAATAAAGAACTTGACCTGGGGCAGGTCACTGCAGGGGGAGCTTGACATGACCGCTGGAAGGAAAGCTGCTTTGAGGAATGACATTGTCTGCATGTCACTTGAGGGGTTGTCTATTGGGTCTTGTGGACTATGGCTCAAGATCCTTAAGGGAGATGTCTGAGGGCAGGGCAGAGTAAGTTAATTAAAATAAGTAAATAAGGGATCCCTGGGTGGCGCAGCGGTTTGGCGCCTGCCTTTGGCCCAGGGCGCGATCCTGGAGATCCGGGATCGAATCCCACGTCGGGCTCCCGGCGCATGGAGCCTGCTTCTCCTTCTGCCTGTGTCTCTGCCTCTCTCTCTTTCTCTCTGTATGACTATCATAAATAAATAAAATTAAAAAAAAAAAAAAGGAACCCACACCTTTAAAAAAAAAAAAATAAGTAAATAAATAAGTAAATAAGTAAGTAAATAAATAAAATGTGTTTACGTGGTGGAGAATGAACCCCTACTGCTCTCTCCATCGTTATCTCTCCCAGACAGAGGACGATCATAAACACAATGAAGTCGGCATTCAAACTTCAGGGATTAGAGGAATCATGCCCTCTCCCTGCACAGCAGGGCCCCCGCATAAGAATGCTGCAGAGCCACGTGTGACAATAACCGGTACAGACAAAACTGGAGGTGTCCACCCGAGGTGTGTGTGCAGGAGCAGGGCAGGCCTGGTGATGGACCTCTGAGGCCAAGTCCGAGGCCGGGGTGGAGTCCATGTCAGGTGGTCATGGGGAGGCACCGTGAGCATTCCAGGCACCCTGTGAGGGCTGGGACCTGTGAGGGAGGCCGTGATGGGGAACTGAAGTTCCAGGGTCAGGCCATGGGTTCAGAATCCTGAGCTTGGTCAAAGGGCGGTTGTCCAATTCTGTCTCCTGCCCTGCCTGTGGCCAGATGGTTTTTACTAAAAAGGTTATGCAGTGCACAAGGGACAGCTGTTAACAGGAGGGGTTTCGTGGCTCATGGAAGCAAGGGCAGTCAGACCTCCAGCCAGACCGCTGTCTGGGCCCTGCCTGGGCTCCCACCCTGCAAGGATGTACCATCCTCCTGTGAGTGCTGGCTGCTAGTGGCCAGGAGCGCTACCCTCCTTGGAGGTTGCTGCTTCTCCTAGAAATGATCTCTTCCCCATCTCCTCTGCAGGGGGCAGCCCACACCCAACAACTGAATGACTTGTAAAAGGCCAGCCCCTTTGCCTGATGGTTGGACCAACTCCGTGCTCTGTGGGGCAACCCTCACACCAGAGCTCTTGTGGGATCAGTCTGGAGCTAGTTTCTGACTGATAGAACATCTTTGGCTTAACAAGGTTTTCCTGTCTCACCCAATTTCCCTAACTGTGCTTCTCCTGAGACTCTACCCTCTTGCTCCCATCCCCTCAGCTCACCCCCCCCCCCCCCCAAAATCATTTGTGCAAGATTCCTTGGCTCAGGCTCTGCTTGCAGGGGTCCCAGTGAGAGGCAAGAGGCCTGGAGCAATGGGGCCGAACATAACATAATGAAGATGCAGACTCCAATGAGCTTCTCCTAGCCTGGGGAAGGCAGGTAGAAGCTAGAAAGGCATATACTTCCAAGTTAGGAGGCACAGAATTGAGCATGTCATGGGCACCCATTAAATCCCAGAGGTCTGACCTGATTGACAAAACTCCCTATTTTCATATGGTTTGCTCTCTGCACACCCGATTCTCTCTTCTCCCCCGGGTCTGCAGGAACCAGGATCTACAAGGACAATTAACTTCACTTGCTCACCAGATTCAAGCACAATTAGTCACTGAGTTTGCCATTATTTAGTGGCAGGCAGAGTTATCGGAACCATCATTTTTCTGTTTGGGGAAAAATTAAATAATTAAGGTCTAGGAGGAAACCTGGCTCCACAGTGGATGCTGTTTTTAGACAAGCTGAGAAATTGATTAATTAACTAATTAATTAATTTTTAGGTTCAGAGGTAGAGTTTAGGGATTCACCAGTTGCATATAACCCAATGCTCATTACATTAGTCCCCTCTTTAATGCCCATCACCCAGTTACCCCATCCCCCCACCCATGACCCCTCCAGCATCCCTTTTTGTTTCCTAGAATTAAGAGTCTCTTATAGTTTGTCTCCCTCTCTGGTTTTGTCTTATTTTATTTTTTCCTCCTTTCCCCTATAATCCTGTTTTGTTTCAGGAAACCAATTCTTTAGCCCCTACGTTGCACTGTACATGCTAAGCTGTCCTGATGCTTCTGGACAAGGTCTCCTCTGGTAATCTCAGAGCAGGGCTTCCTGACCCCCAAAATAGCCAGGATCATTTCAGTATTAAGCCTGGAATCTATTTCTGAAGCAAAATCTCAGGAGCCAAAGCATCCAATAGAAAAAGAGAGAAAATGGGACTCAGTCAGGGGTGGTGGCTGTAGATCGAGTCCTCCATTGGGCAGTATACTCAGTACCAACTAGCCAGTAAGCAGGAGGAGGAAGTTGTAGCCTGAGTCACCCTTGTGATTTAGGAGGTGATAGAAGAGTGAGGTCAGAAGTCAATGAGTTCCTGGATGTGTCAAGAATCAGAAACTTAAGGAGAGGGAAAGAACAGAGAGGCAGTAATCCTAACGGAGAAACAAGCATGTGCTAGATGTGTTCCCATAGTCATCTCTTATTAATCTTTTCAGCCTTATAGAGAAGGGATTCATATTTCTATCTAAGAGCCCCAAGGAAACAGAGCTGAGAAGACATAAGCCTGCATCAGTCAGGGTGATTTTCATCCATCATAGTTCTACACTCAATACTTTTCTGGAATCCCAGTCAGATGGGAACTTCTCTGGTGAGAATGGAATCTTGGGTCTGACTCTGAATCTCCCTTATGAAGTAGTGCTTATGAGCTGAGCTGAGAATGAAAAGTAGAATATTAGAGGTACATAGGCTGCAAAGAACAAACCAGGAAATAGGAACAACGTGAACGAGGGGGTAAAGGACATGATGCACTTTGAAGACTAGGGAGATTTAGAGAAGTGAGTTGATAGAGCTGCATCTTGAGACACAAAATCAAGATACTTCAGAGCATGATGGTTTCCAGGGCCCTCTCAGACACCAAGCAATCTGGAATCTGCTGAAGGGTTTTAGCTAGGACATGTGCAGGCAGGATTCTGTTTCTCATTCTTCAGTGACATGGTGCTCAAAGGCCAAGAATCCCATTTCTCCTGCCCTCCCCACCCGACTCCTACACCCAGACTTGAAGTTGGCCAGAGCGGAGGCAAGGCCTGGAGAAGGCTTCCTGGCACAAATGGAGTCATTTCTAATGAGCTTTTCAACTGAGGCTTCTGTGGGGCAGGAGGCTCAGGGCCCTGCTGAGTGCCAAGAGGAATGACCACCCTCCTGCTGGCTGGTGTGCCCCGAGAGGAAACCTCAACTGGAATGATTCACAGAGAAGGGGCTTTTCTTATCGGTGCCCTGAAGGAGAAGATCAAACAGAGGCTGGACATTTCGCACTCATTTGACTTCTCCTCCAGTATTCTTCAAACATGTTCAAAGACAGTTATGAATTCAGGCTCCCCTTCTGCCCTTTCTCAGCCCTAGGAGCAAAAATAGTAAATATGGACTTCTAGAAGGACAAATACCCAAAGGCAGACTGGAAGCTTGGCTTCTTCAGCAGCTGGTGGCCGGTGGAGAGGACTCATCTCCTCGGGTGGTCTCTGTACGTCTATTCTCAGGTTTCCTTCTCTACTCGAATGTCGCTGCTAATCTCATTTTATCTAGTCTTAGAGACTTTGCCCCTTGATCAGCCAGGCCCTCTTTCTCTTCCCTCTGGTTCCTCTCAATCTAAAAGCATGATCAGGTCCTTTTCATCCAAAACCCATGCCTACAACATTCGCATTGCCCTGGACAGCTCCTCCCCACCTCCCACCCTGCTGCCACCCCCTCTGCAAGCCACGGCCGCCCTTCCTCTGCCTCTCACCATTTAAGGTCTCAATAATGATATATCCTCACTTCTTCAACTTTGGTTTATACTCCTTGAAATTTAAATTACACCCTTAGCATGCAACTAAATTTCTCTCTCAGTGGATAAAGGAGAGCGAGCTACACTCAGCCAAGTCCCACGCTGCTGCTTAACATGCCTCATTATAGGTAATCTACACCTGCCATAGAGAAAACAGGCTCTCAAAGAATGCTGATGACTTCATTTGTCATTTAAGCCAGTGTTCGTTCTAGTTTCGTAGGCCCTATCACATCCAGGGAGAGAACATCTGCCTGTTGGCAGCAAGGCTTAACTCTCCTGGAGACGGTTCTTGTGGTGTTAGGGAGTGTAGTCTCAGAACCCCAAGGGAAACAGATATCAACCCCAGGCCAACCGCCTCCACTACCCCTGCTGTATCCCTGCTGTCCCCTAAAACACCATGGCAATCCAGGTCCCTGGGCCTCCCTCCCACCTCTCTAACCACAGACTGCCACCCTCTTCCTCAGCCATATCTTATATGTTACTGCTGTCCAAGGTTCCATCCTACTGCGTATCCTGAGTCTACAGTATCTCCATTGGAAATTCATCAACTTCCATAATGATGAGTATAGGTCTTAGCAGAAGACTCTGAGCACTCTGGGTTCAATACCCTTTACTTCCCCCAGATCCACAGCTATTTGTCAATCCATCCAAGAGGGATCTGGGAAGGCTTCTCAGAGCAAGGAACAACTGAATTGAGTCTCAAGGTAAAAATATAGATGTCAGTGCCTGGAGAAGCAGGAGAGCAAGGCCTTCCAGGTAGAGGGAGAATGGTGAAGAGCATGGAATATAGAACAAGGGACCCCCCTGGTCTGCTAGGCAAAATGCATTACTGATAGGGGCAGGGAAGTACACGAGGCCGAAATGTTCTAGACAAGCTGCTACCCAACTACCTGCAAAGTGACGAAAAGAGGATCTAGTGATATAACAAAGGCAGAAAGTATCTCTGAACTAATTTCAGAACACAATGGCAAACAACCTGCGAGAGTCACTGCAGTGACATTAATTCACTCCAATCCCTGCCACTGAGGCAGCCCCAACCCCCTGTAAGGAATAGCCTGAGAGTGTTGAGCAGGTAATGACTGCGAAGGCCAGGAGAAGTGGAATGGGTCAGTGTGGGTGGCTACAGGGTGGCATGTGGCACCACAAGGGCAGCTTGGGCTCCACTGCGTCCATAACCTTGACCACATCAGGCTACATGGTGTCCACACCACCGACCTGTTCTTCTTCTCTGTGTCTAAGCCTGTTCTGCAGCCGTTCCAGGGAGGTCTCGGATCTCCCAATAATACTGACGGGTCAACGTGAGGACAAGTGAGCCTGTAGAATGTGGCGAGAGAACTAGGAATCAGGGAGACCTGGAAAAGCCAAGCTTAATACCCTTCACCCTCCTCTTCCTTCCAGGCCATGTCCCACTCAGCACCCAAATCCCACCAGTTATCTTCTGCTGCATCTTCTGCAGGTGCTTTTCCATTGGGGCTGCACCTGGAGACCATACCTCCCACCATTCCCTATCCAGTTCACTGCTTCTCGCTCCAGCCTGTTCACACAAACTCATCTCCCGGATGTGCCACATGTGATCATCACCAAATCCCAATCGAAACCTTCATTAGCTTAATCATTAAATGTAGAAAGATTTGATCTCGAATGCAAGGCTCTTTGTCCAGGGACCCAGTCCAACCTCATGTTCAAGTTTAATCCCCTAGCTCCCCTATGAGCCCTGTTCTCCACCTACTCTGAACCCAGGGAGAGAGAAAAGGAGCCCTGAATGGATTCTCTGGGCACCTCCTTGGGGTCCAGCACTACATCCAGCACTTTTAAAAGCATTAGCTTTTTTTCCCCAATCCAAACAACCCTCATAAAGCAGATATCAGCATTTTCATGTATTTCGGGAAAAAGGGAAAAGAAGAAAAAAACAAGGTAAGAAAAGTTTACTTTCATGGGGTTTGTTCATTCTTAGGGCAGGGACTCAGATCTTGGTCTGACAATTTCCATATCTTTGCTCCTTTTGGTCCAACCTGACACATCTCCAGAACACGCTGTGAATTCTCACCTCTGCTTTTACCCAACATGCACTGTCTCTACCTAGAATGCCCTGCCATTTGCCATCACTTTCTAGATCTTACACCTCCCTCACAGCCCAGCTCCCTTCCTGCTACCTCAGCTGAGAATAATTATTTCCTCCACGCTGCCTTTGGCCCACGCATCTGACACATCATTCTAGGTTGTTCTGCTGGCATTTCTGTTTCTTTCCTACTTCCCATGTCACACAATAATCTTTCTGATGGAGGGTCCTTTCCAAGGATGACAGTAGATGCTCCATTCTCCCCATACACGCGCAGCACAATGTTTTTCACAGAGCTGATTCTCAACCAGAGTTGAATGAACACTGGGGTAGCTCAGGCAATTCATTCAAAAGTGTGTTCAGTGACATCCCTGGATGAGCTCATGTATTAGCAGGCATGGCGAGAGCATCCCATTCCCTTTCTCATCATGGTCTGCAGTTTTCTTTAGGTAGGGAAGCAGCAGAGAACAATAGGTGCTGGGTGATGAGGACCAGGAAGACATACTTGCCCTCTCAGAATCAGCGGCCTTGTCAGCAGCAAGAGGCAAGGATCCTAGCCAACAGTAAAGGATGAAGCCCAGGACCAGCACGTCCATGAGCTGTCATGTAATAGTGAGCAAGTCTCCCAACTTCCTACATCCTCTGTTTCCTCTTCAGTGACATGAGGGAAAACATAGTATACTCCTCTCAGAGAGTTGGGATGATAATATGAGATTATGTTTATAAGACATAAAAAAAATACGATATTTACTAGAGAGTCTAGCACATAGTGGGTATGCAGCAATTCTGTGCTATGGTTGATAAGGTAAATATTCAAAAACAGATTCTTAAAGCTACATCAGCAAAAGTAAAATTAGAAAAAAATAAAAGTTAATTAGTTAATAAATAAAAAGCTCTGAATTGTAGAGTTCACCAATTTCTATGGTATAGATGCTCCTACCATGACCAATTTCAAGCTAGCAACATGATGTCACAGAACTATGGCTAGTTAGCTCCAGGACATCATTATTTGTAGGTCACAAAAAAAGAAAGAAAGAAAGAAAGAAAGAAAGAAAGAAAGAAAGAAAGAAAGAAAGAAAGAAAGAAATATTACATTTGCCACTCCCTCCACCTCCCTGTAAACACAGATTTCTTCACTCGGTGGAAGAGAAACAGTACCTGTGACATCCAATGGGGTGTGAATAGGGGACTGAGACCTCAGACACCCTTGCCGGCAGGGACTGAGGCCTCCTCCCCACAGCCTGCGTGGTCTCAGCAGTCCAGAAACCAGACTGGATTAGTCCCTGCATCTGGGGCACAGCCAAGCTCATGGAATGTAGGTGCTTGGAAAGAACCACAAGCCTGCCTATTCTGAGAATTCTCCTCAAAGAAAAGCCTCCCCCTGGCATCCTCCGAGGAAGATGGCTCATGGCTAGACAGCTCTTCAGAAATTTCCCAGTTTCAAGGATATGAAAAACAGCCTGCATTTTCCCTCAGGATTCATTTCTACTTTTTTCTCAGTTTGCCTCAGCTGGTCTGGTAAAGCAACTTCTTTCCACAATCAGTACTTAAGTGGCACTCAGTTCCCATGGCAACATGTTGGGCTAGTAGCCCTCACACACCCGGCTCACCACCACCCCACATCAACAACAATTCTGACAGATGATCCTCCTGTCTCTAACTGGAACCTACTCAACAAGAGAGACCTCACTAGATAGAAAGTTCTAGAGGTTGTTGTAGACATATAGGAAAAAATAGAAAAACAAAATTTCACTGGACAAAAGTGGAAGTGGTCTCTTGCCATATGTTTTAAGGGATGCATGAGTGTCAAAATAGGGTGAAAACCAAGTCCCTCTCAGCAGCAATATACAAATCCCATTAGAGACATAATCTCTAAACCTTAAGAGAGGAATTTTTTAAAGTTATGATCTGATAAATAACATGAATGGTTCTTCACAATATTGTTTTAAGGCCTTTAGTAAAGACTTGACATGGGACATTTGAAGTGTCCTGAGGATTGGAGAGCTGAGACATGGTGCTATGGACCATGCAAAGGTCATGAAGTCAACTCAAAGGCATTCACATTTCCTCCTTTCTTCATCAAAAGCAGCAGAAGCTTGTCATGCAATCCTCAAGGCTACAGCTTTTCATGGCCACTGTCCATGAAAAAATGCTTGAAACTGTGTCAAGCAAAATCTAGAAACTGCCTCTGGTAAAATCTGATGTGAGAAAAAATAGAAAACTTGAATAGTCCTACAAGTAAGTACTAAAGAAACCAAATCTATATTTTGAAACCTTCCTACATTGAAAACTCTTGGCCCAGACAACTTCACTCTAGCATTCTACCAAATATTTAAGAACTAAATAGTCCCAGTCTTCAATAAATTCCAGTATACATAATAGCCAGTGGAGGCTTCCTCCTGTGATCAGCAGTGGCTGAATGCTTATTAATTAAACCTATTTCTTCTTATTGGACACAACACTACATCCTGCAGTTGGGTTGGGGTCATCTGATTAGAATCAAATGAATGGCATATGGGCAGAATGTTGTATAATTCTGAAAAACCATACATAAGAAATGAAAGTCTCACAATATACACATATTACGGATCTCTTAGTCATCCCTATGGGGAGTCCCCTGAAGTGTACTGGATACTAATAAAAGCCAGAATGAATTGTATTAAGACATTTTGGCATTTGATTATCAACTCAGTATAGCCCAGACTAACCTGATAGATATACATACCCCAACACAATTTATTTATCTATTTTTTAAAAGATTTTTATCTATTTATTCATGAGAAACACAGAGAGACAGGCAGAGACATGGGCAGAGGGAGAAGCAGGCTCCCTGCAGGGAGCCCGATCCCAGGGCCCTGGGATCACAACCTGAGCAAAAGGCAGACACTTGACCACTGAGCCACCCAGGTAGCCTCCCCCCAACACAATTTATGAAACCAGCAGAACTTTGATAATAAAATCTGACAAAGAGAGTAAGAGAATGAAAAATTAGAGGTCAAAATCATAAATATAGATGTAAACATCATAAAGAAAATATCAGAAAAATGAACACAGTAATCTATATTTTTAAAGATAAACTTTGTAACCTAATTGTGTTTCTTTCAGAAATAAAGTTGGTATAGCTTTAGAAATATCAATATAATTTACTAGTGAACACATTAAAACAGAAAAAAGAAAACCCTATGATCATCTTCATAGAGGTTTCTACCTCTATGACTAAATCCTCTAGGATTTAATAAAAATATCTATTCATCTTTAAAAAAACAAAACAAAACAAAACTTTATTCATAGGAATGAAGGAGATTCTTAAGAATCTTTATTTGTAAAACATAACACACATCACCCTAAATGGCAAAATACTGAAAGTTTTCCCTGTGAGACACGAAACAAGATGAACAGGCCCACTGTATTAGTCAGCTTGGGCTGCCGTAACAAAATACCATAGGCTACCTGGTTTAAATATCAAAGATGTATTATCTCACAGTCTTGGAGGCTGGAAGTCTGAGATCACGGCTGGGTTCTGAAGGACACATTCCATCCCTAGCCTGCCAAAATTAATATCCTTACCATATTCCAAATTCATGTATTGCATCCTTATACCCCTAAAAGTCTTAACTAATTTCAGGATCAGTTCTAAAGCCTAAGATCTCATCTAAATATTGTCTAAATCAGATATGGGTGTGACTTGAAGTCGCATATGATTCATCCTGAGGCAAAATTCCTCTCCTACTCTGAACTCAGGAAACCAGACAAGTTATGTGCTTCCAAAATACAATGATCTGGTATTGAATCAGCATACCCACTTTAAAGGGAAAACCTGGAAAGAGGAAGGAAGGAAGGAAGGAAGGAAGGAAGGAAGGAAGGAAGGAAGGAAGGAAAGAAAGAAGGAAGGATGAGCTGGATGGATGATGGGCCCCAAGCAAGTCCAATACCTAGTAAGGTAAATCCCATTAGATCTTAAGGCTGGAGAACCATCCTCTTTGCTTACTTGCCCATCAGGAGCTCTGCAGGCCACCCCTCCCCATTGGTTCTCAGTGAGTGCCCTGCCCAAGAGGCTCTGAGTGCAGTGCTCCCACCTCAAAGCACTGGGCAGGGTCATCTTAGCCCTCTGAAACCAGAGAGGTGGGCTCCACTCCTTGAAACCAGGTAGGAAACATCTTTTCCACCTGGGCCTGGGGTGGGACTGGCAGCCCTAAGGATCTCTGAATCACCTTCAGATTCATTCTTCTCTCTCCTTGAAGAACCGTACACACTCAGCCAGACAGCTCTATGGCTCGGTCCTGCAGAACCCAAGAAGTACAAAATGACTTCCTTCATCCCACCCACTTTCTCTGTATCCTTTAGCTCAAACTGGAAGAGTCGTTGCCGGTATATTCCAATCTATTCCTGGCTTCTGCTGAGACAGCTGATTAGGTCCATGAGTCACACTCCTGATCTCTTTATTAAATGGTTGTTCAGGCACATCCTTAGCGTTCTACTTAGAATAAGCTTTCTCTTTTTTTTTTTTTTTTTTGGCAATATGGGTAGGCTGATGATTTTCCAAATCTTTGAGTTCTGATTTCATCCTGTGTTACACCTCCTTCAAGCCATCTCTTCTTCTGTGTCTTAACCACAGTCAGGAAGAACCAAGGGGCTCCTTCGACACTTTGCTTTGAAACCTCCTCAGTGAACTATCTCTTGCATTGCTCACGAGTTTTAGTTCCACAAAACACCAGAACACAGTTCAGCCAAGTTCTTTGCCAACTGATAGCTGCCTTTCCTCCAGCTCCCAATAACCTGTTCCGTATTTTCATCTGACAACTTCCCAGAATTGTCCTTAACATCTGTATTTCCAGTGTGCACCTCGAAATTCTTCCAGCCTGTAACTATTACCCAGTTCCAAAGCTGCTTCCAGATGTTTAGGTGTTTGTTATGGTTGCACCCCACTTCACACACCAACATCTGTGTTAGTCCAGATTTCCTTAACAAAGTACCAGACGGAATGGCTTAAAAAACAGAAATTTATTTTCTCCCAGTTCTGGAGGCTGGAAGTCCAATATCAGAGTGCCAGCAGGGTCACGTTCTGCTGAGGGCTCTCTTCTGGCTTGCAGATGGCCACCTTCTCACTGTGTCCTCACATGTCACAGAGATAGAGAGAGACAGGGATCTCTCTTGCTCTTTTTATAAGGCCACAATATTATCAGATTAGAGCTCCATCTTTATGACCTCACTGAACCTTAATTCCTAGAGACTCCAACTCCAGATAGAGTTACATTGCAGTTTAGGGCTTCAATTTTGGGAGATACAATTCACTCTACAGTACCCACCAACATTGCTTTTATTTGACATTATGCTGGAGGTCCTATTTAATGCATTAAAGGGAAGAGGGAATAAAACTCTAAGGAATGGGAAAAATAAACGAAATTCTGATTTTTCATGAGTGATATGATTATGTACATAGGAATTCCAAGAAAACCTATAGTTAAATTATTATCATTACTAAGACGGTCCTGAACAATAACTAGATTTAAAATCACTGTGCAGGGGTGCTTGGGGGCCTCAGCAGTTGAGCACCTGCCTTCAGCTCGGGTCAAGATCTCGAGGTCCTGGGCAGGCTCCTGCATGGAAACTGCTTCTCCCTCTGCCTCTGCCTCTCTCTCTCTCTCTCTCTCTCTCTCTCTCTCTCTCTCTCTTTGTCTCTCATGAATAAATAAAATCTTTTAACAAAAATAAAAATTAAATTAAATTAAATCACTATGCAAATAGTTTTTCTACATACCAGCAACATAAACATTCAAAATAAAGTGGTAACTGATATCATTTAAAATGGCATGAAAATTTCCAGTACCAAGTAATAATTCTAACAAAAGTTGTCTTTCTTTGTGGCAAAATCATTATTAGAGAAATTAAACAAAGGGGAAAAATCCTTATATAAATGGAGAGAGTACCATTACATAGGTTAGAATATTCAATATTGAAGAAAATTACAATAAATAAAAAATGGAAAGACAGATACACAATGTTCATGAGTATAAAGGCTCATTAATGAGGCCAATTATCTCAAAATTTATCTGTAAATATATGTAGTATTTTTGTGAAATCTAAGAAGCGGATTTGAAAATGTATAACAAAGAATACTGTCCAAGGGAGTTCTGGGAAAGAAAAGCCAAAATGAGTTTGGCAATTACAAAAAGTTATTACATTGTCTAGGGATAGACAAATAGATCACTGGAAGAGAAAAGAAAGCCCAGCAACAGTCTCTAGGACTGTTGTGTGATACAAAGACTTCTTGTGTGATAGAACAGGCCCTGGAAACTGGTGGGGCTTGTCAGAACCCCTAAATAAGTATACAGCACAAATAGTGAACTTTAATGCATACAAGTTTTTACAGATGGACCAGGATTTGGAGGGAATCCAGAATGGAATGTAAGTTGCAAGACAGAAATCTAACTATAATTAAATGTCTGGTTGAACCTCTGAAAGGCTGGGGGAAGAACAAGCTAATGTAAGTAACTTTGGTAAACAGTGTTTTCCTGTAAAGTGTAAGGCTCAAGGCAAAAGGAAGTGTCCATAAACACTGTGTTCTAGTTGGTATATTTGTCTCTCATGGGAGTATGAGTTAATGATTCTGAAACTGGTGTGCACATATGCTGGAGTTCAACAAATAAATGAATGGTGGCTACGTGATTCTGACTGTTGGGGAGAGAAATTACAAAGAAGCAAAGGGAGAAAATTAGAATGACCCATGTGGTACCAGATGAGAATCAGAGACAACAGAATGAACTCAAGTGTAGCTCAGTGAAGGTACAGATGAAACAACTGCATTGATGTACGTGCATTAGTGCACATACAGATACTTCCTAGCTCTAACCTCTGAGACGGGCCAGCAGGAGTGGTGTCTAGTAGCAAGGAGCACACCTAGAGCCCATATCTTAGATTTCTAGTACCACTCATAAATAAAGGTCTTTGGAGAAATGACTGATTCTGGGACTGGGGTAGGAAACACACCAGGTGATTGTGGAACACCTCTACAATGTCAGAAGGCAGAAAAAGAATGGGGGTGTACCAAAGGGACACAAGAGCTAACCCAAAAGAGCTCCCAACTGCCAAAACTGAAATCATTTTAGCAACAAAATAAATATAGTAGAATTGGATTATTTTTTAATATTTTATTTATTTATTCATGAGAAACACAGAGAGAGAGACAGAGACACAGGCAGAGGGAGAAGCAGGCTCCATGCAGGGGGCCCGACGTGGGACTTGATCCTAGGACCCTGACAGTATCACGACTTGAGTCAAAGACAGATGCTCAACCACTAAGCCCCCCAGGCATCCCAGTAATATTGGATTATAACTCGAAGGATAAAAGATTCATGAGTTCATAGTAACACAAATTAATGGTTGAATAAATAAATACATGGAGAGAGAAGGAATAAACCTCCCTCAAAGAATTCCAACTAACTTACATAGATACTCCCTCCTCCAGGAAGTAGAAATTAAGTGTTTGTGCTTAATGACTTGTTTCTAAAGCACAGAATAAGGAAAAGAAGGAAAATAACTCCACGTTGGAGAAACCTGGTGACCCCTACTTTGGCCAGAGAACAAAACTAATAGCACCAGTGATAAGTAATGTCCATAGAATGTAAATCTGACATGATGTGACGAGAAGGGCATTCTTCCAAAAACCCATGAAAAAAAGAAATCAGGCAAACCCGCACTGAGGAACATTCTACAAAATATCAGACCAATGCTCCTCAGAACTGCCAAGGTCATGAGAAACAAAGTCTGAGAAACCGTAATAGACCAGAAATACAAAGAAGACATGAAAACTAAATGTAATGTGGTATCCTGCATGGAATCCCAGAACAGAAGGAGGACACTGGGGAAAACTGTGGTGTTTAGTTAACAGTAATAGATTAATGTCAAATTTCAGTGGTAACAAAATGCCATCATAATGTAAGATGTTACCAATAGGGGAAACTGGGTAAAGAGTACACAAAAATTCTCTGTACTAGTTATATAATTTTTACATAAATGTAAATTATTCTAAAATAAAATATTTATTTAAAAGCAGCAGAGGGGAAAGCTTGATCTCTTCAATAGTGGTGCATAAAAATTGTTTATTCATATGGGTTAAATGATAGTCTTCAAAATAAATTCAAGATGGATAAAAAACATATATGTGAAAACTCAATACTGTACAATTTTTAAAGCAAATTATGTGATCTGGAGTTAGCAGTGATATTTGTTAAATAACACACAAGTAGAACAAATCCTAATAGGAGTAACTGATAAAGTTGACCATATTAATATTAAATCTTGACAGTAAAAGACACTGTAAGCAAAATGAAATTTAAGCCACAGACAGGAGGAAAATATTTGTACAAATGTGACAGATAAATGTATGATTGATAAGATTAAAACAAATAATCTAATAAACAAAAGCAAAGAATATGAATAAGAGATGTGCAGAAGGATAAGCCTAAGTGAAAATAAATTTATGAAAGAATGCTTAGCCTACTTGTAACCAGGCAACTGCAAATTAATATAGACATAAAATATCATGTCATACCCATCAGATTTTCAAAAGTGAAAAGTATGAAATCATCAAATATTCACAAGGTTGATAAACAATGGGTACTGTTACACAGCTATTAAGAATATAAATTTGCAAAACCACATTAGAGAGCAATTTGGCAATATCTAACAAAATTAAACAGGCCTACATCAATGAGCCAGCAATTCTATTTCAAGGTTTGGATCCCAAGAAATACATCCATGTGTTCATTAGACAGATACCAAGATACATAGTGCAGGGCTATTAATTCTGGCAAAATATTGGAAAAAACCCAAATGTCAGTAGGGAGACAGGTAACATAAATATAAATATATCATATATTTACATATTAAAATTACATGTTATATATTTATATGTTAAAAACACACTAGTATATTAAATATATGAAAGATCTGAATAGATATGAATATATTAATATATAAAAATATATTAGATATACTAAAAATAATCCTATTTTTTACAGATGCATATTATATACAGCACAATTTTATATACACAGTACATATGTGAACTTAATAGACTCTGAATTCATGTTAGTAAATGGCTCTGGGTAGAATAGGAAAAAAATAAAACAGGATAAGTTTGAATGTGTGTTCAACCACATAAGATTTTTTTTCAAAAGCATATTTTGAGGGAAATTGATTAACATTGGTTACATGTGGGTGGTGGGACATAAGTGTTTCTTGTGTTATTTTAAAATATTTCTCACAATTTAAATGTTTTGTACAAATCCGAGATAACTAAAGAGATGTGAACTGTGGTGAAAATACAAATATTGAGCAAGTCCTGGATTCATTTACCTGCAGAACCAACATTTGGCAATTCTGGGTTATTGTGGTTACAGAAAAGGAATGCAAATGTCATAATTTTTTTACAACGCAAATATGATAACTTGCAAAAATGAAAAGTAATGCTTAGGGAAATGGTAGGCAAACTGTGTGTGAGAATTTCTTAGTAGAGATACAAATAATGGAAGCAGGTAGTTAAAATGTACATGAATTTTCAGTTTTCAGATTTAATTATATAACCACAGAAGAATAATTTAGAAACTAATGTTTCCTGTGATAAAAAAAAAGCTATCAAATTTCAGTAGTATGTTTAATTTTACTTACGTTCATTTTTCCTCAAAGTAAAAATAAACGTAATCATTTTACTAAAAATAGATTTGATCATATGATCTCTTTTTTTTTCTACATTACGTCTCTATATCCATCTATAAACATGCACAGCCAGATACCCAAAATTATTTTCTTCAAGTAAAGATACTGAGTATTTGAGGCAGAGGGAAAATTTTTTGATGATTATTTTTTGCATTTGAATTTTTATGATATGAATAAAAGATATTTATTAAAAATACACCATTATTTTAAGACTAATAAGGCAATGAGAATTAGGTACAACCTGTAAGAACCAGATAGTACATGACAAGGAATTTTAAGGTAGGAAACACTAACTCAATTGGAAAAGTTCAAGAACAATCTAAGGAAGAGCAGGCTGTATATAGACCGGGAGGAATGGTCAAGTATCACAAAGAACTGAAGGACTGGATGTGTGGTGGGAAGTAGAGGAAAGCAAATCTGAAAATAACTGGTTCAAAGAACAGTGAAACACCTACATTTAAAAGTGTAAGGATTAAATGGTCACAGCAGCAATGTCTGCAATAGCCAAACTATGTAAAGAGCCCATATGTCCATTGACTGATGAATGGATAAAGAAGATATGAGAGAGAGAGAGAGGGAGAGAGAAAGAGAATATGGAATATTACTCAGCCTCCAGAAAGAATGAAATCTTGCTATTTGCTACAATGTGGATGGAACTTGAAGGTATTATGTGAATTAAGTCAGAGAAAGATGAAAATCCTATGATTTCACTCATATGTGGAATTTAAGAAACAAAACCAATGAATACAGGGGAAAGGAAGGAAAAAATAAGATAAAAACAGACAAACCATAAAAGACTCTTAACTCTAGGATACACACTGAGGGTCGCTAGAGAGAAGGTGGGTGAGGGGTGGGGTGACTGGATGATGGGCATTAAGGAGGGCATGAGCACTGGGTGTTATATACAACTGATGAATCACTAAATTCTACTTCTGAAATGAATTTTAAAAACCCAGAAAAGGTGTGGAGATTGATAGTTTGTTAATGACACAGTTTCAGTAGAGGAAACTGGCTAATAAAATTGTATGTGAAAAGTGCTGGGAAAGCACAGGAACAGGGGGCTGTTCACCAAGTCCGGTAGATCCCAGAAAGATGCACAGAGGACAGAACACTTGACTAGATTCTTGAACAGAAAATGATGAGTTTTCCAGGAAGGTGAGAGGAATAAAGTATTCCGAGATGTAAAAACTAAAACAAAATAAAATACACAGGAAGGAGACAACTTGTTGGAATTATAATATGTATGAGGAGGAATGGAGAAGGGTGGGGTGTCAAAGGCAGCAAGGTTGAAAGATTACTGCTTCTGGGGCTTTCTGAGAGAGTTTTGACTGCGAATGGTGCAACACTAAAAGACTTTTCCTTGGGCGCTGGGAAATGACATGCTCAATTTGCCTTTTGTAAAGATACTCAGTGGGTAGGTGGGTGGCTCAGTTGGTTGAGTGTCTGATTCTTGATCGTGGCTTAGATCATGATCTCAAGGTCCTGAGACTGAGCCCCGCGTAAGGCTCCATGCTCGGTGGGGAGTCTGCTTGAGATTCTCTCTTTCTCTCTCTCTCCCCCTGCCCTCCCCCTACTCATGCTCTCTCGCTCTCTTGCTCTCTCTCTCTATTTCTTTCTCCATCTCTCAAATAAATACATCTTTTAAAAAATAAACAAGTAAAATGACAAAAAGATATTCAGAAAGTACTGGTAAAAGAAGAGCAGGAAAGATGAGTTTCAATACATCTAAAGGCAAAGGGGAAATCATCCAGGTGTCTGAGCACCTGCTCCCAAAGTATAGTGAAGAAGGGAAGATTTTGAGAAATATTTACAAAACATCTAAAGGTAACAAATGATTTCCCATGGGAAATGCGGACAGACTAGGTTAGGGACGATTCCGTGACCAGGTGGATGGTGATGCTTTTCAACTAATGAATAATGTTGGTGGAATGGTTCAGGGGTCAAGCTAATGAGCTCGGAGCTGAACATGTTGAGTTTAGGTGCCTGGCCTGGACCAGGGCCACAGATGTCACATCTTCAGTATTTGTTGGTAATTGAAGCCTTCGGAGTAGATTAGATTGCCCAGGAAGGGCAGGAGAGTGAGCTAAGCAGTGAGCTGAATGTGTAAGCTTAGAAATATACTATGTCAGGCATCCTCTAGCCTCTGCTGTATTTAAATGGTTGATTATTTTTAGGCAGCTTGTCAGATTACATTATCCATCTTGTTGGTTTCAGCACTTTCTCCCATCTTGTTGATATCATTTAGAGTCTTGATCCTATCCGTCGATAGATTAGCCATCCCAGAACTTCCAGTTTAAAATGGTTTCTCACAGCACATACTACTCTCTCAACTTCCTAATGAAATAACCATAATAGGGGGGAAAATGTCACACAATCACTCAATAATTACAAGTTAGTAAAATAGCAAATGTGCCGCTTTTTACAAATATTTTGGACTTATCTTCTTTGAGCCTAAGAAGATAAGTGCCAGAAGTGAAGAGTCAACAGGATGAAGTGTAAAGGAAAATGGTCAATAAAATGAATTGCAGGGAGAAAAACTGTAGTTACTCAAGTGAAATCCACACTGACAGTAGAGAAAACAGGATAGGTGGCATGAGGGTGAAGAACACATGTCAAAAGTTGCCTCTGAATTCAGAATAAAAGAACAAAGCAATGGAAGGCAAGTGAGAAAACAATGGTGATAGTTACCGAGCCTGGAGACCAGAGCATCACCCTCAGAAGATACCAGTGGTAAGTATACATGTACAATAATCATAGTTATAATTGAAGAAAACATCCTCAAATACAATGAACACAATAAGAAGCATGAAAATTGTGAGGGTGCACTACATTTGAAGGAAATCCAATGAAAAGAAACATACACCACGTGTACACACACTAACAAAAATTTGTCGGAAATGAACTACAGGAATTCAAGCTTAAAAATCGGAGGAGGGTACAGAGCCAAAGGAAGAAAAATAAAGCCTGTCATTCACACCCAGTGGAGCGCTACAAGGTAGAGAATATAAACTTAGGTCCAGCCGGTTATCCTTCATATATAAAGAACCAGAAATGAAACACATCTGCAGTAAAGAAAGGAGATTAGGAGAGAAAATGCCTATATTCTGTTGTTGAAACACCTACTGAAGACATATTTTAGCCAATCAAGAGTTAAATTGACAGTAAAAACCTAAATATAGAAAAACTGTATATAGAATGATATTTAAATTTTTAAAAACCTATCAGCAGGAGCCACATCCAGCTTATTAAAATTTCTTAAGCAGAAATATTTTGATAATCCATACCTATTAGAACTGGCCATGAATTGAATCTGCGATAACATAATTATGCATTGAAATACACGGTCTTTTATTTGGGGGGCTTTAAGTTGTGTATTTATTTTTTAAATACTAGACTTTGTGTAAAATGTATTTATAAGTCCTTTAAATTTTATATCATCTGTGAAATTGGTTAGTATGTCTCTGCTATCTTAATCTAAGTCTTTGATGATTGCTTAACGCTATGGTTCCAAGGTCAGAACTTTATGCTACTCAACTAGGCAATCATCTGCCAAGTTGAGCCAAGTATTATTAATGCTCTGGGACCACTTTTAACCAATTGCAAATCTATTTAACTATAAACAACATTTTCCATCTTATTCACAAGATGACTATGGAAACCCATCAACTGTACCGCTGAAATCAAGATTCACTATATCCGGAGATTTATTCTAATTTGCCCATCTAATAAGCCTATCAAAAACAAACAAAAACAAATTGAAAGAGGTTAGTCTAACCCAACATGATCTTTCTCCTGGGAAATTGGTACTACCTCCTACGGATCTTTCCTAAATTTTCACAAATCTCCTTCCAAGTAGATCATTTATAAATTTTTCCATGGTTGCACATCAAATTCACTGGCATAGCAAATAAAAAAATCCAGAAATACACCTGTTTTTCAAATATTTAAACATCAACAATAATCTGACACCATTCCCATTTTCAAATATTATGAACAGTGTACTTGCATATATTTCTCTAAGTTTCCAATGTCTTGGAATAAACTATCCGATGGCATCTGGAAGCAAGATCTCAAAAGGCATCAAGGGAAAGACGAATGAGTTTATTTACTGAGGCCCAGTGGCGTGCCAATGTCATGGTGGACCGCACAGAGTTTACTTTAACTGACAGGGCACACCACTGAATTGGCTGAATTGTGTATGTTGTGGGGGTGAGAAAGCAAAGGCTCTGACCCGTAGAGTGACCACCTAAAGCCATAGAGAGAGCACACCACCCGCTTAGCACAGCATTCAAATCCAATGATTTTTATATTGCAGCACGATTCTCCTTTGCATTCCGTTAACACACGGGGCCAGTAGGCCTTAAGCACTAGCTTCTCTTTCCTTGAGAAACATTTTTTAAGCAAAATTAGGGATTAGAAACTAACTGTGCCCAAACTTTACACTTGTTTTCTTTGGCGGTCTTCCCCAGTCGAAGCTAGTTCTCTAACTTGACCCTACCTGCATCACAGGATGTCCCTGCTTTCTTACCCCGGGCACTGCCTTTCAACGTCAGCACTTGTCTCGTCACCATCTGACTCCCCGGGAGGGCCCCTGGGCATCTGCCTGTCCCTTCCACACTGGAGTAATGTGTGATTAGACTACTACCATTTCATGGTTTAAAGATCTTTCCCTCTGAAACCTCCTAGAGCCTGAGATAACAGCCAAATTATGCCTGGCCCTTCCTTCTTTTTCACATTGGTTACAATAAATTTCACTAAGGTAGTTTCTCTTCCTTCCAAACTTCCCATCATTTTGCATTATCAACAAATCATTTTCTTTTCATAATAATTAAAATGAGAACAGCTTCGCATGGTTTCACATTTGCCATAAAAATCTTGGTTGTTTTCCAAGATACTTTGACCTCGTCTTGTTAGAAGGCAGTCACTGAACACCCAAAACACCTGGGCTGGCTGGAAGATAAATGTCTCCACAGTCACTGAACACCAACAACAGTGGCCTTTGGAACTACTTGCTTCCACTCCAGGGGATACTGGAGTCAGAGTCCCATTGGACACTGCGTGGCTCACTTCAAGTTGTCACTGTGTCCCTCTCAGTAGTTCCTGAGCCAGCCTCTCTGACACCCAACTATCCTCCATCACACAGCACGAGCCCATGGAGGAGCTTGTTCTCAGCAGCAAATATTGTCCCTGGTTTCACTGGCAGCCCTGTGTACGTGACTTTCTCTCTACACCCATCATCCTTTTCTTCCAACTTTCAATGCTCATTTTTATTATTATTTGTTTTCTTCCTGACTCCAGGTTGCCAGAGTCTGTCAAGTTCCCTGTTTATTCATTCATGCATTTACCGCAGCCCTACTAAATTCTAGCCTAGTGCCAAGTCCTTTGCTTAGCATGGAGAATTCTAATATGAATGTGACACAGTTTCCACCCTCAGCAAGCTTGTGGTTTAGTGCAGGAAATAACCTATAGACAAATGGTAATAATTCCATTAATAAGTCCAATGACAGAAACACAAAGAAAAGAAATGAATAAAGGTTAAAATTGAATTTAAGAAGCTCGACATAGAAGCTGCCATAGAAAAGAATTTTAAAAACCATACAAGAGGGCAGCCCGGGTGGCTCAGCGGTTTAGCACCGCCTTCAGCCCAGGGCGTGATCCTGGAGACCTGGGATCAAGTCCCACGTTGGGCTCCCTGCCTGGAGGCTACTTCTCCCTCTGCCTGTGTTGTGTCTCTGCCTCTCTCCCTCTGTGTCTCTCATGGATAAATGAATAAAATCTTAAAAAAAAAAACCATACAAGATAAAAAAAAACAAAAGAAGACAAAATGGCATCTCGAAGAATTCAACTCTTAAACTAGCTAGCACAGGACGAATCTTAAGATACCCACCAGGGCTTAGCCATGTGAGGCAGGACAGTACATGCAGGAGATAAATAAAGTGAAAGCTGGAAAGGTGGCCGAGGCCAAGTGAAAATGCTGTACTAAGGAATGTGAATCTTAACCGGAAATATATTTGAAGCCACTGGAGATTTAAACACCAGGTTTGATCAGAGCTTATTTTACAAAGGTGTTTCTGCTGGCTCGATGGAGAAAGGGTTGAAGAAGTGAAAAGAGGAGAAAAAGGAAAGTCAAAAGGCTTCTGTAATCTAAGTAGTCATCAGGACCTGATTATGGTAGAGAGAAATGACAACTATTTGATGGGGCCCCTGGGTGGCTCAGTCCATTAATCATCTGCCTTGGGCTCCAGTCATGATCCCAGGGTCCTGAGATAGAGCCCCGTGTTGGGCTCCCTGCTCAGCCAGAGAGCCTGCTTCTCCTTCTGCCTCCCCACCCCTGCTCCTGTGCTCTTTCTCTCTCGCTTCTTCTGTCTCTCAAATAAATAAACTCTTTAAAAAAGAAAAAGAAAGAAAGGACAACTATTCAAGAGATTTAGGAGGCAGAATGGATATTATCTATTGACAGAGCAGTCTCACAGAATATGGTGTGGTAGGTGTTTAGAGTGATCCCAATTTCTGCTTAGTTAAAAATAATATTTGAGGATAAGGAAGATAGGATCAATCGGTGGAGCAAAGGAAAGTTTTAGTGCAGTGAAAGTTATCGTGTATGCTGCTATAATGGTGGACACGTATCTCTATACATTTGTCAAAATCTACGCAACATGCAACAAAACGAGTGGGCCTTAAGTAAACCATGACATTTATTTTATACTAATGCATGTGTGCTGGCTCATCAAATGGACCACACAAATGTAAAACATTATTGGTTGGGGGAAATTAGTGAGAGAGAATATAAAGGAACTCTCCACACTTCCCATTCAATTTTCCTATAAACATGAAACTGTTCAAGGAAATATTCTACTGTTAAAAGACAAAATGAAGGTGCAAGAAGTACCAGTGTGGGACCTCCCAGCACCATGGGTGTGGCACTTTAGGTTAGCATTGAGGAGGGCCATCTCTTGAGCACAGTCGACAGAGTAAGTTCCTTAGGAAGCCAATGTCTGCCTCAGAGGACTGGACTCTGTGCCCGTGAAGTTCTTTAACAACATGACATTGCAGCTGTAGATGTGACAGGAGAGAACTGGGCGTACACCCCATCACGAGAGTTGCACAATACATTTGCCCCTGATGAACCCAGCTCCCTCGAATCGTATTATTTTTGCATTCATAAGCCTGAGCATGAATACCGATTCAACAGCCAGTTTGTGTATATGGATGACTTAGCACAGCTATAAAGTCTGGAGCTTTTCAATTCATGAATCTCATGGTTCAAATGTGAAACAGTAAGCAGACTGCAAAGCTGCATTTCACACAATTCTAATGGATCCATGAATACAGGAGCAAAGAGGAATAAGAAAGATGAAAAAAATCAAAAGATGTGGAAAATCTCCAATTTGACCTTTAGAAAAAAGTGTTATGTCAACATTTTGCCCAGCAGGAGACCAATATGTATACCCAACATAAGCATTTGCCCTCAAGATAAAAATAAATAGAGAAAAACAAAAACTCCAAAGCCAATTCCTTCATTGCACGGGTATCACATGCACATAAACACATAGCTACACAATGTGATAACTGCTAAGAAAGAAAAGTACTGGAGTCTATGAAAGAAACACAGAAAAGGGTGATTTAAGTTGCAGTGTAGCCAGAAAGGCCATTCAGAGGAAATGACATTTGAGCAGAGGCTTGAAGGATGAGTCAGAGTTGACTAGGTAAAAAAAAAAAAAAAAAAAAAGAGAGAGAGAGAGAGAAGAATGTTCTAAAAATATGAATTAGCTTAAGTGAAGGCCAAAGCAGGAGACTACCCATGATCTTTGATGAACATACCAAAGTCAGGAAAGTAAGAGCATTAAGAAATTATAGCAGATAAAGCTAGAGAGGGCTGTACAATGCCCCTCAGCCTTGTACAAAGTCCTGAAATAAAGCGGTGTTGGTCTCCCAACTTTGCTTTTCATCAAAACTCTTTCCCCATTCTACATCCTTTATGTGTGTGTATGAAGTCTGCTGAAATTTTGATGGCGACCTCATTGAATCTATAGCTCAATTACGAAGGCCTTCCAACTACACGGTATTGAGCATTCCAATTCCATCCATGAATATTGGATATCTGTCCATTTAATTTTTAGACGGTTAATTTCTCTCAGCAATATCTTCCACTAATTTTTCCACTAAGGATATAATTCTTTCACGTCTTTTAAAACATATGTTCCTAAGAATTTTATATTTTTGATAATATTGTAATTTTTTAAAAGTTTAGTTTGCCAGTTGTTAGTTGCTAGTATATAAAAATACAATTGATTTTTATATGGTGACTTTATTTCTTGCAAACTATGAAGATTTATTAGGTTTAATTTTATTAAATCTATTTATTAAATTTATTTAATTTTTTATCAGAAGATTGTTAGGATTTTCTACAAAGACTACCATGCCATCAGAAAATAAAGACAGGGTTAATTCTCCCTTTCAAGTCCGTACACTTTTTTATTTATTTGAGAGAGAGAGAGAGGGTGAGAACACGAGTGGGGGAGTTCAAAGGGAGAGGGAGAAACTGACACCCCACTGAGCAGTGAGCCCAACCAGGGCTCCATCCCAGAGTCCTGGGATCATGACCTGAGCTAAAGGCAGATGCTTAACCGACTGAGCCCCCCAGATGCCCCAAGACTGTATACTTTCTTTTTCTTTTATTGCTTCTTGGTGAGGCAGGGACACATAAGACAATGCTGAGAAGCACAGTAAAAATGTCACCATTAAGTACGTTGTTAGCAGTTGGTTCCCTAGGGCTGTTAATCAGGGTGGGGAAGTTTCCTTTTATTTACTTATTTTTGAATAATAAATGGGTGTTGAATTTTGTCCGATGCTCTTCTGTATCATTTGAGATGATGATGGGATTTTTGTCCTTTACTTTGTTAATGTGCTGAATCACACTGATTGGTTCTCAGATACTGAAACAAAACTGTATCCCAGGGGGAAAAAAAACTTCACTTGAATATGATGTGTTCTGTTTACACATTGCTGAATTCAGTCTGTTCCTATTTTGTTGACGATTTTTGCATCTAAGTTCATGGAGGATACCAGCCATCAACTTTCTTTCCTTTTACTACCTTTTCTAGCTTTTGGTATCAGCGATATGGTAGTTTAATTAAATGAATCTAAAAACATTTTCTCCACTTTTATTTTCTGAAAGAGCTTATGATTAGTCTTAGTTCTTTGAATGTTGGATAGATCTCACCAGTGAAGCCATCTGGGCCTGGAATTTCATTTGTGGTGAGGCTCACAAATCCATTATCTTTATTATAAAGATATTCAGATTTCTGTCTCTTTCCAAATCAGTTTTTATAAATTGTGGCTTAAAAAAATCCATATTAATCTAAGTTGTTTAATTTTTCAGCATAAAGTTGTCAACTTTCAAAATATTATCCTATTATCCTTTTAATATCTGAAATTTCTAAGACAAAATCCTCACTTTCATTCCTGATATTGATAATTTCACTTTTCTTTCATTTATTTTTCTTTTCTGTTTTTTGTTTTTTGTTTTTTTTTCCATTTACTGTTCTGGATTAGTCTTGCTTGGGGTTTATCAACATATTAAATTTATCAAAAAACTAACTTTCACTTTTACTAGTTTTCTGTACCAACATACCTATTCCATTTCTTTCTTTAAAATTACTTTGAGTATAGCTTATTCTTACTTTTCTTTCTTTTTAAAGGGGAAACTAAGAATCATGAATTTAAGCATTGCTGTGCTTTTTAATAGGCATTTAAAACTATAAACTTTCCTGTAAGCACTATTTTAACAACATTGCACAAATTTTGATACATTTTTTCATTATTACTTAGTTAGAAATATTTTTTATATATCTTTTGTGATTTATTTCTGATGTTTTTCCTTTGACCCACAGGTTTAGAATTATGTTATTTAAATGCCACTGAAGGTTTTTTAGATTGTTTATTTTCATTGCATTCTAAGTTAACTTGAGCAGCCTGAGTTGCTCAATGGTTTAGCGCTGCCTTCAGCCCAGGGCGTGATCCTGGAGTCCCACATGTGGCTCCCTTCATGGAGCCTGCTTCTCCCTCTGCCTGTGTCTCTGCCTCTCTCTCTCTCTCTCTCTCTCTCTCTCTCTCCCTCTCGGGAATAAATAAATAAATAAATAAATAAATAAATAAATAAATAAAATCTTTTAAAAAATAAAAAAAAATTCTAAGTTAATTATACTGATAGAATATACTCTGTAAGATTTTACTTTTTTGAAATGGATTGAGATTTAATTTTATGACCCAAGAAATGATCTGTCTTGGTGAGTGTTCCCTGTATACTCAAAAGAAATGTGTATTCTACAATTGTTGGGTGAAGTATTCTATAAATGTCCACCACATTGGTTGACAAGTTGGTTGATAGTGTTGTTCAGGTCTTCTACAGCCTTATTGGTCTTTTGTTTACTTGAGAGGTCAATTTCTAATAGAATGAAGTTAAAGTGTGAACTGTTTTTGGGACACCTGGGTGGCTCAGCAGTTGAGTGTCTGCCTTCAGCTCAGATCATGTCCCAGTCCCGGGATCATCGAGTCCCACATCAGGCTCCCTCTGCCTGTGTCTCTGCCTCTCTCTGTGTTTCTCATGAATAAATAAATAAAATCTTTTTTAAAAACTGTGAACTGTTTTAGATCTTTCTGTTTCTCCCATTAGATTTGTCAAATTTTACTTCATACATTTTGATGCTTCCTTATTAGATGGATACATATTTAGAATTGCTTTTCTGGTGAAATTGCTCCTTTAACCATCAGATAATATCTCTTTTTCCCTTGTAATACTGTATGGTATACAGTTGACCATTGAACAACATAGGTTTGAACTGTGTGGGTCCACTTATCTGTGGATTATTTTTTTTTGATAAAGTATAGTACTTTAAATAGGGTTCCTTATGATATTCTCAATAGCATCTTCTTTTCTCTAGCTTACTTTATTGTAGTAATATGATATATAATACATATAACATACAAAATATGTGTTGACTATGTTATCAGTAAGGCTTCTGGTCAATAGTAGGCTATTAGTAGCTAAGTTTCTGGGAAGTCAAATGTGATATGCAAATTTTTGGCTGTGCAAAGGTCAACATCCCCAATCCCCATGTTGGTCAAGGGTCAACTATGAAGTCTACTTTAATATCAAGACAGCCTCACCAACTTTCTTCTGCTTACTATTTGCATGGTATATCTTTTCTCTTCCCTTTCAACCTGTGCCCCTAAGTTCAAAATGCTTGTAGACAGCAATTTTTCCCCCATGTTTTATTGTTGTTGATGATGGAAAGTTTAGTCAGATACTTGGTACTCCATTAAGGCAGGTAGAAGTCCCACATTCTTTTTTTATGAACACCATTAATATGCACCACCATCCTTTTCCAGGTTGTGGTCCCCCAAAGGTAGGAACTGATGTGTAGTTGTGTTAAAATGCATTTGCTACATGCAGCCAATCACTTCAGTCTATTAGAATTTTATAGAACATTTTTTTCTAATCAGAGGCAATTCTTTCTAACCTTTAACATAAATAGAAATCACTTAGAGACTTAGATAAAAATTTTGAATCAGGAGATCTGAGATGAGAGCTGTTCTGTGGGACATGGTTTGAATAGCAAGAATGTATAGGACTTGCTAACTCGCCAAGAGTCATGCAGGTCTTCTCTGTCACAGGTTACCGACTTGAATAACTTGATGGTGGAAGGTGGGTATATGAAAGTGTGAAACCAGCAGGTGTAAAAACAAAAACAAAACAGGATGGTGGGACCAGAGGCAATCAGAAGAGTACTAGTACCATCAAAGGCATTCAAATTTAAATATTTAAAACATTATCTGTCCAGATTAAAAACAAAAAAACAGCTTTTAAGGTAAATTCACATCATATCCAACTGTTTATGATTCTGGTTCAATGTCTTTAAGCATATAGTAATTATAAAAATGGAAACTTCACATATAAATTAACAATAATCTAAATGTAAACAGCCTTTAAATAACTCTAAACAGCAACTGACCCACCTTGGGTTTGACCTTGGGTTTGATTTCTTAGATATAATACCAAAAACATGATCAAAAAAAGAAAAATTGGTAAGTTGGCTTCATTTGGCCTAATTGATAACTAGCCCTGCCCTTCATATTTTTCCTCATTTTATCCACAAGTTATCTTAAAACTGAGATAGGTCTTAGTAAAATCCATATATATTTTTCAAATATAAATAATAATTTACTAGTATACAAATAAACATAAATATTTATAATTACATATAAGTAATATTATAAATAAAGTATAAATAATTTTAAATATATATTTATTGATCTTACATAACACTTTCACTTATTAATATATATTTAAAGTTCCTCTATGTCTTTTTACATCTTGATAGCTCATTTATTTTTAGTACTGAATAATATTCCATTAAGTGGATGTACCTGAGTTTATCCATTCATTTCTTGCTTCCATATTTTGGTAATCACAAGTAAAGCTGTCATAAAAATTTATGTACAAGTTTTAGTGTAGATATATGATTTCAATTTATTTGGGTAAATACCATGGAGTGTGACTGCTGGATCATATGATAAGGATAGGTTTAGTTTTGTAAGAAACTGTCAAAATTTCCTCTGAAGTGGCCATTTCCCATTCCCAATGAATGGAAATGAAATGAAAGAGAGTAGTTGTTGCTCCACATCCTCACCAGTATTTGGTGCTGTCAGTGGTTTTGCGCTATGGCCATTCTAATGTAGTGGGACCTCATTGTTATCTTATTTTTCGGTTCCCTAATGATATATGATATTAGGCATCTGTCCACAGGGCTGTTTGCCATATGCAAATCTTCTGGGTGAGATGCCCGTTCAGCTCTTTTGCCTGTTTTTTAAATGAGTTATTTGTTCTCTTATTGCTCAATTTTAAGAGTTCTTTATCTATTTTAGATACTAATGCTGTATTTGATATATATTTTGCCAAGATTCTCTCCCAATCTCTGACTTGTCTTCTCATTATCTTACCAGTATCTTTGTCACAGAAGTTTTAAATTTTAATGAAGCCCAACCTATCAATTTTTCTTTTATTGATTGTACTTTTGGTGTTGTAGCTAAGAAGTCATCACCACATCCAAGGTGAACTAGATTTCCAGTTTATCATAAGACTGCAAATAATCATAAAAAATTTATAATAAAAAGTTACAGCAAGTTTATGTGAATAAAGATCAACTTTTAAACCAAGAAGACTAGAGGTAAAATTATCTTGGGATAAATTAGATTGCGGTTATGTTCAATCATTTTATTTTTCCTTCTGAAACTATATGAATGTGTGGACACAAGAAAAAGCTCTTATTATGGATGGTCTATCTTTCCCCAGCTTAGCTAAGAATTTATCTGTAGGAAGTTTTTGGTCATTTTAGTTTACAAATGTGAGGTTTCCAAATTCAATGGAAAGATGAACAGACATCTAAAATATCATAATAAGGCCATTTATAGCAACCTCCCCATTTTACAGATGGAGAAACTAAGAATGAGAAAGGAGGCATGATTAATGTCAGCCAGACAGCTGGTGACTTTACCAAAACAGTTTTCTACTTCCTAGACTGTCATCTTCTTACCCACATCTTCCAGTCATGCTGCTTTTCCTCAATCCAGGATTCCAAATTCCAGAGCTATTACCTTGACTGCCAAGGTCCTTGTCAACAACAATTGCTTCTAGACTTATATATGGTCCTTTCTATGTGCCAGGTAATGTTCTAAACTCTAACATATGTTTGTTAATCTCTCTCAATAGTCCTATGATATAGATGCTACTCTTACTCTTATACATAGATGAGAAAAGAAAGGTGTATAGAGATTAGGTAAATCACCCAAGATCACATAGTTAGCAAGTGGGAGAGATGTGAACCCTGGCAATTAAGCTTAACTGGCTATGCTCATTACAACTGCACTTTGTTATATCTCCTAGTCATACCACTGTGCTTCTCCCTGCCAACACAAGCCTGTAGGACAACTGGGATCCCTCTGAATGTGATCCCTCTGAATTCTACTAATCTAGAACTTTTAACCAAAGCATTTCCTAAATATAGGGCATTGATGCTTGTAGTGTCAAACTACCTGTCAATGCTACCTTTTCCAAATGACTCTGCTTTCTTCATGATAATAGGTAAAGATCTACTTGTAATTGTAATGGAGATAAAAGTAATTATATTTTGAGATAAGTTTAGTGAACTAAAATGAAGATAGGTCCTCTTCCTTAAATGGACTTTATACCCATTCCAAACAAGAAAGCTAAAAATTGCTTAAGGTAATTGTTAAGTATATTTCTGTTCTAAATATATATATATATATATATATATATATATATATATATATATATATATATATATATATATATATATATAAAATCAGTCTCTCTTGGATACCAGCTTTCCCTAAGCTTGTAAAGGAATTTATAGGTTTTAAAGACTAGGACATTTACATGGACAGTGAATATGAACATTTATAAGGAGTTTAACAATCATTACTGAATGGTTTTATATTAGTTTGAAAATGCATAGGCCAGAGACCATTTGGATTAATAAGAAAGACTCATCAGTAAAAAGAGGACAGATATCCATCATTAAGCCTTCCAGATAACTCCTGAAATGACCATGTAATTTTGTAAACTATAGGCGATCATATATCATGAACCTAGGGAAGGATGCCACCCACTTATCAGATATTTGGGAGAAGCAAATTAGTGGGACACAGCAATGCAAGACTCAAATTCATCTTGCATTGAAAGTCATCATCTCAGTGGATTTCCTTTTATACCTACATAGACAAAGCAATTCAAAGTAGCAATAATGGAAGGCCCTTGAATTCCTCTGCCTCTGCAGATACAATATTCAGAAATCCCAATTCACTGGCATTTGTCTCTGGCAGAGAGAAGAGCATTGCCAGAAAGAAGGTTAAGAAATACAGTGACTTTTCATACTGTTGCAGGGGCTGCATCAATCAGGATTCTAGAAACAGAAACTTTATCAAGGCAAAAACTCTAAAAAGGAAGCTTTCCACTAAGGCACAGGGCTTGTAATGGGGATTTACATCACAGTCTCCAGCTAAATTCACAAGATCAGGTTAAGATCTGAGAGGATGATTCTACCGGTAGCCAGGTGAAATATTAGGAGATTCAGGGAGTCTCTGGACTCCCTGTTTATGGAAAGAGTTCTCTAGAATCACGAAAGAACATACTAAACATAAAAACAACAACATGTAGGTATAAGGAAAGGATTTAGCATGAAAGAAATGATGTGTAAATATATTATATTGCATCAAAGACCCTAAAAACATACTGTTTGAAAAGTATATACTAAGGAAAATTAAGTTTTAAAAATATTTGTTTTTCTATAGGTATAATCCACTATAATTAAAGACTCTTTAAAACAAAAAATAAATATTAATTTCATAAAGAGTGGCTGAGACATAAAAGAGGTATTAACAGTGGTAGAGAGGAAAAATGAAGGAGAAATACAAATATACAAGGAGAATTTATATACTCATTAATGTTGAAAAACATATAAACACTGGAAAAAATCTAATCAGAAATTTGAGAGACAAGGTAAAGAACTCTCTGAATAAAAAGAAAAAGAAAAATGAATGGAAATTATCAGAGAGTACAACAGACATAAAGGACTCATAGCATCAACATACAAAAATTCAATGTTCCTGGAAACAAGACAAAGACAAATGCAAAAGATGTAATAGATAAGGGAAGATTTAATAAATGACAAAATTAATGAGCTAAAGCTATCAGGTTGTTTTTTGCATGTAATAAAGAATTCAGAATTCAAATCATAATTAATGACATGTAGGCCAACTCATTAAATATTGATAGAAGTTTTTATATTCAAGGATATTAAGGTTAATTGCAAAGAAGAAAGCATAAGAAAGGAGAAGTAAATGAGGAAGAAAATAAAAAGGAGGGGAGAAGAAAGAAAGAAGAAAGAAAAGGGATCATAAGGAGAGAAGGGGAGAAGGAAGATGATGATGAGCAGGGATATAAGGAAAAAAGTGGGAAATAATGGGAAGAAGACATGGAGAGGAAGGAAGAAGGGGGAACAGTGGGGAAGAATAGAGGGAGAAGGAAGGAGGGGGAGGAGGAGAAAGTGAAAAGGAAAGTGACACAGAGAAGGAAGAGGTAGAGAAGAAGGAAGAGTAGGGAAGAGAAGAAGGAGAAGGAGGGATTAAAGTAGAGGGAGGAAGAGGAAAAGCAACAAGAAGGGTAGGAAGGAGAGAGGAGGACGGAAGTTAAGGGGAAGGAGGAAGGAGAAGACAACGGAGAAAAAGGAGACAGAAAAAAGAGAGTAGAGGAAAGAGTGAGAAGAAAAGATAGAAAAGGAAAGAGGAACAGGGGAAAAGGAGGTGAATGGGGTAGTCTCATGCTTTTCTGAGGCATTACATACAGGAACAACAATGGAGCAAATCCTATAGAATTCAGACAATAGAGGAAATTCTATACAATATGAAGGGGAAAAGCTGTAACAAGAATATTATACCAGATTAGTTTTTTTTTAATTCATGCATAAATGCAACAGAAAAAGATTCTCAGATATATTATCTTACAACATATACCATTCTTGCTAGACCTATTGCTCAAATAACTACTCTAGCTGAACAAAATTTTATCAAAATAAAGAAATGAACTATGGCAAATCACAGAGTAGAGAAACATTCAACAATCACTGAAACTCCTGGAACATAGATTTCAGTCCAAATAATGACTATAAATGTAGATGTGATAAAACACTTTTGTTTTATGAAATGCTAAATATATATATTAGAGAAACCATCAAATATTAGGAGGAAGAGAAGGAGAAGGAAAGAAATAACAATAGTAAACTGGGCCCCAAATCTCAGATTATATTACCAAAACATGATTGAGTAGGAGGGAAGGACAAAAAGGTATTCCAGAACCATCTGAGGGAAAGATATAAATATATGGTTTCAAGCTTGATTCTGAAAGAGAAACAACAGTGCATGTATATTGAAGCCTAAAGGAAACCACTGGTGGTTAAGAGAGGATCCTTAACTTCCAGTTGTGGTGGTGGTGGTGGTCCTAGGGAACCATATTAATAATAATGGTAATAGAATGCTAAACATCATGAAAATAATTTAGAATGCATAAGTAGACATGAGAGAAAATTAAATATATTTATATTATACAACCTGTCGGTGGTCCACCAATAAGTTGAAATAAACAAATTCCTAGAAACATACAATATACATTTAAAGAATGGACACCAATCCTCCTCAAATTCTTACCCCAAAAATGCAAGAGGAGGGAATGCTTCCTGACTCATTCTAAGAGGCCAGCATTATCCTGATACCAAAACCTTAAAAACACGTTACAGGAAAAGAAAACTACAAACCTGACGGGATGAGCACTGGGTTTTATGCTATATGTTGGCAAATTGAACTCCAATTAAAAAAAGAAGAAGAAAAGAAAACTATAAACCAATATTCCTGAGTAATGTGGATTCAACAATCTTCAACAAAATACTAGGAAACTGTGCAGCCCTGGTGGCCTAGCGGTTTAGCACCACCTTCAGCCCAAGGCCTGACCCTGGAGTCCTGGGATTGAGTCCCACGTCTGGATCCCTGCATGGAGCCTGCTTCTCCCTCTGCCTGTGTCTCTGCCTCTCTCTCTCTCTCTCTCTGTCTCTCATGAATAAATAAATAAAATCTTTTAAAAAAAATACTAGGATACTAAATTCAACAGCATATGTTTTTAAATATGGACCAAACAATATTTATTCTGAAATGTAAGGATAGTTCAACATACCAAGATCCATCAGTATAAAATTCCAACCCAAATGAAGGGGGAAAAAAACCACATTATCATCAAGGCAGGAAAAGCATTTGACAAAATGAAATACCTTTTCATGATAAAAACTTAACAGGCTAGGAAGAAAAGGAAGCTACCTTGATGTAATAAAGGCCATATAAAAGAAACTCAAAGCTAACATTATACTCAAGGCTTTTCCTCTAAGGTCAGGAACAAGACAAGAATGCCTATTTTCACCACTTCCATTCAACATAGTACTGGAAGTCATAGTCAGACAATTAGGCAAGAAAAAGAAATAAAAGATTTTCAAGTTGGAAGGAAAGAAGTGGAAGTATCTCTGCTGTCAGACAACATGATCTGATATGTAGAAAACCTTAAAATTGGACACACACAAAAACTGCAAATACTAGAACTAATAAATAAATCAGCAAAGTTGTAGGCTAAAAAAAAATAATAAACCAAGATCAGTTGCGTTTCTGTACATTAATAGTGAATACTCTGAAATGGAAATACAAAAACAACCCCAGTTATAATAATGTCAAAAAGAATAAAATACCTAAGAATAAACTTAATCAAAAAGGCAAAAGACATATATACTGAAAACCAAATAATGTTTCTGAAATAAGTTAAAGACACAAATAAATGGAGAGACACCTATCTATGCTCATGGATTGAAATACTTCATATTGTTAAAATGTCAATACTACCTAAAGCAATTTACAAATTCAGTGTGATCTCTATCAAAATTCCAATGATGGTTCAGGCAGAAATAGAAAAATCCATTGTAAAATTTCCCCCTCAAGGGTCCCCAATTAGCCAAGACAATTTTGATAAAGAATAAAGTTGATGATCTCCAATTTCCTGAATTCAAAATGTACTACAAAGCTATAGTAATCAAAATAGTGTGCACTGACATGAAGAGAGATGCACAGGCCAATGGAATAGAATAAAAAGCCCAGATCTCATTTATATTCAAATCATTTCAAACAAAGGTTTGAAACAAATCCACTCAATGAGGAAAGGACAGTCTTTTTTAATAAATGGTGCTGGGAAAACCCGGTATCCTCATGCAAAAGAATGAAATAGGGCCCTAACCTTACACCATGTATAAAAATTAACAAAATGGATCAAAGTCTTAAATATAAGACCTAAGACTATAAAACTCCTAGAATAAAACATTCAAGAAGGATTTCATGACATTGGATCTGACAATAATTTCTTAAATATGACAATAAAAGGAAAGCTGACAAAAAATAGATAATATGGGCTTCATCAAAATTAAAAACTTCTCTGTATCCAAAGACACTACCAACAGAATTAAAAGGCTACCCATAAAATGGGAGAAGATATTTACAATATCTGATGAGAGATTAATACCTGGGATATACATTAAAAACTACAGCCCAGTAATAAAAACAACCTAATTAAAAATGGGCAATAAACTTAAACAGACATTTCTCCAAAGAAGATATGCAAATGGCCATTAACACATGAAAAGATGCTCAATATCACTAATTATTAGGGAAATGCCAATCAAAACCAAAATGAGATACCACTTCACACCCATTAGGATAGCTATTATGAAAACAAAACAAAAACAAAACAAAAAATAAGTATGGGTAAGGTTGTAAAGAAATTGGAATTCTTGTTAGTTGCTGGTGGGACTGTGAAATGGTGGAATTGCTGTAGAATATGATAAAGTAGTTCCTAATAAAAAAGGTTAAACATAGAATTACCATATGATCCAACGATTCCACTTCTACCCAAGAGTACTTAAAGCCAGGGCTTGAACATATACCTATACACCTGTGTTTAAAACAGCATTATTAAATAGCCAAAGGATGGAAGCAACAGATGCATCTCTCAACAGATGAATGTATAAACAAAATGTGATATATATGCTGCACATTTATACACACGCTACAACATCAATGAAGCTTTAAGACATGCTAAGTGAAATAAGTTAGTCACGAAAGGACAAAAACTGTATTATTTCACTTATCCAAGGTTCCTAGAGTAGTCAAATTTATAGAGAGATAACAGGACTATGGTTTCCAGAGTCTGGGAAAGTAGGGAATGGGGAGTACTGTATATACTTTCAGTTTTACAATATGAAGCATTCTAGAGATGGATGGTGATGATGTTTATAGAATAATGTGAATATACTTGATGACATTAAACTGTACACTTAAGGGATGCCTGGGTGGCTCAGAGGTTGAGCATCTACCTTCTGCCAAGGGCGTGATACTGAAGTCCCGGGATCCAGTTCCACATCGGGCTCCCAGCATGGAGCCTGCTTTTCCCTCTGCCTGTGTCTCTGCCTCTCTCTCTGTGTCACTCATGAATAAATAAATAAAATCTTAAAAAAATAAAAATAAATAAACTGTACACTTAAAAATAATTAAAATGATAAAATTTATGTTATGTATATTTCATCACAATTTAAAAATTAAAATTAAAGTTGTTTTGAAACAAATTATGAAATTTATTCAATAAGTAAAAAAAAAAAAGAATTTAAAAATTAAATATAGAAGAGCATCCATTGAATAAATTGGGAAAAATTTTGTTACTTCCCAAAAAAGTAAGGGATCCGACAGCTTCATAAAGGAGTTCCTGGGGCAGAGGTGGAGTAAAACAGAGAGAAACATTTTTTCATACTATTAAAATAAAGTTGGCTTTGATCCAAATTACATTGTTGTAAATTAAGATGGGAATTGACATGCCTTGGGCTACCACTTAAAAATATAATTCAAAACTCTATATAGTAAAAGAAAAACAGGGGAATCAAAATGGTATATGGAATATATCTATTTAACACAAAAGAAAGAAGTAATGGAAGAAACGAGGAACAACAGAGGTGTAAGACAGAAAAAGAACTAATAATAACATGGCAGAAGTAATTTCTTCCTTATCACTAATTACATTAGATATAAATGGATTAAACTATCCAATTAAAGCAGAGATTGGTAGAACAGATGAAAAAACATGATTGAACTATATGTTATACGGACGTGACTCACTTTAGATTCCAAGACAAATAGATCGAAAATAAAAGAATAAAAAAATTTTGTTCAAACAATAACCTAAAGAGAACTGGAGTGGGATACTAATACCAGACAAAGTAAACATTAAGGGAAAAGTTTTTGTAAGAGACAAAGAAGAACAGTATATAAAAGGGTCATTTGATAAGAATATAAAAAATTACAATTAGAAACATATGTACACCTAACAATAGAGTCCCAAAACATATGGATCAAAATTGATAAAACTGAAGGGAAAAATAGGCAGTTCTGAAAAAAATGGCTAGAGACTTTAATATCCCACATTCAATAATTGATCAACAACAACAATAGAAGATCAGCAACTAAATGGAAAACATGAACAACACTATAAACCAACTAAACCTGAAGATGAAATAGACAATATGAATTGCCCTATACTTTGAAATTTTTAATTATTAACTTAAAAGCTCCAAGAACATGAATCTTCTAGAAGGTTTCCCTGGAGAATTATACATTTGAAGATGAATTAACACCAACTTTATATAATCTCTCACAGAAAACAGAAGATAAGAAGGCTTCCTAAATCATTTTATGAAGCCAGTGCTACCCTGAAACCAAAACTAGACAAAAATAGCACAACAAATAAAAGTGAAAACTGATAATTCTCATAAATTTTTTTATTTATTTAAGATTTTATTTATTCATGAGAGACACACACACAGAGAGAGAGAGAGAGAGAGAGAGAGAGAGAGAGAGAGAGGAACAGACACAGGCAGAAGAAGCAGGCTCCATGCAGGGAACCTGACATGGGACTTGATCCCAGGTCTCCAGGATCACACCCCGGGCTGAAGGCAGCGCTAAACCGCTGAGTCACCTGGGTTGCCCAATTCTCATAAATTTAGATATAAAAATCCTCAACCAGAATATCAGCAGAAAGAATCCGAAATATATGCAAAGAATCATAGATCATGACCAGGGGAGATTCGTTCAAGGTACACAACATTTGAAAAACAATCACTGTAATCTATCATATTAGTAAGCTAAAGAAGAAAAATCATATGGTCCTGTCAAGCAAGGAAAAAAAAAAGCATTTGAGAAATCTAATACCCATTCATGATGGTCTCAGCAAGTTATGATCTATTGGTTTAATGCAATTTTAACTATAATTATTGCAATTCCTATCAAAATCATGGAAAATTTTTTATAAACATAAGTTTATAAAATTTGAGTAGAAATATGCAGGCCCCAGAATAGTTAAAACAAGCTGAACAAAGAAAAATAAAATGAGAGGGGTCACTCTGCCCAATATTAAGGTTTACTCTGTAGCTATAGTGTGGTATAAGACAGTGTGGTATCGGCAAAGGCACAGGCACATATCAATGGAACTGAATGGAAAACTCAGAAATAGACCCACATGCACCCAACTGATTTCTGACAAATTACAAAAGCAATTTAATGAAGGAAGAACAGCCTTTTTAATAAATGATGCTAAAATAACTGGACGTTCATAGACAAAACCATATATGTGTGTGTGTGTGTGTGTAACAGAATTATATATCTAAAACTCACTTAACCTCATGCCTTATACAAAAATTAACTCAAAATTGACTGTAGACTGAAACGTAAAATGTAAAATTACAACACTTTGAGGAAAAACAGAAAAAACAGGGGATTATCTTCATGGTCTAAGGTTAGGCAAGAGTTAGACTTGACACCAAAGGTATGATCCACAAAAGAATAAATTTATAAATTGTACTTCACAGGAATTAACATTTTTTTCTCTGTGAAAGAACTTGTTAAGATGTTGAAAAGAGAAAGTACAGAGTGGGGAAAATATTTACAAATAAGATGTCTGACAAAGAACTAGTATCTAAAATATATAAAGAACTTTCAAAACACAAGAGTAATAGTCAAACAACCGATTTGGAAAATGGGCAAGGGGCTCCTTACTCAGTCGGGTAAGCACCCCACTCTGGATTTTGGGTTAAGGTCATGATCTCAGGGTCGTGAGATTCGAGTTCCCAGTCAGGCTCTGTGCTGCGATGGAGCCTGCTTGGGATTCTCTCTCCCTCTGCTCTTCCCCCTGCTCATGCATGTGTGCTCTCTTTCTCTCTAAAAGAGAGAGAGAGAGAGAGAGAGAGAGAGAAAGGAAGAAAAAGAAAATGGGCAAAATACTCAAATGGTTATTTCACCAAAGAGGTTACTATATAGTTAGCAATAAGCACATTAAAAGGTGTTCAACACAATTGCTCATTAGGGAAATGCAAATTAAAACCAGAATGAGATATCAGTCCATGCCTATCAGAATGGTAAAATAAAAAAATAGTGAAAATCCTAAATGCTGGCAAAGATGCGAAGAAACCGGATCATTACCATACCACTAGTAGTAATATAAAGTTCCAGTCACTCTGGAATACGGGTTGATAGTTTCTTATAAAACATAATTTCTTATAAAACCTGCTATTACCACATGACCCAGCAATTGCACTCTTGGATATGTATCACAAACAAATGAAAACTTGTGTTCACACCAAAACCTTCGCACAAATACGTATAGTGGCTTTCTTCATAATTGCATAAGGGCGCAAACAAGCTGACGTCCTCCAGTGTGTGAACTCACGAACAAGCTGTGGTGCATGTAATACTACTAAGCAGCAAAAAGGCAATGAATTATTAATACACACACCAACCTGGATGAACCTCCAGAGAATGGCACTAAATGAAAAAGGCAATCCAAAAGCTATGATTCCATTCATATAACATATATAAAATGATAACATTTTAAATATTTTTATTTACTTATTTATTTGAGAGAGAGAGAGAGAGAGAGAGAACATGAGTGAGCAGGGGGGAGGAGCAGAGGACGAGAGACAAGCAGACTTGGTACTGAGCATGAGCCGGAGGTGGGGCCCAACCCCAGGACCCTGACATTGTGACCTGAGCTGAAATCAAGAGTTGACGCTTCACTGACTGAGCCGCCCAGGTGCCCTGAAATGATAACATCTTAGAAATGGAGAACACATGAGTGGTCACCAGGGTTTGAGAGCAGGACTAGAGGGGAAGAAGTGTGTGTGAGATGGGTGTGGCCATAAGAGGAAAATACAAGGAATCCTCGTAGGAATAAAATTCTTTATCATCTTTACTGTGGTGATGAATACACACATCTACACAGGTGACGAGACTGTGTAGCACCAGATGCATGCACATGCATGTGCGCAGGGAAATGAGTACAAGAGGGGAAATCTGAATAGAATCAGCCAGTTCTCTTAATGTCAATACTCTGGCTGTGATAAGATGACTACAGTTTTGCAAAATGTGACGATGGGGGGAAACCAGTTAAAGGGTATTATGAGATCTCTCTGCATTATTTCTTACAACTGCATGTGAATCTATAATTATCTCAATAAAAATGCCAACTGAAAAATAAGACTGGATGCTATCATACTAAATTTTGAATCCTGGCCAGAGTCTGAACTCTTTTAAATAGGCCGCTGGGAGCCATAGAAGCTAGTTAAGTACGGATGACCAGGTAGGGCTGTGGTCAAAAGAATCCATATAGTGATAGTGAGTATGATGAATTAAGGGAGAAATTACACAACACGATAATCAGGAATCCAGTGAGAGGGGATATTGTGGCCAATATGGTACCGGAGGAAACGCAGACTAGACTAGTGCCCACGGTCACTTCAGCAACCACATTGCAAACACCCCTTCACTTGGCCCAAGTTCATCTGCAATTTACACAGTATGTGGAATTCTGATCCTAAAACAAAGGTGCTTCCATGTTATTCCACTATGTTGAACTAATTCTTTTACACCATATTTTTAAAACTTTGGTAAAACAAAGAAATGTTTTTATTCTCTGATTTCAATAATTTCACAAGTATAAGTGAAATAAGTTTTCTAATCACTGTGATAGTGGCATGTCTTTAAAAATAAGTTTAAGGTGTTTGAAGATTTGGGAAAATATCTTAGACTTGTGGTCTTAATTAATTTTAATTTAATGTTTAGAAAATTTTGATTAAATAAGTTTGTAATCAACGTTTAAATGCCTGAGGAAATTTAATTTGTTAATTTTTAATGTTTTGATTTCTTAGTCTTATAAGCAGCATTTAAATGTTCAGAGAAGTATTATTTAATTCATTTATGCATTTATATAATTGTGTATGAAGTAAAATACAAGAGGAGCGAAGCTCTCCAATGCATTGAATACGATGATCAAACGGCAGATCTGGGATCTGAGTCTGCTTACCTCTATAACACGAGGCCACATTGTCTTTACAGCTTTTCGGAGCTGCATGATCCCAGACCTGGAGGGAGGAATGGATCTTACCTTATGGGGTTGTCCATCCTGGACACTGTAAGGAATGCAGCAAGATTCGCTGTGTAGGAGGAGCACACAATGAGGGTGAAGAGCCACCAGCTGCCCATCACAATGCGCATGGCCATGGAGTTCACGGAGGATTCGCCACCTGCAGGAGGCCAGCAAAGTGGTTGGCTCTGGACTTCGTGCTCACTCCCATCCCCACAGAAATGCTCCAGCTCCACCCTGCAGCCGGGCTGAAGGAACCACCAAGAGGTTGGGCTAGGGATCAGGGAACTGAGTTGCTGGCTGGTTGTGGGGGACTGTGACAATTCTGGGAAAGAATCCAAAGATTATCCATCTTGGAAAGGGATGGAGGACCACCAAATACAAAGATCCAGGACTTCACTGGGTTGCCTACTTCCAGGGCTGCAACCTGATGTAAGAGCCTTTCCCCATTTCGAATTCATAGAGAGTAGTCTCAGGAATTCTGTAAATATAGAATTACCTCCTACCTGGAGGGTTCCCTGGCTTTCTTATAAACCTCAGAAATGAGATCTCACTTTTATTAATATTCAGCCCTCACTAGATGACTTTTTTCCTAGGATTTTCAGAAGTCATTGCCTGTGACTTGTAGTCTGAAGCTGCCCCGTTGAGGCCAATTATTTCTCCTCGGTCCCTTCGGTGGTAGCAGAAGAAAGCGTTTCACCGACTAATCTTATATAACCTGGCGAACAGGCGATACATGTTTTGCCATGGTGCAAACAAAGCCAACATTCACATTAGGAACTTTGCAATTCATAGTTTAGGTCAAAACTGCACGAACCAGAAACTTACCAAGTGCTCTCCAGACTTCACAGAGGAAGGAGACTTTGTATCTCAAGAATGGATGGAGTATTGCTTAGATGATTGAAAAGCAATTGTGATTTTTTTTTTTTTTTTTTTTTTTTTTTTGCCTATTAAGACTGCAAATTTAAGCAAGATTCAGTTTCATCTGACAACCCCGGATGCATAACAATCAACCTAATGTGGGAGGGAGAAGAGTGCAAAGCAGAACTCCAAAGTTAATTTTATCTAAAGCGGAGAACCGGGCTTTGAAGTTGAGTTCCTTGTCACTTCATTTAATTTCTATCTGTATTACTCAGAGAAATTGGGGGCAGCCTGATATTGGTCCTGTCCTAGAGATGAAATAAAACTGCGTTTAAAATGACTTTGCCAAAACCTATCTAAGAACTCGGCCAGCGGGCAAGTTCTCTCAGGCCCCTGGGGCTCCGGCGACATCGGGAAACCAGGACATGTACCTTGCTGTACGAAGGCCCCGTAGACTATCCAGATGGCACTGTGCAAGGTGGCCGAAGCAGAGGGTCGGGGCTGGGCAGCACTCTGAGCCCTCACGGCCTGGATCCTGTTCAACACAAATATCAGCACGCCCACCACGGGGATGGCTGCTGCAATGCAGGCCCACACAGCAAAATCAAACGGAGCAAAAAGAGAGAAGATGCTGATTTTCTCCTCGGGCTTCTTGATCAGGATGCCCACCGAATAGTCCATGTAGCGCTTGCTGAAGTCCACAACGCTCTCCCTCTCCGGGGTGATTGTGATGGCAGAGATGGCCAGGTCTGCTCTCTGAAAGGCAAAACCAACTCATCAGGCATTGGTCCCCGCTTCCTGCAGGGTCCCACCCCGGGGCAAGGCCTGCCCTCTACCCTTTGGGCTGTTTTGTCAAGAGGAAACAGATTCAAGAGGTGACAACCTGTGACCTCTAATATTGTAAAAAAAAAAAAAAAAACCAAAAAAACAAAAAACACTAAGTTGTCTGTTTGAATTATAGTTTTTCTTCACTTTCTTGTTGCTCTCGGAAACTTCCACTATCTTCCTCTTTTGCCGGTTCTTCCTTCTACCCCCGCCCTGCTTCCCACCAAGAAGGCCCTTCCTTCTATCTTCTTCTAGACTTATCTGCATCCTTTCTATACTTTCATCAAGTCTCTCCAAGCTTCCATTAGCCCACATGGATGTCTCCCTCTCTTCAGATGCTTCAGAATTATGCGGTAAGTTGTACAACTACTAGAAATCTCATTAATGTCCCAGTCCCTGGTTGTTTTATATGCAGACTTTATGCCAGAGAGTAATATCCTCCAAGACGAAAGGGGTAATGTACTATCATTGATCAGCCCTTAATTCATGGCCTCGCAGACATATGGGTTGATTCTTCATATACTAAAGCCATGTTGGGAGGGGACTTTCTGGGCACGCTGGACTTTAAAAAGCACCTTGCAATATTTTTGCTTTCTAAGATGGGCTTAATTTTAAAAATAGACGAAGACTCCAATAAGATGGAACTAGACTGCAAGATGAAAGTGCCAAGACTGGTGGAGGTTAGGATAAGTAGGCCCCGGGGGATGATGGTGGGTAATAATGGGCCTATAGTCCCCACTCCAACCACAAGAGCATCAAAATATACACTGATCATCCTAATCTTGGCTCTTGGACCTTTAAGTAGGAGGCATCATCAGAACTGCTTAGTTTAGAATAATCAGCTCTGACAACTGATCCAATGTGCATATTTAAATTGGGAAAAGAGGGGTGCCTGGGTGGCTCAGTCGATCAAGCAGCCAACTCTTGGTTTCAGCTCAGGTCATGATCTCGCCATTGTGGGATCAAGCCCCGTGTCAGGCTCTATGTTCAGTATGGAGTCTGCTTCAGGTTTTCTCTTTCTCTCTCTCTCCTCCTCTTTCTCTTCTCTCTCTCTAATAAATAAAATCTTTTAAAAAATAAATTACATTGGGAAAACATACATAAAAAGACTTTATCAGGAAAAGATTTTTATCAGGTTTAATATGTGGGCTAGACTGACAAATACACTGATATTCTAATCTATGAAATCCAGGGATGCCCAGGTGGCTCAGTGGTTGAGCCTCTGCCTTTGGCTCAGGGCGGGATCCAGGGGTCCTGGGATCAAGTCCCACATGGGGCTCCCTGCAGGGAGCCTGCTTCTCTTTCTGCCTGTGTCTCTGTCTCTCTGTGTGTCTCTTATGAATAAATAAATATTTAAAAAATTAACTATAAAATCCAAAAAATTAAATAAATAAACTGTGAAATCCAACAACATATCTAGAGTAAAAAGAAAAAATATTGGAGGTAATGAGGGTGAAGCTCTCCTCTTAGACTTATCATATTTGTATCTCTGGTTCTTGCCTCTCTTTTTAAAAACTCAAGATCCAGAGATTTCCTTTTAAGAATTTGGAGCATTCAAAGCATATGTAAGGACTAAGAAGAGATCTTGTGGAGCAGGACAGGTTCATAACATGGGAAGAAGGGAAAGTAATTTATGAAGCCAGGACTAGAAGAAGCACAGGGAGATTGAGTTATGACCCCAGTAGAGGGGTCATAACACTCCCACCTCTGAAACTGGAGGTTAGAGCAGGTGTCTGCAGATGTGAATTTCATAGGTAGTTGAAATAGTATTTCAAGCCCACAAATCTCCATTTCTTTGCCTAATATAGGAGCACATTTTTTTTTTTTTTTTTTTTTTTTTTTTTTTACTTAGGAGGGAAGACTTTTAGGTTGCTTAAAGAGAAAGACAAACTTTTGAAACAGTCTCTAAAGGATATAGCCAAGGGGTCCAACAAAGGACAAGTTAAGGAACTCAGTCTGTCCTGAAGGCCTAGCTCAGGTTGGAGGCCACACAATGTTCATACATCCATTTGGGCAGATTTGTGATTTTCTTCTCTAATTGAATGCAGCAACTTGGATGTCAGATTCAGAGGGTAGATAATATAATCAAGTCAGGGTTTCAGTACAGTAAGAAACCAAGAACAAAGAGAATCACAAAAGATGAAGGACACAGAATTATCTGGTCAAATATTGAGGGTATGCCAGCCAGGGAAGGATGCGGTATCATAAGGACACAAAAATCTTAAAAAAAGATGAACCTCAAATACATGTGCTAAGTGGAAAGGGCCAGACACAAAAAAACATGTATGACTCCATTTAAATTAAATGTTCACCAAAGCAAATCTATGGAAATAGAAAATAGATTGATGGCTGCCTAGGGCTGGGGTCAGGAATGGAATTAACTATAAATAAGTATGAGGGATCTCACTGAATTGATGGAATTATCCTAAAACTAGATTGTTTTTTAAAAGATTCTGTTTATTTGAGACAGAGAGAGAGTGTGTGAGCACACGAGCCGGGGCGGTGGGGTGGGGGGAAGCAGAGGGAGAGGGAGAAGCAGACTCCCCACTGAGGCAGGAAGCCCAACAAGGGGCTGAGATCATGATTTGAGCCAAAGGCAGACATTTAACCGACTGAGCCACCCAGATGCTCCCCAAAACTAGATTATGAAGATGGTTGGCACAACTCAGTAGATTTCCTAAAAGTCACTGAATTATCTGAAATGGGTATATTTTATATATAAAACATTATATGGTCTCATTCATTTGGGGAATACAAATAATAGTGAAAGGGAATAAGAGGGAAGGGAGAAGAAATGGGTAGGAAATATCAGAAAGGGAGACAGAACATGAAGACTCCTAACTCTGGGAAATGAACTAGGGGTGGTGGAAGGGAAGGAGGGCGGGGGGTGGGGGTGAATGGGTGACGGGCACTGAGGGGGGCACTTGACAGGATGAGCACTGGGTATTATTCTGTATGTTGGAAAATTGAACACCAATAAAAAATAAATTTATTATAAAAAAATAAATAAAATAGTACTGCAATAAAATTGTTTTTTAAATAACTTAGGAGAAATTGGAGAGATTGTGTGTGCCTTTTTGGGTCTATAAAGCAAAGGACCTGTGTTTTAGGACCAAAAGTTCAAAAGAGTCAGGACAGCAGGTGGTAGTGTCAGAGTGGAACAGTGACAGCAACATGCAAGATGTTAACAGAACGCATGGGTACAGACACTGCCATGGAGCACAAACAGAGGTCACCGGAGGGAGGCAGGGCAGTCAGAACACTGGGGTCCCCTGGTGATGTCTGTAACGTCAGAGATGGTGGCAACAGCAGCACTAGGGAGCGAGGCCTGGAGCAGATGCCACCACCATAAATAACCATCAGGAGATGACCCACGGGTCTGGGGTGACAGGGGTGAGGATGGGGACACAGTGAATTGGCCTCATACCATGAGTCTCAATGAGGACCCAGGCTCTATAGAAGAGAGGAAGAGTAATTATGTGAAATTAATCTGAGGAATGTCGTATCACTTACACACGACAGTGTAGACGCACGCACACACTCACACACGTGCATCTGTATAGACACACCCCACTGTGAGCTATGAGGGGGAAAAGAATCAGCACTCACTAACACTGCCCGCGAGAACCAAGTTCCTATTTCAGCCCAAACGTGGGGTGGGTTGCAGGAAGGGTGTGCTACAGGGCAGGCTCTGGAGAAATGGCAGCAGTGGGTACGGAAGGAAGACAGAGTGTGAGCGAGTGAGAGACAGAACCCAGAGGTGGGGTGTGGCGGGGCGGGGTGGGCTCAAGAAGAGAGGGCTCTAGTAGGTGAAGAGTGGTGACCTGTAATCTGCTTAGCTAGTTCCAGAGTTCTAAATGCCTAATGGGCCAAATCTAGGGATCACCGCAGAGGCAGGCAAGGTGCCCCCCCCAACCCCGTGGGCTGGCCCCGGGACCTACCTTGCTGATGAGTTCCCCGATCATCCCGTTCCAGGAGGTGTTATGGAGCTGGTGGCCGTACCTGCCATCGGGGGCCTGGTAAATCTCATATTTGAAGCCCAGAGCCTTGGCCAGCGCATCCAGGACATCTATGGAGAACCCTTTATAGCGCTTGGGCTGTCCAAGGATGTTCTCAGCCACCATCACGAAAGGCTCTTCCTGAGGACAACAGAACGAATGCTCTTCAATTAAATCACGGGTTCCGGGATACACACCTTTCCAGGGTACTGCTGGAGAGACCAACCTGCTGAATCTGTTTTAGAATGTTTGCGGACGTGGGCATGTGTTCACCCAACTTAGGCCTGAGGTCTGAAGATCTCAGCCCTGGTTTAAAGCAGTTTATGGACACTTGGCGCGCGGTGGATAAGAAGATCCCTGCCACCAGCACATTGACGGAGGGACAGAGATTTACTTGTGCTGTGTGACACTTTCCCAGCCTCTGCTCGGAACCCCATTGCCAGAATGACATGATTTGTTTTCATTCCTTTATTTGTGACATTCAGGACTCTGTCCTTAGGAAATGCCATAATTCTTCAGGACCCGCATGAGAAATGTGGTTACTTCTCATCCAGGATAAAGAGCAACAATAAAAGCTCTATGATATTAGATTGAGAGAAGACAATATTACATCCATCAGATTGTACTAGAAAATGGATTCTGATTCATGGGAGAAGGTCACACCATAAGTCAAAGGCTGGGACAGAATTAAAGCCCGCCGTTCCTGAGCCCAAAGCCACATTCACACATTTTGTCCTGTGACATGTGTGCTCCTGCAGGGCACGTGGTCCTCTGGAGAAAGCCTTAGCCTTCCCCATCACACTCGTATGAAACCGAACAAGACTTTGGGCAAATGGCCCCAGAGAATATATCTCATTAGTGTCCCTGGGGCCGTGGGGGGTTATGGCATAATGCTTATTCTGTGATGTGCACACGGGATGGAGGAGAACGCTGCTGCCAAAGGCTTCTAGGGCTGAAGAGACATCAGCACCTGACGGGACACAGGGACCATTTGAACCGTGTGAATCTAAAATGTCTCCTACAGCCCTGAAAAGCTGAAGGAAGAACTTGGTCGGAAGATTCCTCTAGTCTCTTAAAGGTGTAAAAGTCTATGATTCCAAGACTACCATGCAGGAAAACTGCAACAGACGGTCTTTGTTGTGAAGTTTGTGTCCCACGGGGCCATCGGCGAGTTTGGGTGCTGGAAGAGTGGCCTCCTCCAAGCACCTTTGAGGACTCTGGCTGCCAGCAAAGCTCTCCAGAGGACTACCAGGAGGTCAAGATACTGTTTACGTCCAGGAACAGGTAGGGCTGCGTCTGCTTGGAAGTTTGGCCGTGGAGATTAGTGGTTCTTCTCCAGAGCAGCTCAGTCACCTCCGTGGAAGGCCCTGGGACAGAATCTCCAACCCTCCTCTTCCTTCATTACTTGCAAAATTATTTGCCAGAAAGGCCTTATGAACCCCCAAGCCACTACCCGAGATCCCCTTCCCCCCAAGCCCAGCATGAAGCCAAACAGAGAGAAAACCCTAACTCCAAAGCCCAAATGGTGAATCTCCCCAAAACGCCCGTGATCCTACCAAGACAGTCACCACTTTGAGAGTCAGTCCTTGGAGGCGGCTGCCCATGGGCCTCTCTTGCAGGCTGCCATTCAGGCCTTTCTCTGAGTCCCACGTTGCCAGCTGTGAAGGAAAAAGGGAGTGTGAGGGGCAGAACAGGCACCTGTGTGCAGCCCAGGACCGTGGCCCTCAAACCGGAATCCTGGGTGCCGCCACTGGGAGGATAGCGGTCCCCCCATGTCCCGGAGACTCAAGGCCACCTTAAAACCTTAGAAAGAATAAGTGAGTGACGGAAGGTCCCCCTTCCTCCCTCCAGCAACTCATCTGGAACTCGGAGGACTTGTCACATCCTTCAAGTAAAGCCAGTTGGTAAGAAATTGTTTCCAGAATGAACATTTCTGTCTAACGTTATCCTGTCCGCCCATGGGGGTCAGATCACCATGTCTCCCACAAAGTGTCTTCTTTCTTTAATTACCCTGTGACTTGCCCAGGCCGGAGGGCCCCTGAGTTCAGCCAATGCTGCCACCAGGGCAAGATGAGGGTGAGCAGCACGTCCGGCTCACCTTGCGCCCCGATGCCCACTGCGGGCAGGGTCGAGAGCTCGCGGCCTGTCTTTGCTGAGGGGGCAGATGTCATGATTCTCTTTGATAGGCAGGTACAGGCCTGGAACACCCAGGATCTGTATCTGCCATAGCCCCCCAGGGCTGCGGAGTCCCTCCCAAGGCTGGAGGCAGCTCTGACAGGCCCCCCGGGGCAATTGGGGAGCCCCTCTACGGCTCAGAAACAACAGGAGATGCAATGTCCTTCGCACGGCGTCCCCTCTCTGCATCCCTGCAGGCCCGGGAAACCACGGTGAAATCTTGATCTCATCAATGATTCTCCATCATTAATTGGTAAAAAGGTACAAGGAACCTTAAGCAGGACCTCAGCACTTGGGCGCCAGGGATTGTAATGCAACCCCAGCCACCATCATTGAGAAACCCTGTCCTTTTAGGTCGCTGCAGATTAGATTCTCTTAAGAAGGCTTTTAAAACATACCGAAGGCTGGGCCTCATCCCCAGAGATTTGAATTTAATTGGTCTGTGGTGGGCTAGATATGAATATTTCAGCTCCCCAGGTGATTCTAATGCACAGCCAGGATTGTAAACCTCTGCTCTAGATTAAAGCAGGTGATTCTCAAACTGTAATATGCACACAAATTATCCAGGGATTTTATATGCACTTTCTGATTCTGGGGCCTGTGGTTATTCCTGTCTAACAAGCTCCCAGGTGCTGCTGCTGCTGCTGCTGCACCATGACCACCATTTAAGTAGCAAGGAGTTAAAAGATCAGACCACTGTGGGCAGCATCTACTTCATCAGAGAAAACCGACAAGTCCCCTAGTTAGGCTGGGCAGAGCCATCCCTCTGTGGAGAAATGTCACCAGATGCCCTAAAGGAGCCACCAGTAGCACTACTTCAGGACACTTCTACTCTCCCAGCATGTCCCTTAGCCTTGACATCTGCAGCAGGGTCTGCACTCCGAGCGTTGACTATGAGCCCACAGTTGCAGAATCTGTGGGACCATTCCATCTGGAACATACTAGAACCCTGAGGCAGGAACACCGGAATGAGACACATGGTTGTCGAAGCAGTTTAAAAGGAACCTGGAAACTCTGGCTGTCACTTTGGACACAATACCAACTAAGACCCACTCCATCCTAAGCTATAGGATGCCTGGCAGTGATGAATGAATCATTTAGTTAAGAGCATGGCCATGTGCTCTCAGGAGCTTCTCACGGCCGCCACCAATTAATTTGAGGGGCACTGCAGTTAAGGGCAAAGTTAAAGTCTACCAAAACTCCTGTTCAAGGACATCAAAGAATTCACACTCTGGGAACTGGCATCATGAGAAGGAAAGCCCAAGGCTGTTTCCCCCTTGGATCTCAGGAAACAGCCCTGGGATCCAGAATCAATTCTTGCATCTGGATTAAAATGCTGGTCAAAGGGAAGAGACCAACCCAGATGAAAAGAATCGAGGTGTTGATTCCCTATACCTTGTGGACCCTCCGATATGGACCAGGGTACTCATGATGTGTATCTGGGCTGCCCGCTGGCACAGCCTTGGAGCTGCTTAGCCCTGATGGGTAATCTGCTGCCCCTCCTAGGTTGGGTGGTGGTAAGAAGGCCCCTGGACCACCTCAATGACTGATAAAGTCCTAATGAAGGCAAGCTCGTCCTAACAATGACATGTTAGTGCCACGTACCAGATATTTTGCCTTGCAGCAGGACTTGACGTCCTATCATGTGCTGCCAAACCTCCGTGACACAGCCGAAGGGGCACCTCAACTCCCTGCTAGCACCTGCATGGGTAAGCACCGGGAATGGGGCTCTGCTTGGCCTTGAGCAAACAAACTTTACCTGTCTGTCTCCTGGGGTTGTAATCAGTCTTGAGGATGGGGAAGAGAGGCAGGAAAAAGCAGTTGGGATGAAGCTCTGTCCTAGAGTTTTAGCTCAGCTGCGAGAAGGGCTCTGCCTCTCAGTCCCTAACGGTACAACCCTCTTCTAGTTCATTGCCTGGCTCAAGGCAGCAGCCTCTCCATTGATCTCATGAACCCCAACCTCTCTCTGACAGCCTCTCCCATTGTGCTGATTTGTACCTTTATAATAAATAAACCCAAACATGAACTGTGTTAAGGAAAAGTTTCGAACGACTTCCCATTTCCTGCAGAATAAATCGTAACACTCTGAAGCCTGGCCTTAAAGAAAAAGGCCTTCCTTATGGAGATCAAGCCTGACAATCAGCTTCACTGAAGTTTGTGTAGGCCCAGTCCACTCCCACCCCAGCAAATGCCTCACCCTCCTCATGCACCTCACATGGCATGCTTCCTCCAGTTCCTTCTGCCTGTAATACCATTCCTCTTTGGTTGGGCCTGGTACATTCTTAACTCATATTTTTTTTAATAAGATTTCACTTTAGAATAGTTTTAGTCTTACAGAAAAGTTGTAGAGGTTGTGCAGAGGCTGTCCATATACCCCACATCCAGTTTTCCGTATCCAAGATGTTACATTAGTGTAACACACTGCTCGCAGCGAATGCAATGCTGATGAGCCCAATCTCCACCATTTGCACAGAGCTGGGTAGAGATGATCCCCATTGTCTTCCATGCTGGACCTAAGGTTGTGACCCTGCTGTGCAATTTGGGTTGGTTACCCTGTCCCTTTCGATCAAAACCCTGTCTTCAGAAACTGTCTAGAATTTCAGGCTCTTGGACTAGACCTTGCCTTGCTTATTCCCATCTCAGGGTTTCTAACCTTGATTTGAACACCATGTTCTCCTCTCAAAGATCAACTTACTACACTCGGTAAAGATCTGGGGAAGAAGAGAGGAACTCAGAGGTATGAAAGCAGCATAAGTTTGGTAGTCGACTGATCTATATCTAGCTGTGTTTCCACCACTTACCTGGGTGACCTCAGAGAGCACATTTTACCATGGTGCTTAGAATTTTGCATAAATTTGACTCCATTAAGATTCCATTTTCTTATCTAAAAAGTGAAATAAGAATACTTTCCCTGCCTACCAAACACTTAGGGGCTATTCAAAAGGGAAAAAAAAATCACTTTGAAATAATCTGCTATAAAATAATAATCACAAAAAAATCAGGATATAAACCTCTGTGTGCAATAAAACCTCAATTATGGTTTTTTAAAAGGGTGGTGGTAAAAATGGGAGGAGTTTTGTTGAAATGTAATATATGGATATATCCAGGTGGTGGAATTATGAGTAATCATTGCAACTTCTTGACATTGTTCTGTGTTTCCAACAGGTTTTTCACTACTTTCACAGGAGGGAAAATATGCTTTTGATCAACATAACTAGCATAGGTGACAAGGTCCTGTCACACGCATTTGTACGACTAAGGACTGAATGGAGGGTTAAATTATCAGAGTTGGTGTGTCAAGACCAGCCTGAGCGTCAGAACCCAATGAATCAGTCCTCGGGCTGATTCAGGCTGCAAGGAGCTGTGGCCAAGGCGTGCCCATCTCCTAGAAGAGGCAATTGTGGGTCATCCAGCACGGCGTCTCCCATTCTGTGACCTCCCCAACAAGGCACGGGGCCCGGTGAGCCTACTGGGTTTGGAGACAGGGAAGTAGCCACTGCTGAGGCCCAGCTCCATGAAGACAGACAAGCTTTCTCCACTAAGAAAGAAGGACAGCAATCCTAAGGCAAAGCCATTTAAATCAAAATGCAAGTACCTGAGAGGGGGGAAAAAAAATTCCTCCAAGCCTATAATTACCCCTATTTTTTTTTCCTGCAAGTATTCAGGACTTAAAGGCTTTTATTTTTGTGTGTTTTTGTTTTTTAATACAGACCTCTGCCTCCCTGGCCTTCAGGGCATCCTGTACTCTGACAGAGAAAGAAAAAATACTTCAAAGTGAAACCAAAATTCCGCCTTCAAACACATCAAAGTGCAACCATGTTCTAGGAACCAGGATCCTTGAGTTGGGCAGGGAAGTTTATTATTCCCTCACATCAGCCTCAAGCCAAGCGCCCCAGGCTGAGTGAATCTCCCCCATTTTCACAAAGCCTTGTGTTCTTGCCCAAATCTTAAGACCAGAGCAGAAACCCTTCATTTCTGAGTGAGGCCATCCCTCTGAACACCTGATATGTTCAGACCAGAACACGGAAAAAAAGCACAGCTCAAACAGAAGACTCCAGCGGACTTTTCTTTTTAAAAGAAATAAAACAAAGCCTTTAAGTGGATTCCCAAACTTGCTGCCGACCCAGATTAAGAGAGACGGTATCCAGCTTCCCTCCCGAGGGCGCCTGGTTCTCCTGGTTCAGGATGCCTAGGAAAAAGGTGCAGTCAACGAGAGCCAAATGAGGCTGATAGACTTGATAAATGGGAAGCCAGAAAAACCTTTCCCTGGGAGAAGTCCTGACACTTAGTCACACAGCTGCAGACCATTTCATTTGTACATAAGGGCGTCTGTTCTGACTTTCCCTTGTATTTTGCAGACAGGATTTTGTTTATGGGATCAATGAATTTTATGGCCACAGACACCCACTTTTGACAGCTGACCTGTCAAGATCAGTGCCTGAAAAACTAATTTCCAGCACTGTTAAACAAAACGAGAACTGCCACGATTTGATAAGACAGCCGTGGTTCTCATTCATGCGGGAGGTCTACTGCGCCCAGACCAGAAGTGTGGATAGAGCCAGAGGTTACAGCACAACCATCCCCTGAAAGGAGATATATGGTTTCAAAATCTGATTATGACAAACAACTGTTCAAGAGACCAGCCAATTGGAGAATAAATTTCATAAACCACTGGTCTCGGGAAAATATATTTCCTGAGTCAATCGGGGTGTTCTTCATGTTAGCGTTTGAGTTGTGAGACGTGGGGATTTGGGACTTTGCGGCTTGTCTTTAATAAATGCAGGGCTATTAACCATAAATGGGACAGGCCTTCCTTGGAAGAATGGTCTTTCTGGTCTATAATCTAGTTACAGAGGTTTCTTAAAGTGTCATCCCTTTCCATGGGGAGGTGGGGGGGAGAGGAGAGGCCATCCAACTGCTTTACAGCCCAGCGACGGAGTGTGACCAGTTTCATATAGAGAGCCTCAGCAATTCCTGGGGAGGAGGTGAGGGAAGGAAAGAAAGTAGGTTTGCTTAACTCCAAATCCCATATTTAACTATATCCAGCAAGACAATAGATCAATAACCTACAGCCGCATTTTACAACTAAGTGACCAACTACTTCAGTGATAAGCTTATCTCAAGAGAGCACTGAAGGCAGGAAGTGAAGTTTTTATGACCACGTCTCTCAGACCTCACAGCCATTGCCGGAGTCCAGTTTGAGCCGTACCCTCATTGACCGGTGACTGCATTCAGCTGCGTGCGGCCTCGGCTGAGATAAGGGCTGCCGTAGTGACAGCCACAGTGGGTTTATCCTCATGGCAGTGCATGGACTTTTCTAAAGCAACACTTCCTCTATCAGCTGTTGTTCTATTGTCCATTTTTATGGGTAAATAGACGGGTTCAATGTATATTTCAAAGGATCGCAGTCCTGGGGAGGTCTGGAGTAGAGGGGGCACCCACATCTTGACTCAGCTTGAGTTGGGGCATCCAGCCAGCCCTGGCTTCAGAGAGTCCATTGCACATTTTAAGCTTTAGCTAAATGCATGCACAACATGTTTAGACACAAAAATGCATCTTGGAAACTGAATGTAAGAATCGGAGCATAGAATATCATTTGTGGCCAGGGTGTCTAAAGTAAGGTCTAATTTTAAAGTTCATTTTGGTAGGGATGCTTGGGTGGCTCAGTGGTTAAGCATCTGCCTTCGGCTCAGGGTGTGATCCTGGTGTCCGGGGATGGGGTCCCACAACAGGCTCCCTGCAGTGACCCTGCTTCTCCCTCTGCCTACATGAATAAATGAATAAAATCTTTTTATTTAAAGATTTTATTTATTTATTTATTCATGAGAGAGAGAGAGGGAGAGAGAGAGAGACAGAGGCAGAGACACAGGCAGAGGGAGAAGCAGGCTCCATGCAGTGAGCCTGACGTGGGACTCAATCCCAGGACTCCAGGATCACACCCTAGGCTGAAGGCAGGCACTAAACTGCTGAGCCACCCAGGGATCCCCCATAAAATCTTTGTTTAAAAAAGTTAAATTTCATTTTGGGAACTCCAGGCTATCAGAGCCACTAAGATATGGGCCTCGTAGAGTATGAACCACAGAAGATGATCATCAGGGCCATTCCTGAAGCCCCGGACAGGCTATAACAAGAGGAGACTCATGTGGGAGCGAAGAATTTAGGGGAGAACTGAAAGTCTCAGCCCAGGACATATGTGTGCAAGGAATCATGCATTTGGCAAAAGCTTGTACTTCCTAAAAACACGCCCCAACAGAACTTGTGTTACACGTCCAGAGGGCAGAGCCATGAGAAACTAAAAGAAGAGTAAAATAGGCCAGAGAGCTGTCACAAATGGGGGCTTCATGAAAAACCTTTAGCAAGGACGGGAGAAGGATACTCCCCAATGGTGCTGGAGAAGGGGACCAGAAAAACAAGCAGAAGTGCCATCAACATTGGCAACCAGGTCATTCATGATGGAGACCACGGACATGCCCCAGTGCTAGCCTCCACTATCTAAAAGTACAGGCACGCAGGACCCACTGGGCCAACAAAGGGATAGAAGGACTGACCAACTCCAATGGTGCCAGTGATGGAGTCTCTCTGTCACATTAACAGCAAGGATGGAGGCAGTTCCACTCGGCCTAAGACGTGGAAAACAGCAAGACAACGTTTCTTTCATTGTAACAAAGAACGAGATAATCAATAAAACTATATTTTTAAAAATTTAGCCTCCAAGAGAGCTGTGGTCACACAACCATCTGATAAATTTACAAACTGCAAAAGATGAGAAGCCCCTCTAAGGACAGACAGGACACAAGGAATGTTTCATCTCTGATAGATGATGGAAGAAAAGAAGTTGTAGTTAATAACAGCAGATAAGAAGAAAAATAAAAGACTGAAATTTCACCAGATTTTTAAAGACCCAGTTGTAGTGAGGTTCCCTGGGAGCCCAGACACAAGGGAGGCCACACCCACTCATCAGCTCTTTCCTCCAAGCCTGGGAGGGGTGGGGGGTGGAGTGAGAGAAACAAAAACAGGACAGAGGAACAGAGCATCCAAAAGTTATAGGACAATATCTGATATGAGTTTATTATTGGGCTTGTGTCTGCTATACCTGAGTAAGTCTTATAACTCAATTATAAGAAGAAATTGTAATTTTTAAAAAGTGAAAAAGGACTTATTTTTCCAGGAATACATGAAAGGATAATGTGAACACAAAACTATGTATGCTCAACTTCACACGTCATCGGAGAAATGCAAAATAAGACCACAAGGACACACCACTAAGCCTCACGAGAGAGGCTAAAATCAAAGACTGACATTACCACGTGTTGGTGAGGCTCTGAAAGGCAAAAAGTGCAGCCACAGTCGACAACAATTTGGCAATTTCCTATAAAGTCAAATACTCACTGACTCTCCCACCCAGCAATTCCACTCCTAGTCACTTACCTAAGGGAGATCTAAAGTACGTCCATACAAAGGTCAGTGTGTGGCTGTTCCCAGAAGCTTTATTCACAATTACCCCCAAAATGGAAACGCTCCAAATGTTGGACACGGTGATCCATGAATGGATAGACAAAATGTGGCACTTATACAATGGAACACTACTCAACAATAAAAAGCAACAAGCTACTGACCTGTGTAACCACACGGATGAAGGTCACATGCATCACACACAGGGAATGAAGCCAGCCACCAGAGACTTTACGACCCCATTTCCATGACTTGCTTGAAAAGGCAATATTATTGGTCCTGAAAATAGATCAGTGGTTGCCTGGAGCCAGGAATGGGAGGAAGGTGTCGGATGCAGAGAGGAAGAAGGGCTACAATAGGGTAGTGGATGTAGTCCTTGTTTTGAGGGCTGAAGTGTATGCGTACCACTGGGTGCATTGGACCGGACAGCGTGCACCTGCAGTGGCTGAGTTAATTGCACAAAATTGCCTCCAAATAGGCCTAACTTGTTTTATACAAACACACACACACACACACACACACACACACACACACAGACACTAGTGATTTGGAAAGCGATGAAGCCGTGTGCTGGAGAAGTGGAGTAGAGCACTAACCTCTCATAGGTGGACCACCTACGACCCTTTGGCAAGAATGACGACTTCTAAAGCAAGGACGGTGACATGATACTAATGATGACTGACGTTAGCGCACTGGTACCGTCATTCTTGAACTAGCTGAAGCTAAGCAGGCATCAAGTGGCCAAGAAATTACCTATTAATCCAGAAGAACTGAGTGTGTCTGAATAAAGGTTTAGGAAGAACAGAAGTGCAGTTTTACCTTCAAATAGTTTCTTAGTGTGTCTGTGGGGGGGGGGGCAGGGACTGACCTCCTAACATTGTATGTAGTATGATCCACCTCTTTAATGTTCATTTCTTTTTGTGAGATGCTACACAAGCACACCTAAGACGAATCGGTAGGTTGAATGGCTATTTCCGGCCTTAGGCAGAGCAGTGGGACTGTAGGGATGTTTGTCTCCTGCACTACGCAACCCTGTACTGTTTGAAATGTTTTACAGAGAGAAAGCATCACTTTTATAATCAGAGGAAATACAATAAAGCTGCTTTCACTTTGAAAATGCGAGGCAATCTAGCTTGTAACTGTAATGTTGATTTTGTATCTCTAATTGCTTAGGTGTATTGGTTTTGTCTCTTTAGATAAATGGTACATTCAGCACAGGCAGCATCTACAGTGAGACAAGCCAGGCTGGAATTCTGTTTCTTCTGCTAGCAGGCTGGACGCCTCTGCAGAGTTACTTGACTTGGTCATATTTTATCTCTGTCCTCAAGTGTCCTAATCTGTTATTAGTTATTAATAGACGTGAGCTTTTGTCATCGACAATGCATTCTTTGCTTTCAGGTCTCTATTCTGCACGGGCCCGTACTAGCAACTCAAGAAATTCTTGCCAGCTTGCATTGACTAGAATTAATGCACTTTACGCACTATACATCAGTCGGAAGTCTGACAAGATACCTTCCTCAGCCCGTGGATCCCAGGCACTAGGAGTCCCTGCATCATAAAAGTAGGTGTCTCTGACCAAATACTCCATATAAGCTTTTGGCTCTTTCCTCTCCCTAGACCGCTCTTCTCTTCCTTTGTTCTCTGACGCCTAGTCACCCCTTAAAGATCACTCCTTGCACCCTACACCCTACTCCTTCCACCTTACACCACTTGCTGGTGGAAATACTTTTCATGATACATTAAATTCCACGTCTACCTATTCATAAATAGACTGTTATCTCTTGTGTGGCAGAGACGATCTGTTCTTCACTGTGACTTGCTCGATAAAAATTTATTAGAAAAATTAATAAAATTGACCACGTCCTGGGCACTTCCCCATTAACTGGTTGGAATTTCATGCTCTTCGCAAACTCAAGCTTCAGGTAGGTCTCACATCTGAAGCTCTGCAAGAGGCTTTCTTAGTCAGCACTGATTTATTTATGATGGTTGGAAGTGCCTGCACTGGATTTTCTCCTTTGCGTGGTTTTGTTTTGCAAACTTACTTTAAGACTTTGAGTCATTGAAAAAGTGTTAGTAAAGTGAATGATTCAGAAGACCTTTTTTAAAACTCACATTTTACGTCTTTACCCCTAGACTTTTGTTACACAACATGAGGTCTGTGCCCGGTCACCGGGGAACTTGTTTAAATCCAAGAATCTTGGCCCTACCCCCATAACTACTGAGTCAGGGTCTGCATTCTGATAAGAATCTCAGCTTACACATAGGCACAGTGGAGTTTGAGAGCAGTTTCTAGATCATGCCATCATTATCCCTTACCTGGAATCTTCATAAGCTGCTTTACCCATCTCACAATTCCTCTCTGATCTGCTTCCTATTGAAACCCTACACAGCAGCTAGAGTTTCCTTTTCTTCTTTTCATGAAAATTGTTTTATTTCATTCTCTTTCTTAAAATTCTCACGTGGTTCCCAGTTAAATTCAGATTAAAAGCATATATCCTCAAATCCCAATGGGCAAGGAGAAGAAACAGCCAGAATGTTCATAAATCTTGACTTAATTTATAGCACACATGTGTGGAAGAAATGAGAGTTGAACTTTGTTTATTTGGGATGCAGATTGTGTCTTGAAAATGATTATTACATATGCAAATTATGCCCCAGCCTCATCCTCTTCCAAGATTCCCCACAAAAAGCTCACGTGGGGAGGGTTCCTGTTGGAAGCAGAAGCACAGTTGGCCTATGGAGCCCCAGGGGCTGCAAAGTGAAGGGGAGGAGACTGAAATTCTTGTTTTATCTCTGTTCTGTTAATAAAATGGGAGTTTGTGGGTTTTACAAAAATCTGCTTCTAAATGGAGGACTAGATGGCTTTCTTTAGGGTCAGCTGGGTGACTCAGTGGTTGAGTATCTGCCTCCAGCTCAGGGCATGATCCCGGGATTCCAGGATTGAGTCCCGCATCAGGTTCCCTGCATGGAGCCGGCGTCTCCCTCTGCCTGTGTCTCTGCCTCTCTCCCTGTGTGTCTCTCATGAATAAATAAATAAATAATCAAAAAATATATATATATGGCTTTATTTGGGGGGGGGGGTTGGGACTTGTGGCTTTTAAAAAAACCACTTTTGAGTAGAATGTATATTTTTTTGGAGTTTTTATTTTTTTAGAATCCTCCAGAGCAACATGCAAGACCAATGGAGTTAAAGAAACTCAGAGACCTTTATCAATTCATTGTACTGTTTGTGAACTGGTACAAATAATAACAGAGATCCTCCTAAAACGCTTATATTCTCACAGTAAAACGTTAAACTGATATTCACATAATAAAAGAGGAAATATGAAGTGTGTTTTAGAAAAACAAAAACAAAAAATAAGCATATCTCCTTTTCATGGCCTGGAGAGTCTCTGAGACCTAGTCCATACCTGCCCATCAACCTCATCTCGGGCCACGAGTCTCACCTTGCTCACTGCGCCCCGCGGATGCTGACCACCTTTGAATTGCTCTCTCAAGCCAACATCTTTCCTGCCTTAGGAACTCTGTGTACACCCTTCTCTTCCCTGATAACCCTTATCTCCATCCTTCACATCCTGTGGTTGGCTCTTTCCCACCTGGCAGTTGTTACCCACTGAGTTATCCTCTTGATAAAGCCTCCCAGGTCACTCTTCCTAAATTCTCAAGTGCAAGACTTTGTTATTTTCTTTATAGCTCTCAGATGTTGTAATTTCTAAAAATCACCCTCCACAATAGAAATGATGTTTGTCCTACTTGTTTTTGCCCAGCGTCGTATAGTAAACATCCGATACAATTTCTGGCATATAGTGAGCCGAGCTCTTAACGAGTTTTTGTTGAATAAGCAAACCAATTAATAACTTAGGCTAGGGGCAGCACTTTTCCAGAAAGGGCTAGACAGGAAATATTTTAGTCTTCTTGGGCGATATGGTCTCTGTGGTCAACCACCCAATGAGTGTGGTTGGGTTCCAATAAACAACATAAGTGGCAAGCTGGATTTGGCCCAAAGCCTATATATAGTTTACTAATCCCTTATAATTGATACCTTCATTTCTCTTGTTTCCTCTGCCTAGAATGTTCTCCCCTCCAGTTGAACTTTTTAAAACACTACCCTTCTTTCAAGACTTAATTTATCATTTAAAAAATATTTAATTGTCATGTTTTTAGGAAACCTCATTTTATCCCTCCAATCAAAGGTGACAGATCCGCCTGCACCTTTAAAGCCTTATACTTGTCCCTTTTCCACAGCACTAATTACATTCGGGTTTCTTTGACAGTTCCTGTAGTGCACTGTATTTTCTAAAGACGGTTGTGACAATATTTCCCATCCCACCCGCTCCTCTACAGTGTGACTTCACCACCCTCTATCAAGAAGTGAGGTTTAATTCCTCTCTCTTAAAATCTGGTCTGCATCTGATGCTACATGTCTTTGAGGCAAGGTTACAAAAAGGCCACGAAGCTTCTGCCTAATTCTTGAGATACTTGCTGTAAGACAAGGCTTCTCCACCTTGACATCACTGACATTTTGGGCCAGAGGTTCTTTGTTGGGAGGAAGAGGGTGGCCTGTGCATTTTAGGTTATTTAGCAACATCTTTGACCTCTACTAACCAGATGCCAGTAGTGTCCCCTTCCCACAGAATAATAACCAGAAATATCTTCAGACATTGCCAAATATCCTCTGGGGGACATAACTGCCTCCCGTTTAAGACCACTTATCTAGGAGAAGCCAGCTGCCGTGGAAAACGTTTCAGCACCCCGAAACCACACGGAAAAATCACTTGAAGAATCACATGTAGGTATTCTGGGCAACAGTTCCAGATGAATTCAGCCTTCCAGCTACCTCTGCCAAAGTGCTAGAAATGTGAGCAAAGCCATTTCGAATCCTTAAGATCAGCCCATCAGCCAGATAAGTAGCATCAGGTGGTCTCAGTTAATGTCAAAAAAGTTGCCAAGCCAAGCCCTGACCAAATGTCTGACGTGAAGAATACATACGATATAATAAAATTTTTATTTATAATTGTAAACTTGGGGACATTTGTTATGCAGCAATAATAACTTGAACAGAATTTGTACCTGGAAATGTGATGTCACTATGACAGACATATAAAGTATGTAGAATCGGCTTTGGGATTGTGTAGCAGGAGAAGCCTAGAAGGACCTAGAGGAGACTTTGGTGGAAGTAAAATAAACTCTGAGGGGACAGATGATGAAAGTTTAAAGGAAAATGAGGAAAGTTTTTATTGAAAGCTGCAAGAAAGAATACTGTTGTGATATAGCGGCAGAAAATTTAGCAAAACCATTATCTGCAATAATATGGAAAACCATATCTCCTTAATAAGCTGATAGACCTGGCTAAGACGGTATCACGCAGAATTGTATTCTATTTTCTCTTAGCTGTGTGTCATCCTGTAGGCATATATGCATAGATGATTCCTGAATAAACTACAGAAGGAATTTTGTTTTCAAGCAAAATTTAGAGAAAATACACAGAAGCCATGATATGTTGGATTCAAAAATGAAACCTTTTCAGGCCCAGCCTCTTCTAGCAGAGAATTCTAAAATAATAGAGGTTCTTGATGCAAGGAACAAATCCCAGAAAATGTGGCACCATGAAATCAAAGGTATGATGATAATACCCTTCCTTAAGGTCTTAGGAATACTCAGGAAAGCGTCCTGTATACCTTCAGAGAGATCAACCTCTATAATCTGAAGGTGTGTGTCTCAGACCTTCTCTATTAGACAACAGAGCTTCTAGAGTTCCATAGCAGCCTGCCAGAGAGCTCCAGATAGAGACGGGCCTGACTCAAAGTTGTGGCCATGGTTGTCATCTGGTGTAGTGAACAAACAATAAACTTAATAAAAATCCACATGATTTTTAACGGAATTGTAATGACAGAAGCACAGCCAGATCAAACTAAATAGTACAGAGAGGATGTAAAAGAGAGACCAGAGATTCCTCTGGGTAGGAAGCAGTTGTGAAAACTGTACAGCTGCCAACACAGTATAAATTTTATGGAAAGTAAAGATGACTTCGGAGGGAGAATCAAGAGCTCAAAGAAGATCAGATAGAGAATCACTCCCGGGAAACAGTAACAGGCCCTAATTAAGGAGCTAATGACATGAGCCCAGGTGGCTGGCTATGGGAACCGCTACGGACCGGTGATCACCGTGTGCCTCTTATCTCCTCCCTCTCTTCTGAAGGGGAGTGTTTATTGCAGTTATACTATCACCGTCTTACCTTTACATATATTGACTGTGGGGAGGTCAGACAATCTGTCTCTTTAGACTGAGGTCTTCAGATTGAGACGAACGGCACTCAGAGAGCTACATCCAAGAATCCATACCGAGGAACTTCATCCTTACTTTGACCTGATCTAGATGATGAGATATGAGCCAATGACACAATGGAGCAAGTCTCTAGGGTTCTTAGGGGAAGGAATGAGGAATATTTTTCATGCAAAGGGGTGTGGATTGTTGTGGCCAGAGGAAAGAGTGAAACTTCCAGATGGTGTGTTCGAGGGGGAACAACAAAATCATCTATACCATATGCTTTTGTAGAACATGACTTCACCACTTCCTCATCAACACGTGGAGCCCAACCCCTCTCCTCTCCCTTGGATCTTGACTGGTTTCATGTGTGATTTATAAATTGCGGTGGAAGTAACACTGTGATTTCTAAGGCTACATTTTAAATGATCATGCAATATCTACTTGGTTCTGTTGTGACATTTGCTCTGGGGGAAGCCAGTTACTACATAAGAAACCTAACAGCCCTGAGACCATATGCTGAAGAGGCCATACGTAGGTGCCCTGGCATATCTAGATGAGCTCAGCATTCCACCACCCCTGCCATGGTGCCAGACATGTGAATGAAGCCCTCTTAAACTTTCCAAACTGGTCTATCAGCAGACTGTGTACAACTAAATGATCTCATTGATGCCACAAGGAGCAAAAAAATCACCTGGCCGAACTCTACTCAAAGTCTTGACCTATAAAATCTGCAAGATACAATAAAATGATTGTTGTTTGAAGCCACTAAAGTTTGGGGCAGTTTGTTTTGCATCAATAATAACAGTTTCCCAAGCATTTGTCCACATGCTCATCTTCTAAGAATGTCTGGATCTCTGCATTCTCACAGCATCCAACAGGTGGGCTGACAGCACACAATGGGTGGACTTATTTGTTTATACTCCACAAAGCATTGTTGTACCTAACATCTTTTATTTTTTAGATTTTACTTATTTATTCATGAGAGACAGAGAGAGAGAGAGGCAGAGACATAGGCAGAGGGAGAAGCAGGCTCCATGCAGGGAGCCCGACGTGGGACTCAATCCCGGGACCCCAGGACCATGCCTTGGGCTGAAGGTAGGCGTTAAACCACTGAGCCACCCAGGGATCCCAATACCCAACATCTCATTGGAGTGCCACCATGGAGTGCCTCCATGCTTCTCATGGAGAAAAGTCCTGCCAATGGAGAAATTGAGGCTCAGGGAAGTTACATGATCTGCTGTGTGTCTATTAAATAGTTTGGGGAGGCTGTGAACTCTAGACTTCTGAATATAAGTCCACTGGACTTCTCTTGTGAAACGCTTTTTCTGCACACAGCAGGGTCTACAAGAGCATTTACTCATTTCATAAAGACAGAAAGAAAGAACGAAGGTGCCCAAGGCTGTTAATTTTGATGGTAATGGAATCTCATCTGGACTCTGGGGTTACTGATGAGGCATCGAGCCCAGATTTACAAAGGTTGACACCCTTGAGGTCAGCATTTGCGAGCTCCCATTCTTCTAAAATTTTATTTGATATTCTGGGAGCCAGATCATTACACTGGTGTAATGTGGAAACCTCACGGGGCTCAGACCTCCTTCTTCCTGCCCCTGGCTCTAAGTCCTATACTTTAGAAATCTCTCCAACTGCACAGAAGGCAAATGGACTCTCATTCCCTTAGCACCAGAGTCAATCATTCTCACCCAGAAAATGTATATAAGGGTGGCAAGGAGAGAGCTAAAACCTAAAAGTGACTGTAATTATAATCTGGGGAGTGATATTAGGAAATAGGTACCAAGGGATGGAGATTTCATGTTATGTGGGATAGTGGAAGCCTGGAGCTGCTACAGAGACAGAGCAGGAGGAGAAAGACAGCTTTTTTCGTTTCTAATTTTCCCTTTCATAGTTCATAATAAGAAGGTAAAATGGTATTTGCTTCTATACCAGTGATTCTTACTTATACATTTAACTCAGATCTGATGGTAGCCAGATAAAGCACCTTTACTTCTACAATAGTAAAAAACAGAATGATCAGTACTTGATTTTGTAAAATTTGGAGGGGGCTCTGCATTTGATGAACTTCAAGGCTATGTGCAGGGAAATGAGTCATTAGAGTGAAAGACATCTGGTCATCTTGGCTGTGTGCAGCTGAAGGCTGGCAACTAAGGGTGCCTCTTTGCAGCCTCCAGAGACTCTGGACTCACAGCAAATAACTCAGTAAGGACATTTCATAAAAGGACATTTATAACTGAACTGAAATGAATAGAATGGCGTAGAATGTTCACGTGACTATTGGTTGAAAGGCAGTATAATAGATTATAATGTGGTATGGTTGAAAAACTTGCAAATCAAGGATATGATTGCCCAGGAAATATTATACGACCTTAGTCAATAAACTTGAATATTCTATGTCTCATTGTCATCACTTGAAAATTGAGGGGGGGGAGGGGGCGGGTAGGAATTTTTTTATATCTACCCCTTCCACTAGTGAAACCATGTATGAAAAAGAGGGTGAGAGCTATAAAATGGAACAAAAAGTGGATGTTGTATTAATGATACTAATGTAATCATTATCTTTGGCAGAATGAGTTTGGACAGACTTGAATTTGAATCCTACCTCAATCATATGCTAATTAAGATCCTGAGCAAGTTACTGAACCCTTTTTAGTCTCAAGCTTTGCTTCTTTAAAGCAGAGGATATAATAGTGCTGATGGCAGGTTTTTAGGAGTTTTAAAATCCACCAATGTTCTGATCACTTCCAAATTTCTATTCCTGGATCAACTTTCTTTCCTGGACTCTCGACTCCAATGTTCAGATTCCAACTTGACAACTCCATTTGAGTACGTAAGAGACAACTCAGAATTGAAAACCTCTAAAACATAACTTTTGATCCTCAAACTCCCCAAATACACATCATGTGCTTGTCTTTTGCTTTCTTCCTTGTGCCAGTGACAAACACCATCATCCACCCAGTTGCATAAGCCAAACGTGGCAGCGTCATCCTTGATTCTACTTCCCATATAAAAACCATCTGCTTTTGACTCTGCTTTTTTTTTTTTTTAAGATTTTATGTATTTATTCATGAGACAGAGAGAGAGAGGCAGAGACCCAGGCAGGGGGAGAAGCAGGCTCCCTGTAGGGAGCTCGATGTGGGACTCCAGGATCACACCCTGAGCTAAAGGCAGAAGCTCAACTGCTGAGCCCCCCCCCACCTCCGGTGTCCCTTGACTCTGCTTCTAAAATACATCCTGAAACTGAACCATCTCTATTTCTACCTTGCAAATCTCAACCACGGTTATCATTTACATCACTAAAACCGTTTTGTGACATAACTGACGTTACTTAGGTTCATGGCCAGGCTCATGTGGTCACATGCAGGTATTATTTATCAAATATCAGTATGTTCCCCTAAATTTCTCAGCCTCATTTCAGTGAGGTCAGGGCCACCTCTAGGGAATATCTCCTCCACGCAGTGACTCAGGGACCCACACTACATCTATCCCATGATTATACACTCTCGGCATGTGACCTCCGTGGCACCAACGAGGAGATAGAATGATAAACACACAAGCACTTACACATACCGGACCAAAAGTAAGAATCCTTTTTGCAAACATTCTCATTTGTTAGGACTCAGGGACAGGGGGGCCTCACGACTCATGTCTGGCTTTCTGCAAGAGGTGAAATCAAGGATGAGTGAAGCCTGCTTAAGCATCCAACTTTGTGTGACCAGGAAATAAACATACGCTATCAAGCCTCTGACAATAACACACTCCGGCTTACCCCGAGCAAAGCCCATCCTTCGCACAGCAGGCAGAGTGACATTTCAGAAACATAAATGGTTTCATATCACTCCTTCATGTTAAAGGCTCCCTGAGCTCCCAATTAAAATAAGAGCCAAGTGCCTAAGCATGACCTACTCTCCGAGCTCTTCTCCTGGCTTAGTTATCCCATAGCATCCTATCACTTCCTCCTAGTTATCCCAAAACTGCCACGTTGGCCTTCTTTCTGTTTGTCAGCCATTCTAAGACTCTTTCTGGTTTAGAGCTTTTGTACATGTTCTTCTTCTAGAAGCATTTGTACCTTAAACTATCCTGAGTTGGCTTTTATGCATTATTTAGTCCTCATTTTCTTGGAAGGGAATCCTTGCCAATTCTATCCTAACAGACTCTCCTACTGAGTCCCTCTCTATCCTATTTTCCTCGTTCATTTCCAAAGAGTAAGGGTGGCTATGTGAAATTATCCAACTTATCTTATTATTTAATTGATAAAATTTATATACACGTAGAGTGTATCTCCCCAAGCTGGAATATAAGCTACGTGAGGATAGAATACTTTTAACCCATGTTCAGCAGTCTGCTCAGCACTTGTTAAATGCTGGACACAGATCAAGCATTCAGTAAAAGCTAACGATTATTACTATTATTATAACAAACAATACAAAAAAAATAACAAACAATGCAGAAACCTCTGCCTATAGTTAGCTGAGTTCCAACAGAACATCAATCCGGGTGCAGATGGGTGGCTGGAGTGCAGATGTAGAGGAATCCTACTGTGAGATCATAGGCAGCCTTCCCTCACCTAAAGTTCAGAGACGGGCAGCCCGGATGGCTCAGCGGTTTAGCGCCGCCTTCAGCCCAGGGTCTGATCCTAGAGACCCAGGATTGAGTCCCATGTCGGGCTCCCATGCATGAACCTGCTTTTCCCTCAGCCTGTATTTCTGCCTCTCTCATGAATAAATAAAATCTTTTAAAAAAATAAAGTTCAGAGAAGCTTCAGCTCTGCTCAGAAGCACATGACTCTTCTGACCCGATCTCAAGTTTGGGCATCTGATCATCCACCATGATTGTTTGGAAGGTGCCATACTCTTATGTCCAAAACAGGGCTTATGCCCTGGCCTCACAGAAGGAATACCTCGCAACATAAAACACTTTTAAAAACCGTTTTTTAAAACACTTTTAAAAACACTTTTAAAAACCGTTAAAAACCGTTAAAAAGAAGCCAGTAATTTAATGGAGGAAAAAAAAAAACAATAAACAAATAATTTCCACAAAAGAGAATATGCAATTACTTACCAAGCATGGGAATATGTTCAATTTAATATCAAAAAAACAAGTCGTAGTGATATGCTCTTTCTTGCTTATAAAAATATTTTTAAATAGTAAACCACCTGGTGCCGATAGAGTAAAATGAACACGATCATAATAGAGGCTAAATTGACACTCTGTGGAGGGTACTTAGCAGTATCCATCCAGAGCCGAACAAACATAGCTCTTGACCAGTCATCTCAATTCTAGGAGACTTTCATAGGGAAGGAATTCTATATACAAGTAACCAAAAAAAAAAAAAAAAAAAATCCGCAGAAATGGTCCTCAGAGAAATAAATATAATGGTTAAAATAAATAACAACAGAAACTTTAAAAGCCCATTACGTGAGAATTGTGAAGTAGTTACGGTCCGCCCCAGGTATAATATTATGCAGCATTAAAAATGATTATTAGAGATCGTAATAACACTAGAAAATATGATCCTAAATGTTGGGTAATAGTAATGAGAAAGGAAACCTCGTCACTGTTGAAGAAACATTTAGTCAGTAGACCTAGAATGTGCTGTGTCAGTGGGCAGAGGGGAGGCCCTGGGAGCAAAGGACAGGAGATGAAGGAAGATTCTGGGTGTTTACATTCTTACAATCTCAAGAGAGGAGGGAGCCAAGAGGGGATCAGAATCCAACTAAATGGAGCAGAAAGTCTGAATTGCAAAACTACCTCTTCTGGTTGCCCGGGTTACGGTCCTCCCTCTCCTGGATAATGACATTATAAGTGGGCCAAATCACATGCAAATGCAGGAGGCAGCTACTGGGGGAGGGAGAGGTTGGCTCCAGGAAGCTGTGCCTCCGGGCAGGTCTGGGGAAGTTTGGGAAGGGCTTGTGCAGGAAGCAAAGGGTGACTGGGGAGAGACCCTGGCACGCTCCACATGTGAATGAGCAGCTAGTCCAAAGCTGGAGAACACCACATCTGCTGTCACTGCCACCGAGACAGCCCCATCGCAGCCTGAGTCCACACACACCTGTTCAGTCTGGCGCCTTTGGTCACAAGGAGAAGAAACCTCACCTGCTAAGACCGGGCCAGCTCACTGTCCTCAGTGGTTTTGGGGGTCACTGCAGGTACAGGTGGGGAATCAAAATTACATGATTTCAAAAGAAACAGAAAAGGTAAATGATAAGTATATATTCTTATTGCCACCATATATATTTAGTTATATATATACATATATATATACATAGAGATGGTACATAGTACGGGGGGATATATCTTACATAGATTGATAGGCAGATACAGATACAAAAGTTAATGATTCCTTTTTTTTAATGATTCCTTTAAATAACAAAATTATTGCTGAATGTTTTTCTTTAGAATTCAATGCAGTTTTAAAGCATCCTATATAACGAGCTTGACTTGCTTTTCTAATAAGAAAAATAACTGTAACTTTAAATTGGGCCATGCTATTATGCAAGAAAGCTCTAGCGTTCACTGGCAGAGAAGGCCACGGACCGCGCTCTGCCAGTGAGCAGCTGAAAGCCATCATCCCTGCATTGATGCCGGCCAGCCCACTCTGGCCACGACCAAGCCACATCAGCCTTCCCCAAACGGCCTTTCTTTAATCCACATTCTTTAATGAAGCTTGGAATAGACAAACTGTGGAAAGAGTCGATGTACCCCTCGAGTGTATCTTTATGATCCTCGTAATTGGTACAAGACCAAAGCACACAGTCCCAGCACTCAGGCCCTTTATGAGCTAGGATCGTTGGGAAACACAACCCAGCACTGAGGCCCTGCTCTTGGAGACGCACTCTAGCTGAAGAAAGTCCAGAAATTTCCACCTGCACTTGTAGGGTTAAAGGTGGAGATGTGGGCGGCCACCTTCTCCGAGGTTGGGAGGGCCAAGAATGTAAGTAACCTCGTGCCACCTGGGATCCCTACTTCCTGGATACCACTCCTTCAGTGGAAGAAGGTTAATCTCGAAACAATAGGCGGATGCTCACTTATGACACATAAATATACCATATATAACATACATGTATACGAACATACTGTGTAAAGTGGAATTATATTGTATGTATTATAAAATGTATATAAAGTAGAATTTCACAACTGGAGCTACAGATGCAAAAACCTACGGGTTAAATGTCCCGCTGGACTTGATAGATCATATCACCATTAGGCAATATTTCAAGAGCCAATACACACTTAAGGCAAGGTCCATCATCAACCACTATACATTAATTTGTCTTCATAAATACTTCTGATAACTTGGAATTTTTTAAAGCACTTCTTGTAATATCAGAATATAATGTCCCTGCTTTTACCTCCTAATATGGTTGACAGCGAGCTCGGTCTTAGATCTGGAGAAATGTCCCCTCCAACCATTTTCACACAGTTAGCTGTATTTGCCTGGTTAGTATTACCTTTAACCTGTAAATTATTGACAGATAACTTTTAAACCTTTTTTTTTCTCAGTCTCTAAGGACTATTTCAATTATAAATTCAGTGTTATCCATAAATCCCTTAATGGACAGATATGAATTGGAATATATTATAATTTACTGAAATCAAATAAAAACTTGGGCTCGGGGGCAAACCATCTGCGTTCTGAAATTGCCACCTCCCCCGGGGGTACCCCACGTTCTCCACAGCGGCGCTGCCCGGAGGGTCATCCATGGAGCAGTGCCAGCCCTCAAACTGTTTCTAGTCCTCAATGAAATAAGCAGAGAAATCAAAAGAAAGTGTGCGTAGACATCTAGCAATTTGACAGATTCCACTGTGGAATCTGTTTTAACTGAGAGAGGGACGGGCTTGCATTTTGCAGGCCTTGTTTTCCATTTTATCTTTTCGGAAGTTGATTTTACTACACTTCATGAAAATGCTAGTCGGGGGCAGAGCAAACATAAAAAGGAGGCGTCCTTTATTACAGACAGCTGAGCAGTGTCACCGTGCGGACACGCGGGTGGACGGCCGTGTGGACAGAGGGAGGCCGCAGCCAAGGCCTAGACCGGGTGGCCTGCTAAAGATACAACCAGCCACCTCTAGGTCCAGACCCCCGTGGGGCACCTGGTGGCTCGGTGGTGGAGCGTCTGCCTGCGGCCCAGGGCGGGACCCCGGGGTCCTGGGATCAAGTCCTGCATCTGGCTCCCTGCATGGAGCCTGCTTCTCCTTCTGCCCGTGTGTCTCTGCCTCTCTCTCTGTGTCTCTCATGAATTAATAAGTAAATGATCTTTAAAAAAATTCAGACAGTCCGTTACTTATATAGACAGAGAAAGGATGCACCAGTTCCTGGGTCTTGCTGCCATACGTTGAAAATGATGCAGGCCTGAAGCAAAAGGGCCTGCAGGACTGTCCCGGGAACTGCGGGGTGCCGGGTGCCCTGCCGCGGGACGGCCGTTCCGACCTCAATGCGGCAGTTTCACAGGCCTGGGCTACGCCTGTACACATCACAGCCTGAGAGGCGATGAGCAACTGTCCCAGGACAGCCCCCCGGAGAAAGAGGGACGGGGTGGGAGACGATCGCAGCACCTGCTCCCAGGCCTCCCTTCGTCTCCTTCCAGGAGGACCCGCGTTAGCCGCAGCGACAGCCAGTCCCCAGCCGCCCCATGTCACTCTGCACAGTAAATACTGTAAAGCGTCATTTCCTTCTCAAGTTCCAGGAAATAATAATAATAATAATAATAATAATAAAACTCTGAAGAAATGTTCTAATTTTATCCTCTACCTCCCACGGCCCATTTTGCTCATGAGATCCTGATCTGGTGAGATCCTCCCGTGGCCTCAGAAGCCACCCCACAGGAGCCTCTGTGACTACTTAGACCCCCAGCAGGTGGAGGTGGAGCTGAAGGGAGCTCACCCCCAACAAGAAGGGTCGTTTCCCAAATCTGGGCAAAAGGGCCCACAGGCTTCTGTCTTCTATTGAATTGTCAAGATGCTCATTAAATGGACAAACACATAAATAAATTAATAAATTAATAAATAATAAATAAATAAATACTTATCAAAAATCATGGGGACCCCGGAGAGGAGGGTTTGTAGGTGGCACCGTGGGAAGTCTGCGGGGAGGATGACCCTCTGCATCCCGAACCCTGGGGAGAGGCAGGACAAAGAGCGCACTGCGGTACCAAAGGCTGAGTGGGACTTCCCCAAGCAGAGAACGGGAGAAAGTCCCTGCTGTTTAAGGAAGGGCACACGCAACATCATGGGGGTAGAGAGAGCACCTCCTTCCTTCCAGAACTTTCCTTGAGCTCCACCCATCCCGTGGACGGAGATGGAGCATTCAGGGACAGAGGGTGTCCTGGGGAGTCAAAGCCAGGTTCAGAGCCTCGCGCCCCTCCCCCCCGACACGCCGGGAGATCCTGGCTCAGTCACTTAGCCTCCCTGCTTCTTCAACTCAAGGAGTTGTTTGCAGGGTCAGGGTCAGCGGGCAGGAAACGAGGCGCCTGACCCTGTGGCCTCGAGGCTTCAGGCTTTCTCGCCAGCTCCTCCCACCCTTTCTCCTGAGGCTAGTGTCCCAGGGGCCCTTGCCCAAACTCAATCCATTTTTACTTTTACTTCACGTTAATCAATTTTACTTCATCAGTTGGTAGAGGAGCACCTAGAAAAGGAGCCAGACTCCAAGCCTGGTACGACCTGGGCAGGCGTTTGAGTTACCTACTGCAGCAAAACCAACCACCCAAAGCCTGGTGGCCGAAAGCACCCACAATCTATTATTTTTAACAAGTCAGCGGGCTAACGGGGCCCACTGGGGCACCTGCATGCAGCGGGTGGGCCAGCAGGGCACGGGGGGCACCGGGCCCTGCTCTCCTGTGGTTCCAACCTGGGCTTCTCTGCGTGTGCCCGGCTCAGGGCAGCACCCACATGCAACAAGCAGGAGCTTAGTGGCCTCCTGAGGCTCTGAAACTTCCACAATGTCACCTGTGCCACTTTCTATGGGTCAAAGCGTGGCACTGGCCAGCCTAGTCTCCTAGGGCAGAGCAAGAGACTCCCTGTCTGGAAGGAAGGGGCAGGAAAGGGCAAATGCCAAGGGTGCATACAGAGCTGAGGAAGCTGTCACCCTGAGAGAGCCTGACCCAGCCAGGACGGTGACATTGTCACCCTCGAGCTCTGACATGGCACTTCTGCTCAGGGCACAGCAAACCGCACACCAGACCCCCCCCCCCCCCAAGGATCCCCAGGTCTGACTCCCACATCCCTCCAAGGACCCTTATCTTCGTGACCTGATGGGAAAGGTCTGACATGACCTCCAAATGACATAGGCCTCTCCCAGGGCCCAGGGCCTCAGACCCCCGTCCTCAAATAAGGAGTGGAATCCAGAGTTCTCAGAGCCCTTCCATGCCCTGCAAGGACATGGCTCATGAGCTGGATACGACTAGCTTGGAAACATCCCTCGGGGACTCCTGGGGGGCTCAGAGGTTGAGCATCTGCCTTCAGCCCAGGGGTGTGACCCTGGGGTCCCAGGATCGAGTCCCGCGTCGGGCTCCGTGCGTGGAGCCTGCTTCTCTTTCTGCCTGCGTCTCTGCCTCTCTCTGGGTGTCTCATGAATAAATACATAAAATCTTTAAAAAGAAGGAAAGGAAGAAAGAAAGAAGTTCCCTCACTGTGTTGCTCTCCCTTCCACCCACTCCATCCCTGTCTCTCATCCCCCAGCGACACGTAGGCATAGGCATCCTGCCACTTGTCCCCTTGTCCCATGCACGGGGCTACTCATCCCTTCTTTATGGATTTAACCAACAAATACACAGGTTATGCCAGGCGCTGCTGAGCTCTGCACAAACATGAAGCCCGCCCCCCCTCACCACACCATCACCAACTCCAGGTACAGTGGGGAGGTGGTGGCAGGGAGTCATTTTCAAGCTTGAGGGGAGGTGACTGCACCTGTTTTCATTCCAGGGCGCTCCTGGTCTGCCAGCTTCTTGCACACAGACCTTCTTGCACACAGGGTTGGGCTGTTGGGTCATGCCCTGAGCTGGGAGCAGGATTAAGGTGCGTGAGACACATGAAGCCACCAGAGGAGAGCCCGGGGGACCCAGGCTCTCGGTAGCCACCCCTTCAGGGGCCTCCACACAGCCTGAGGCCTCTCATTCCCCTTGAGGCCCCAGCGCCCCCTCCCAGGAGGAGTAGCCCTTCACCAGGAGCACCTCCCCGCTCATCATCACCCATGGGAGGAGGACTCTGCGGCCCCGCCAGAGCCCATCCTGACCGCCCTGCCGAGCTCTGTTGATGCACAGCAGAGCTGAGCGGCGCGGTGAGAGTGAGGGCAGGGAATCCTCCAGCTGTCCTCCGCGGGAGCTGCCATTCACGGACAGACGGACAGATGGACACAGCAGTCCCCGACGAGGCTGGAGGAGAGGCTGGCAGGTGCACGGTCTTACGGGCCCACAAAGCCTCTCCAGGCCGCGGCCGCCCCCAGCTTTGGGTGACGCGGGGAAGAAGCTGAATTTGGACCCAGGAACAGGGGAGATGGTGGGACAGCGTGACTGGGGAGCCCGAGAGCAGGTGTGGGAGGCCAGGCTGGGCCCTGGGCCCTGAGCGAGGTCCGCGAAGCAGGTTCCATCTCCGGCTGCACTCTCCGCGCTGCGCCAGCCCCAACCAGCCCTCCAAGGCGCAGCTTTCTTGCCACCAGGTGGGAGTGCTCATCTCACCTGCTCTCAGATCCTGTGATCAGGACGCCTAAAGGCACCCAGCGCATCCCGGAGTCCAGTAAAGCCCGCAGTGTCCCCCAGTGCTGGGAAGAATTCCAGGGGGCAACGTAGGCTCCAGCCAGACCAGGAAGGCCCAGGAGGCAAGGGGAGGGGGTCACGAATCACAGCGCTCCCCGCCCCGTGGGCCGGAGGGCACCAGATGGTCCTTGGCACTGAGGAAACCCTGGCGGGAGGCACCAACAGAGGAAGCCGGGAAGCGCTCGGAGGGGTCTCTGCACTCACACTCCCTGATTCAATTTCTGCGCCTGCCACTTCCCAGCAACATCACTTGGGGCAAGTGCCACAGCCTCTCTGTGCCTCCAAGTCCTCACCTGTAACATGAGGTTCATAGGTGTTTCAGTGATCTGCTGCTGCGTTGTCCAACAGTCGCAAAAGTTGGCGGCTTAAGACAAAGCTCGTGTTGGCTCATTTATTTGCTCATGCTATTGTGATTTGGACAGAGTCTGGCAAGAGCTCATCGCTGCCCCGCGTGGCATCAGCTGGGAAAGATCACGGGGTGGCCTCACTCCCTGGCTGCAAGGCGATGGGAGCTCGGCAGGAGCTGCTGGCTGGGGCCTCCGTTTACCTCCAGGTCACTTCTCTGCCTTGCCGAGCGTGGTGGTTGCAGGGAGCATCAGCCTTCTGACGAGGCGACTGGCTTCTGCCGGAAAACACAGGAGAGGCTGACGAGCATCACGAGGTCGAGGCCCAGAACTGTCACAGGGCCAGTTCCGCCAGCTTCCATGGATTAAGGCACGGCATAGGTCGGTCCAAGTGCAAGGGGAGGCACAAGAAAAGGGCGCGAGCACCAGGAGGTGTGATTCCCCGAGGCCGCAGGGTAACAGCCCGCCGGCCTCCATCTGCCTCAGTGAAAGCTTTAGCGCACGCCTGAAGGTACAGGCCTCGGCAGGCCATGGGTGAGCTGCCATAGCGAGAGGTAGGACGGCGGAAGGGGCAAAGCTAAAGAACCCAGCGCAGAGCTGGACTCCCACCGCCCACCAGCGACGTGACCCAAGACATCTCCTTATCCCCGGGCACCCCGAAGTCCTTACCTGCAGCTCGCAGACCGTAACAGCACCTGCCTCTAGAGTCGCCGTGAGGACTACTGGGTGTTTGCAAAGTGTTTCAAATGCATGTTAACAGTAAAATGCACGAGCACTGGTGTCTGACAACACGCAAGGGCCTGCACACAGGGCACACGCTAGACGCACCTGCTGTTATTCTAACCCTGATCAGAGCCCACTCGAATCTCAGGATCCACCTCCCTCCAGGCTTCTGCCTGAAGGTCGGGAGGGGTTGCTGAGTACTATCCCCGCCCCGCCCTCCTGTCTGGCCTCCTGGGGCCCCCTGCAGGCAGCCCAGTTTGAGGGGACCCGCCCCGGGCCCCTGGATCACCCCGTGGCCTACAGCATCCTCACACCTGTAGGGCCTGCCCAGGTGACCGACTGCACCTGTTCTTGGGGGACAGACCTGGAGCCCCAGCCCAGCCAGTCCCCACCACTCTGTCTTCTTAGTGTACTTGCCCTGCTTCCTCTTCTCCCCCAACACGCAGCTCCCTCCTGGAATACATAGCCCGGACTCTTCCTTCGCTAGTCACAGTGTGGAAACAACTCTGGAAAACCAGAGAGAACTGTCCTCCTGGGGGGTAAAAGGCGATTTGCTCGGAGATAGAAAAATAACTTTTTATCCAATCCATAATTAGGTCTAGGAGAAACAAATTAAATGAAGGCAAAATTATGTTTCTTTAAAGCATGAATACTGATCTGCATAATGATGTACATTTAATGGTTTTAATTTCCAAGGGAAACTATTTTTAAAATGAGTTTGTAAAATGTATTTCCCCCCCCCCCCACGATTCTGTGTCTATAAAGTTAAGTCCCCAGGCCTGGCGCTATAATGCTCCAGCCTGCAATCCTAGCTAATTAGTGATGACATTTTAAACTTAATACAGCAAAACCATCTTCCACCTCTGAGGGCACCCTGCCATGCCAGGTGAAGAATTAGCTTAAGAAATTGATCCCTAAAGCACGGTGCCTGGGGACGTGTTCTCACCCCCTCCCATATCCTCACCATCTCCTTCCACCGCCAGGCCCCTGCCTTCTCCGTGGGGGCTGGCGGGGCTGTTTAAAAATAACAGTGGTTAAATAAATAAATAAATAAATAAATAAATAAATAAATAAATAAATAACAATGGTGGTTATTATGAATCTATAAAATAGCATGCTGACATCCGATTCTGGTGGTGTCATAGAAGAAAATCTAGAGACCGCCAGCCCTCTCCGCCATGTTAGTCCAGCCACAGAAGAGAAACACGCAAGGTTGACCATCAACCGTTTTTGACCTACACGTAGAGCCATTTCGTAGGGTCCGGTTTTACTGAATGCCTACGTAAGGCAAGCGCCCAGCATATTTCAGATGTTCTTTTTATGAACAGCATGATCTGGGCTACTCACCTATAAATTGAGTCAGTAGCACCTACTTCTCAGGTTGTCGGAAGAATCGGAGGAAAATATGCGAGATACATTACTTAGTGCTCTGCCTTGACATGCCAGCCAAATTCTGAGTAATTGAGTTCCTCCGCTTTGCCTATTTTGGGTTTGGCTTCATTCACTTGCCGTCAGGAAGACTGGATGAACTCCACAGAGGTCATAGGGGTCTTGCGCCCCTCTGTCGTTAAGCCCACCCATATCTTGAAAGAGCAATCGCAGTTGGTCACATTCATTGTACTAGTTAGTGAGATGGAGGTTGACAGTCGTGTACACTTGCGATGCTCTGTGTGATTTCTCTAGTACCTCCTCCATAATTTTCCCACTTTATCTCTCCAAAGAGCTCTGCAAGGGAGTGGTTACGCCTGGGTTTCCAGCGGGGTAGCCAGTCGGCTTGGCTGGAGTGATTTGAGAGTTATGGGCCTGGGTCAAACACCCCTGCCAGGGAAGCCTGGATCTCATGGATACCAAACCCCAGCAGGGCCACCGAACCCACTTGTGGCAGTGAGGTTCTTGCCGAGAGCAGAGGCAGGAGGTCTTTCTCCAATGTGGACACGTTTTCCCACTGACCACTCGCATCCCTGAGCTCTGACCTCAGCCCCGTGGCATTGGTAATACAGTAACACTTCTAACCCGAACTTAAAGGTTCTCACTTTTAGATCCCTAATAAGTTTGTGGCCAGCTCTTCAAAAGATAAAGAGATTCTGAGCTCAGCTGAGCAAATAAAAAGCAACACTTCATGAGCATCCCAGAAGGCCCGAGCACCTGCTATACACTATTTGGTTTGTCCTCTTCAGGAAGTCTACAGGCAATGCTGTAGACTTTACGATGCTCACTGAGCCCCAGAGACACTCACCCAGGAGCTCCTGTCACACATCAAGTGGAAGATCCATGTTCCAAACACCAGTGGTTTTGCCTCGAGTGCTACAGATCACGCCCTCCAGCAGCTTGTTTCGGCTTTAGCACGGATAGGGATGTGTACAGAGGAAGAACTGACGCCTATTCTTTCCAGTTTGGGAATCATCTGTTCCAACAAATACTTGCTGAGCCCTCTCTAGATGGTGTGGTGATGCTGGGGGCTGGGGCGCCAGTGCTGAGCATGGGATGTGGCCACTTCCCTCAGGGCAGGCGCCCACGGTGAACAGAAGTAATAGGCATATCAACCAGCAATGGTATTGCTGTGCTGTGCAAGTCAGTGCCTGGCACCCAACACAACCCAAGGCCATCAGGGGAGGCCCTCTAAAGAAGAGACCATGAGAGTAGGTTCAAAAGCATAACTGCTAGCCAGCCAGAGGATAAACCTGACGGGAGTCCCCAGCTGGTCACCCTCTGAAATCACAAGCTCTGAAAATCTTGGGATTTGCCCTGCCATGGTCCATCAGTCCTTCCGTTGAGCAGCTCCCTTGACTGTCCGGAACCGAATTTTGCAATTCAGAAGAGGTGAGGCTACCGCAAGAACACAGCACAAAAGAAATGCTTAGGACAGTGAAACGTTTTTATCAGCCTGCTTGAAATGTGGTTTGCTCCTCTCTCCAGCGTGCTGAAAACACTGAAAAGCCTTACAGATATCTGGAACATCTGCTGAGCTCGCCAAAGGCCCCCTCCCATTTGCTCCACCCACATCTCCCTCCTACCCATCAAGCCTCACATTACGCGGCGCTCACTTACGACGCGTTACCGTTTTCCACCGCGTTCCTCGGTCACGGGCGGGCGCTGGGGCAGGCTCCCCCCACCGCCCTCTGGGCGCGCACCATGATGCCGATAAAACGCACGTGCACGATAATTAAATTTGGCATAATCACTTTTCCAAATGATCACTGACACTCCATTGTTCCAAAAGGATTAATCCTCAGAGCCTTCCAGACGCAGTCTGTTTCCTGGATCTAAATGAGATTTCAAAGAATTTATAATAACCACAATCCCTAATGCACACTTTAATATATCCTCTCTTTGTTACAGTCACTTGCTGGCCAGATCCTGCTGAATTAGAATCCTCCGAGGGTGATGAGCTCCTCTGTCCCGGGCATTCCACCACGCCCAGATCTGCCCTGACCGAAGGACTGTGCCGCCTCTGGCCTTGTCCCTTCTAGCTCAGCCCCGGGCCGGTCCTCGCGCCAGCAAGAAGGAAGACGGACTGCTTGCTCCCTTCCTGCTCATCAGAAAAGTTGAGTGGGCTTTGCCAGGACAGAGGGGTGCAGAGGGGAAAAGAGGAGAACCCTCAGTGTGTAAAAACGTGTAAAACAGCCAGTGGTGTGGGAGCGCGTGGGAGCAAGCATAGCTCGAGCAGGTGATCTAGCAGGTGCCTGACATGCAGCGGCGCACGGCGAGGAGCAGGATCACAGCATTGGCTCGGGTCTACCCCGGTCACCCCACGGGGCTCCTGAGTGGCCTCACTGTTAAAGCCTGAAGTTGCACACGTAGCATGGGACAGGCTGGACCGCGCAACTACATCTACGGGGCTGGGCAATCTCGTGCTCGTTCTGGAAGCTGGGAAACCGCAGCAGAATGCAGAGCACCTGGGGAGAGGCGGTGGGTGGGCAGCCAGCGGGCAAAGCCGTCCCGTGGCCAGAGCAAGAGGCGGCCAACCCTTCTTTAAAACTTGGGACTTGGCCATCAGAGGACAGGCCAAGCACAATGGGTTCTTGGCCCCCGTTGGCCAGTGACCCTGAGCCAGCTGCCCTAATCCCCACCCCTCTGGGTTCCTCCCTCTCACATCTTCTGCTGAGTTCTGCTCCTTGAAAGAAAGGACGCTGTGGCCGTCTTCCCAAGGACACCCACCGAGGCAGCGGTTGGCTGCCTTTTATCTTATGGAGCAGAGAAGGCACCATAGATCTTCTTCACAAGACTCCGAGAGGGGAGCACGAGGGGAGGCCCATTGGTGGACCTCGGCACCGCGACGCCTGCCTCTCCATGTTCCCATCGCGCAGGATGGACATCACGCCACTCGCCCTTTCCCTTCTGATTTCCATAATGCAGCTTATCTCACAAAACATTCCCCAAACGCGAGGTAGATTTTTCGTGACGGCACCAATTTATCCAGTTAAGGGAACTCCAAGTGACAAAACGTCGCTGGCAGGTATCACCAACACGGGCCTCATTTATAATACACGTTCGTACCTTAGTCACCGAAAACGGATAGCACAAGTGGCATTCACAAGGAGATTCAGGTATTCCCGCAATTTTAAATAGCATCCTCTTGCATTAGTCACAATCTTCAGTATTTAGACAGATTTGAATATGTATAACATTTATTAGCTGTAACATTAGCTCTGACATTTCAATTTAATCAGTGTTACTACAGACAAGTAAAGTAATTCTCTAGTACTCGTACATAAACAGTATTATCTTTTCATTTCCAAAAGGTACCATTTCGTGATCTAAGACGCTTGGGGAATAATTGCTTCTCTGTGTGAGAAGGTAGATGAGGAAAATCCAGCAGTCTCTGGGAGGCTGCATCTGAAGATTAAATCATACATAAATTACAGAGGAGGCCACAGAGAAGACCTCTGGAGACTGCTGGATGCTCCCGCATTAGCTCTTAGTAAAAGTTAAATAAATATGTTTTCCGCCCGCAGAAATCCAGTGTGTTCCCGAAAGGGAGGATGGGCCTCTCAAATGGGGACCCTTTCCATGAAGGGTAACACGAGGTGATCCGAAATGCTCAATAAATCCTTCCTCCCGGGCCAAGGGACAGCCCGCGTCTAATAACCAGAGCGATCCATGTCTGTCTACACGGCCGGGGCAAAGGGGCCGTCCTGCAAAGGGGTTGTCCCACAGGGCATCACAGAGTCCCCTTGAGAAGCACCATTTTTAGTAGGGGGCACATGGGGCACATCGCCCCATCGCAGGGCCGCACATAGATGCGGCCTTTGCCTGGCCCCATGCAGCACCTCTCAGCAGCATTCACGAGCCCTCGGTGAGACCCTATAGGGACAGATGGAGCGAACCCAGGTGGGCTTCCGTGGTCCCCTGAAGGACCAGCTTCAGGGAGAAACTCAGCCCCCGCCCGGGCACTGCGGGTCCCCAGGCACACGGGGCCCAGGGCCAACCAGGGCCCACTCTATGGTGGGGAGAGATGCCTGCGCTGAGGCTTCACCCCAAACCCTTAAAAACTCTCCCAAGATCTTACTCCCACATCTGCTCTAAGTCAGTGAACCTGTGTCCACAAGTCGGCCCCCTGCCACCTGCACTAGGCAAGCCCCTTTACAGCAGCCAGACTTTGCTCCAGTTTCCACTTAGACGCTTCTGGCTAATGTCCAGGGTTGGCCAGGGTCGTGGACATAAGCACAACTCGAGGAAAAGAGAAGGGGAAAGTTGAAATCAGGCTCTACCTGTCGAAAGGCCAGACCTTTATGGTTCTCAAATATCAAGGGTAGTTCGACAATACAGCACAGAAGCAGCAGGGACTTTTCTTGGCCCCACAGAAGACAGGTCATGGTTCAACGGTCTCTCTCCAAGTGCCCGGTTTGGCTCCCTATGTGGTATTTATTTAAAGCGAATGAAGTGCTGGGTGCTACACAAGACCACCACCGACACGTATCTCATATAATCTAGACCCCACTCGTTCCTGGTAGGACAGTGATCTCCGTGCCCAAGCCGATGAACGGAGGAGGATCAGGGGATCTGAGACCCAAGACTCAGCCGGGTCATGCACGATCCATTGGGATCTGGGGCCCGCCCCCAAACACCTTATGCCTGGTGGTGACCACGGCCACCCTGTGAAGTCCGCGAGCTGCAGGCCCCCGAGCCCCGGGGAATTCCTTGGGCCCGCAGCCTTCCTGTTGCTCTGGCCTTGGCCAACCACGAGGGAAGGGCCCGGCTGGGTGCTCCCCACGCCCTTTTGGTTTTATAAAATGTGCAAAAGTGAGATCGTTAACTGAAACCAGTAGGGCCATTGTCCCACTCCAACTGTCTCCAACCGCTTGCTCTTCTATCTACTGCACATGGGGCAGCTGGTGGAAACTTGGGGGAGCCAAGGGGTACCTCTGGTGTGAGTTGGGCAGGACACGTTTCCGTGGTCTCACTTCTGTGCAGTGAGCGGGCCGTCACCTGTCTCAGGGCTGCAGCCTAGGATTTCTCTTAACCACCCTGCACGCCGGCTCACCTGGCCTCGAACCACCAAGGTGCTGCGGACATCCTGCAGCCCCTGCCACCAGACGCAGGCGGCAGGGCTGGAGAGACCGGGTTTGAAAGAAACCAGGTCAGAAGCCAGCCATGGGGAAATGTCCCAGATCTCACAGGTCACACACAAAAATCCCACATTCGACAAGAGTCTTGAATTTACAGAACCACAGCAATGATGACACACTAACTAAAACTTTTTTTAAAAAAAGGAAAGGGGAGGGGCACCTGGGTTGAGACTGCCTTCCGCCCAGGTCGTGATCCTGGGGTTCTGGGATCGAGTCCCACAACAGGCTCCATCCAGGGAGCCTGCTTCTCCCTCTGCCTGTGTCTCTGACTCTCTCTCTCTGTGTCTCTCATGAATAAATAAATAAAAATCTTTAAAAAATTAAAAAATAAAAAAGGAAAGGGGAGAAAAGTATCATAGGACAGTGTACAAGGCAGCATGTTATGTCTGCGTGTGTGTGATTCTGTTGCATTTGTCAACTTTTTCATGCGTATGATTTGTGTTATGATTTATATTCTCGGTGTATAAATATTCAATGTCACACCTGATTTTATATTCACGATTTCATGTTATTTTCCTTAAAAAAAAAAAAAAGTCCTTTGGAACTGCATACCCTTCACGTCTCACAAAACAGGGATCCACCCAGCTTGCAAAGCCAACTAGAAGTAAAGGATCTTTGCTGCACGGGGTCAGGGTACATTTTCACTCCTCCCATCCCCTGTAAGCACATCCACACACGTGACCGTCAGTCCCATGAGCATCTGGACCTGAGGGAGAGCTAGGCCCTGGGAGGTGGTGTCAAGCCAAGCTGGGCTTCTCACCTGCCGGCTCTTTATCTTACAGTAAAGGTTGTGACTCGTCAAATTTGTGTGTGAGGTTGCCCTATAATTCACATTTCTGTGACTCCACCCTCTTCCCAGACCACCATCCTCCAGCCCCGGGCTTTATTAATCTCTTCTCTTTCATTATGGAGGCACTAAATCCACCAGCTACTCTTTCTTATCTTTTTAAACATTTCTTCAGTTGCGTCCTATTCTTTATTGAATGAGATTCATTTAACAGTGCAAAAAGTTAAAAAGTGTATTCATACACGATAAGCATGCTTATTTTTCTAAGGGGAAATAAACGTTACAGGGGACCGCCTCAGTAGAGGAACAGGGCCCGGAAGTCCTGAGTCATTGGCATTTTGCTGGAGTTTTCAGCTCTTTGTTAGTCATTCCATCCGCAAGAGTTTGGGGTGGGAGACGGAAAATCGGAAAATCAGGGAGGTGGAATTCAGGGAAGGGGCTGCGCATTCCATGTGCTTGATGGCTGACACCTTCCTCCACTTTTAAGCTCTCGCTTCCCAAATGTAGCCCCTATGCCACCTGCGGGTATTTCTCTTGGCTGGAAGCACCCTTTCTGCCCTGAGGCAGAATCAATCATTTGGTAGAATTCGCAAGCCTAGGGAGGGGGGGGGGTATTGAGGGAAAGCTCTCTGCTGGTCATTGGCTCTGGCTGGTACTGGTGCTAAGGCCACCACGAAGGCACATCAGACACAGAAAGCCTTCAAGTTGCTTTTTTTGTAGGAAACAAATCTTGTTGCCGAGGGAGGCGGCCACAGAGCCTTGGAAATCTGTCAGGTGCCGGAGTTACGAAGTGCACAATAATCCCAGACAGAATGGGAAAGGCAAACACCAGAGACCCTAACAAAGAGATTTATCACCTTCCCAGGAAATCCCAGGCTAAAAATCCATTAAGGCAGGATGCAAGTTGAGAATGTGTTGCCCTAAAAAAAAAAAAAAAGAGAATGTGTTGCCCTTAACCAAACCCTAAGAAAGTACAGACAGTATGAATTATTCAATAAATGGTACTGGGACAACTGGGTGACCATCTGGAAAAATATTAAGTGGGATCCATTCTTCACACGGGGCACACGACACACCAGGATGAATTCCAAGAGGATCAAAGCTTTCAACGTAGCAAATTAAAACTAAAAATACTAGAAGAAAACACAGAAAACGATTTAGATCTAGGGTCCATAAAGGGAAAGGAATGGTAACTGGACTATACAGAAACCCTCTGTGTGGTACGAAAGTAACAATAACAACAATAATAATGACAATAAATTAACAATATTGTGGAGAAAAATATTGCCAGTATTTTCTCCGCAATATTGATAAAGGGGAATCTCCCTGATGTATCAAAACACCTACAAAAGAACAAGAATGAGACACACCAAAAACCCAATTTTTAACATGGCCAAGTATACGAATAGCAGTTAACAAAAAATGGTTTTAATGTATTTGGAAAGGTACACAGCCTTGTGGAGGACAATGAAAAACATAAATTCCAATTATTCTAGGTTACAGTGTTCCGCCTATCACGTTGGCACAGATCTCACGTAAGGCACTGTGCGAACAAGGCTGGAGGGAACTCGCTGCCTCCGAATATTGTTAATGGCCCAAGACATAGCCTTGACCCTAGGGAAGGCAAGTTGGCCATATTCAGCAAAATTACACGCACAAAAATTTTTTAACCAGAAATTCTCTTCCTAGGTATTTCTGTTAAAGTTGTTCTCACGTACTTGTGAATGAATATATGTTCCGTGTTGCTCATTCTACGATGTTTCCAGTACCAAAGACTGGAAACAGCCTCAACATCCCTCTATTGACTACTGCTAAAATAAATCCTGCTCCAGTCACGCACAGGAAACTACTGCAGTGGTAAATGAACAAAAACCTGTAGTAATGCACCTGTAAAAACAGAATCGAGAAGTTCTTTCTGAACTAATATGAGGAAAATTTCACTGCATACCTTTCTAATCTTTAAAAAAAAATTCGAACCATGTAAATATATTATGTGATCAAACAATTCAAAAATCAAAAAAATTCTGGGGTCCTGGGCAGCTCAGTCAGTTAGGGGTCTGCCTTCAGGTCAGGTCATGACCCCAGGGTCCTGGGATGGAGCCCTGCATCGGACTCCCTCCCTGCTCAGTGGGGAGCCTGCTTCTCCTTCTCCCTCTTCCATTCCCCTTGCCTTGTGCTCTCTGGCTCTCTTCTCTGTCAAGGAAATAAATAAAATCTTAAAAAAAAAAAATCGAACTTGATGAACTTTTAAAATAATATTTGCCTGAGTTCTATACCATCAGGAAAACAGTCAAATACTTTCTGTTGATGGTGGTGTCAGCACAGTGGCTAGCTAGAAGCTGTGGACCGAGGCACAGAGGCGTACCTCCTGACCTTAACCCCTCCTCGTTCCTTAACCCCAACTCGTCCAACACTCCTGGGCCTCACATGTTGGAGGAGATGGTGGCCATGATCCTTGCTGCTCTGACGACAGAAGGCTATGAAGATCCAGCAAGGAGCTTTTGACGGGATGGGCCCAAGAACGAGCGCTTAGCATGTATGTGTGTAGTAAAAATTTATATTCAAAGCAATCTTGTTTTATAAATAAGAAATCTGAAGCTTAGTTCAATAGCATGGTTTCCTCAATGAAGGACATGGGAGACAATGGACAGAAGACAAAATACCAAAGATTAAAAATAAGAAATGCTTCCTCACTCACCCCTCTCGTAAGGAATACAGAAACACACTTTTACAAGGCAGGGTGAGGATCCTGGCTGGGGCAGAGCTGAAGGTCACCTAAGCAAAGCATGGGCATGAGCTGGTGTGGCCTGTGCCAAGACTTACAGTGCCCAGGGGCCAAAGGGAAGTTGCAGACCCCCAGATGGGTGGCTTCCACCAAGCACGATGGCCAAAGCCCCAACTCAGGATGTCTCACTTGGATCCTCCTCTGCAAAGAAGCAAGCACTCCCATCACTGGGTGATGGGAGTGCCCAATACCAGGGGTCCACTGTGTCCAGGGCCCCCCCTTCCTCCCAGCCAGCCAACAATCTTGCTACCAGTGCTGCCTACCTTCCACCTCCAGTCCACTCATCATCAAACCCATTCAGAGTTGGGTCCTCACAGCTCCACATCATCGGGGTCCCAACCCTGCTCAACATGAGAACCTCCCGGGAATCTTTATTTTTTTAAAAAAAGATTTATTTATTTGAGAGAGGGAGATAGATAGCATGAGCAGGGCAGAGGGAGAAGCAAGCCCACCGTGGGGCCCCACCCCAGGACCCTGGGATCATGACCTGAGCTGAAGGCTCAACCACCTGAGCCACCCAGATCCCCCACTGGAGGTCTTTAAAATAGATGGAAGGCCACTCTCACCCCCAAGACATATGATTTAACTGGTATGGGGTGGGACGTGGGCACTGGAATTTTTTAGAGCTTCCAGAAGTCTGTATGCTATTGCTGTCTTATTTCTTTGAAGGTGTCATTACCTGTCTTATAAACTGACGGAGGCGCCAAAGATCGTTACAGCAGCAAATACGCAGCCTTTCACCTACTAAGGAGACATCTTCATTGGCCATGGCTCAGGAGACAGACCAGGCTGGCCCAGGACTCTGGCAGGGTGAGCACCTTTCAAACCCTATCTCGCAGGCGAACCTGGGGGATCGGTCACCATAGCTCAGGGTGCCACGTCGGTCACAGTCCTGGACAGACGTTGAACGTCATCAGATACTCGTATGTGCAGAAGTTTCTACCGAAATCCTAGGGAACGTACTGAGGAGAGAACGAATCCACACCCCAGATGCACGTCTGTCCATGGTCACGGACCGGTGGGCTCACTCATCTCACCAATTCCTGGGCAGACGTCTAAGTGCCGGGATCGTGCTGTCCCCAGAATCTCCAGTGAGAGGCCGTGTGCCCTGGGGAATGTCAGCGATGGGTAGACAGGGGATGGAAGCAGGAGGCAATGGGATGAGGGTGACCACGGAGGGCAGGGGGGTCCCGGGGAGCACAGAGCCCCAGCTCCAGCAGAAGGGGTCCCGGAGGCACGAGAACAGACGTGGGATAAGCACATCCGATGCCCGGTTCCAGCCGGCGAGTCTCAGGGAGACATGGGGAAGCCGAGGTGGGATGGCAGCAGGGGACAGACACCTGCCCGGTTGTCCAGAATCGTGTAGTTGTTCCTCTACGTACGTACATGTCCACACACGTGCACATGGTGCTGCTCACGGCCAGTGGCTGGAGGCCCTTGAGGCCCCGGGACAGGCAAAAGCTGCGGTTCCCGGCCTCAGGGAGCTCACTTCTAGAAGATGGGAGGACCCAGAAGAAACGCCTGCGGAGCACAGGGGCACGCAGGCCACGCGGGCTGCGCTCACGGTTTGCATCTCAACTTACGGCACACAGGAAACCGAGAGCCCCAAGCAGAGGCAAGGCCCCCTGAGCGGGGCGTGCGGGAGGCCCCTCCCCAGGGCGAGACGAGCCGGGTGGCTGGGGTGGCACGACGCGTGGACGGATGGGAGCAGAGGAGAGCGTGCAGGGCCCACAGGGAGCCGACTTGGGACCAGGACCCTTTCCTCCTGTCACTCCTCCACATGTCTTAGGCCAAGGAGGCTACGTTGCTCCGTCCTGCTGTCCCCGTGCCCCACTTCCTGCCGGAGATGCCGCTGGGCACCGGGGAGCCTGACCGTCGGGGAGGAGGTGAGTAGCTTGCAGAGCACCCTGCCTCCAGCTGCCCTGCCAACCCACGAGGCTCGGTTCCTGCTCCCGCTCCTGCTCCTGCTCCGGCTTGCCTGGCTCAGGAAAGTGCAAAGCCTGCCTCGGGAGAGCGCCCAGCACGCACCGCCCCGGGTGTTCCAGAAGGACAGAGACCAGCAGGACGCTGAGCTGCTGGGCAAATGCAAAAGGACGGGCTCAGCCACTCTTCTCCCTGCCCAGCCCCAGCTTTTCTGTTTTAATTAAAACATGACAAGGGGCACCTGGGGGGCTCAGCCGTGGAGCGTCTGCCTTGGGCCCAGGGTGCGACACCAGGGTCCGGGGATCGAGTCCTGCATTGGGCTCCCCACGGGGAGCCTGCTTCTCCCTCTGCCTGGGTCTCTCTCTCTCTCTCTGTGTCTCTCATGAATAGATAAATAAAATCTTTAAAAAAAAAATCACCATACATCTGAGTAAAGAGAGTAACCATAATTGGAATAACCAATATGGTTATCCCCACTCAGTGGGGCGTCTGCTTTTCCTCTCTGTCTCTCTCTCTCTGCCCCTCTCACCACTCACATGCTCTCTTTCTCTAAAATAAATAAATCCTTAAAAAAATAAAATAAAAACGTGGCATCATTGAAGACAGAAGCGTTCCTACAGGGAGGCTTGACCAGCATGAGCACGTAGCTGAGCTGAGAAGATGCCTCTCGGCTAGTCAACACCTTCCAAGCCGAGGCCTTGGCTCACTAAGCGCTGACTCATTCCTTTCAGCCTCCTGAGTAGAACCGGTACTTAATGAACACCTACTACACGATGGAATTTGCAGCAGCCACGTTACACCAAGAATCATATTCCGTGAGCCTGTGAAGTAAATATCCCTTTCTCCAATTTCCAGCGAAGAAACGGAGATTTATTGTGCATTTAAAAATATATATAAAATAAAAAATAAATATAAATGTATATAGATAGATAGATAGATAGATAGATAGATAGATATAGTGCAGATTAGTTTTCACAGTCAGTGATGGGTCGGACTTAGATTTGAACCCTGACACGTCTGGTCTCAGAAGCCCTGACAAGGTCTTAAACACCTTGCGAGTCATTCAGGAGGCCAGGAATTCTCCCTAGGTTAGCACTGGATTTGACCTATTTTTGTGAGTCTTTTGTCTCAAGATTAATCTTCCTTGGGGCGTGAATGAGAAGTTTAATTATAATAAATCCAAATTAATATTCTTTTAAGAATGTCATGACACCCCTACGTTGAGAAGCCAGCCAGGTCTGGGAGTCACTCGAGTGAACACAAGATGATAATGATGGCAACGATACTAATTATAACGCTTAACAATTAACCTTCGGATCAGAAAGGTGTGTGCACACAGTAGTCTGTGTATCGTAACATCACGCCAGGAAAATGCTTCAATTGCTGGCAACCGATGCCTTTCCCGAGATCTCTGTAGGATGGACGGTATCATCGTTTGCTGTCAGCTTGAAAACAGAATCTCTTCACTTGAAAAATGTTGGTTGAGCCTACCAGGCCTCATTCTAAACCTAAACAAGCAAAAACTCACAGCTCTCCTGTACGCTATGATCTAGTAGAGGGAGTAAGACCGAAAACAAAGCAAAGAAAGTAAAAACAGAGAGTATGGTAAGAGAGCATGATGGTTAAGCTCATGGGGCAAGGTGACTGGGCCACAGGGTGGCCAAATATTTGGTCAAACATTATTCTGGGTGTTTCTGTGGGGCTATTTTTGGATGAGGTTCACATTTGAATCTGTAGACTGAAGTACATGGTTCTCCCCCCATGAGGGTGGGCCTCATCCAATCCATGGAAGGCCTGGATCCAACACAAGGGCAGACCCTCTGCAAGGGAGAGACAAGTCCCTCCGAAGCCTGACTGCCTTCACACTGGGTCATCGGCTTTCTCCTGCCTTCGAGCTCAAAATACAACAGGAGCTTCCCCTAGGTCCTGAGCCTATGGCCTCAGACTGCAATTACACCCTCAGGCCTCCTGAGTCTCCCGCTTGCCAACTCACCCGGCAGATCTGGGGACTTGTCAGCCTCCATAACCACGTGAGCCAGTTCATACATATGCATATTTAATAACATATTCATATTCGGTATATTTAATTATACATATATATTTCTCCCATTGGTTCTGTTTCTCTGGAGAGCCCTAGCCGACTAATGCGAATGGTTATAGGGGAGGAGGGATGGAGAATGTTCAGGTGTTGAATTTTAAGTGGACAAAAGAAAAAGAAAGGATTCATTGAAGAGGAGGTATTTGGGGCACCTGGGTGGCTTCATTGGTTAAGCGCCTGCCTTCAGCTCAGGTCATCATCTCCAGGTCCTGGGATCGAGCCCTCATCAGGCTTCCTGTTCAGAGGGACGTCTGCTTTTCCCTGCTCATTCCCCCACCCCTGCATCCCCCCTACTCATGAGCACTGTGTCTCTCTCAAATAAATTAAAAAAAATTTTTTTTTTTTTTAGGAAGAGGAGAGGGGAGGGCAGGGGAGGGGAAGAGGAGATATTTCAGTAAAACCCTGAAGGATTTGAGCAAGTATGGAAGGAAAGCATTCCAGGCTAAAGGAACAGCAGGTGCAAAAACCCTGAGGAAGTGTGTGCCTGGGAGGAGGAGGCCAGGGCAGCTCTAGTGGAGTCAGGGAGGTCAGGGGTGGCAAGTCGCATTGGTCTCGGGGGCTCCACTAGACAAGACTCATGAACCAGTCTGTGTGTGTCTGTATGGACACACCTGTCTCCAGGAGGGATTTAGGGCAGCGCACGAAGCTGACTGCAACAGCTTACACTGACCTGGGCTCAAGAGAAGAAAGAAATAAACAAGCGTGGAAATGAACTGGAGCCAACACCTGACTAGAAATCAAAGACGGTCTCCGCATCTCCGACGGGTGAGCCCACTTCTGTTCCCAGGCTCCCCGGAAGCAGCATCAACGGGGAAGCACTGTCGGCCCCCGGTGCCTCATTTCCAGAAGAGGCGTGCAGACAAATCACCCTGGGGATCATGACTATTTTTGGCATGACAATGCCCAGACTCCATGGGAAAAAGTGGCCAACAGCAGCAGCAGCCTGCTTGCAAGGAATGCAGGGAAAAGCTTTCCAGATCCCATTTCTCTGGTGGCAATGCACGAGGACCCACACTAGTCCTGCCCCCACCAGGGTGGGGAGGGCCAGGCCTTCTAGGGTGCCTTCAGCATGTACTTTGTGACACCGAAAAGAGGCGAGAGACCTCTTGCCTTCCTACGATCCTGAGTGGGCCCTCCTGCGGCTGATTGCTGGACAGAAAGAGCGATGGGGACCTCAGGACCATCCTGGAGCTGCCCAGCGAGCTCCAGGAGCTCGGCTCTCTGCTTGCCAGTCAAGTAGGGACCTCGAAGCCTTAGCAGGAGGTGGAGCCAGGCAGAGACGACGTCCTTTTGTAGAAACCATGGATGCTAATGGGACCGTGTCTCACTTGTGCCAAGGATTAGTGTGGGTGGGACCAGGAATCACGGCAGGAAAGCCCTTCAGCGCCGGACAAACGGGTGGTCAGGAGCCGACCAACCCTCCCTTTCATCTAGCACAGCCAGAATCAATCATTTTACTCCGAAAAAAATGTAAAGTCAGTGCCAGCAGACACTTGCTTGAGCCAAAAGAACCGCCCCCTCCCCAGCCCGGTCTCCAGAGCATCACAAAAGTGCAGCCTCTGAGAAAGGTCGGACCAGGACAGTGCAGGAGGCCAGGTGTGCGCAAGGCGTTGGGTAGTTCAGGTCGGGGGTGCCGCGGGTGTGACAGGGCGGGGAGTGGCGGGGGGAGCCCCGTAAGGGTGAGAGTGCGTCTCGTTGAATCTCTGGGCGGTTTCCTGCACGAGGCCGTGATGTCTCCACCATGTCAGACCTTCACCAAAATCTGCCACAGATGAAGGAGAGCTGGAAAATAGCATGAATTTTAGGAAAGTAGAAGAAACGTGGGTCTTGTTCTGGAATAACTCTCCCAGAGGGTTTATTGTCTGATCAGGACTCTCCCCGTACAAGGTGTGAAAAGAATGTGGGCTCCAGGGGTGCCTGGGCAGCTTAGTCACTCATGCACCCGACCCCTGATTTTGACTCAGGTCCTGATCTCAGGGTCCCGGGATCGAGCCCTGTGTTGGGCTCTGCATGTCTGCTTGAGATTCTCTCTCCCTCTCCCTCTGCCTCTGCCCCTGCTCGCTCTCACTCTAAAGTAAATACGTTTTTAAAATTAAAAAAGATAAAATCACACCAGCTCCAAGTCAGAGCACGTTTGACTCCTCTCAGTAGCAGGTTCCAGTGTCTTCTCCACCAGTACACACATGAACGCCAAACACAAGCTCGGACTGCTGGTTTGCGTAAACTACTTTTCAAGCCCACAGTCATGCACGTGTAGACCCCAGCGCCCACCTCGGATGTGGCCGTGGAGCCTGATGGGTAAAGCACAGACTTGCAGAGGGACAATCAGAAGCCAAACCCTTGCAAGGCACCTATCACGTGCCAGACGGCAAGGGTGGCGTCTGAGAAACCGGGCATAGAGGAAGGCCTCCCGTCCTCAGGGGACTTTGCCCCCAGACGGCAGTGGCCACCCCCCAGACGCTGGAGCTGGTAGTCACTCTGGCTCTCAGACCCAAGAGGACCCCATCCCTGGGGAGTCACCCCTCCGGTTGATGGGACAGTGCTGCCTCCTTCCCAACGCTCGATGGCTCACCTGTCTGCAGGTAGCTGAACTCCAGCAGAAAGTGGGGTGGGGGGCATCCCGGGAGGGTAGCAAGGAGCTCGGGAAGGCAAAAGTGGTAGCCGTGAGCTGTGAGGCAGCCTTCTCCCCCTCCCTCCCTCTCTCCCTCCCTCAGGGGCTTACTGCTATTGGCAATCTCAGTGGTGCACATCCACATTTAGATAAGTGGCACTAAAATAAAATGGACTGTAATTATTGTTATAGATTACAGTAATTACAGAGGGGAAAGGGCCGATTAGATTAGCACGCCCACCCCCCCCACCAGGACCCGGCTGATATGAAGCAGATTTGTGCAGAGGGTGATGAACCCGCTGTGAGCGTTGGATGTCACTCCAGCCTCCCCGGGCCCAGGCTGCAAAGGGCAGGGAGGCTGAGGAGGGGCAGTGGGAGGCAGGAGTTTTCAACCTTTGAATAAAGGAACCTTTAGAGAATGAGGTCTCTTGCCAGCCTGCCCCGGGGTCACAGCCAGCCGACCCCGCAGCCCGGGTGAGGGGCACGGTTGTGGCCGGGCTTCCCACAATGATCCAGTGTAACTGGGGACCGAGTCCTTCTGTTCTGGACGGACTTTCCCCTCGGCCTCCCAGCTCTGCTACCTGCAACGGGGCCACGGTGTCTGCCGGGAGCACAGGACCCACCAAGCGACACGGACGCCCTCTGAGCCTTGCTCCTGTTCCCGTACCCATTATGTGGTAGTGAGACCAGAGACCTGGAGCATCCAGGACAGCCTGGGCCCGGCAGGGAGAAGGGCCTGACTACTCCTTCCATTGTCCTGGCCACTCCCATCCCACTGGATTCCTCAGGGCCAGCCCGGCCCCCTGATCTGAACAATGCCCTAGAAGGAGCAGAGCCTGAGCTGCCTCAGCCATGCAGAGGCCAATCGGCCCTGCCCTCTGAGCAAAGGCCCTGCTGTCTACCTGGACCCCATTCACAGAAGGGCCACTTGAGTAGCTCCTGGCTTGTTTGTGGGTTGGGGACCCACCTTGGTGCCAGCCTCCCGAGCCTCCCTTCACTCGTCTCTCCTACAGGAATTACAGCCCAATTTTGAGTCCTGGCGTGGGGTAACTGGGAGCTAACATCATGGAGCTCTCCTGCCCACCCAGCCCTATCTCCCTTCCCAGAGTCTGCTTAGCTTCAGTGACACCTACCGCTACTGGGACACTCAGGGCCACTTATCTGTCTGAAACAGGTGTCCAGCCAGCCAAGAGCCCTGCCCCACCAGCTGGGCCTCCGCCATCCCCCAGCCAGACCGCCCCTTGGCCAGGCTCAGGAGATGCGTCTATTGCCAAAGCCCAACCCCCTATGACGCTCTGTCCTGCTGAGGCCCATCAGCTGAGGGCCAATGCCGCCAGCACGCCCTGCCAGCATTTCTTCCCATGCATGAGGATCCTGCCCCGTCCCCAAGGAGGGATCCCGCAGCTCATGGAATTCATTCCAAAATTCCTCCCCCAGGGTTTGCTCCCGGCTGTGCTCTCTGCTCTCATCTCCTACCCCTGCAAAATACTTATCACAAGTATCTGCTTACTCATCGGTCACCCTCTGGAGGCTATAAACTTCGTTTAAAAAAAAAGTTATTTTGCCTTTAATTACCCCTCAGCAGAGTGTCTGACACACGAAGACTCCAATTAAGAGTTGATGAATGAATGAAAAAAAAAAAAAGAAAGTATTAATGCCAAGAGCTTGCCAGCCTCTAACTTTCTTCATTTCCTCCTCCGTGGAGTGGAGATGGGGGGGGCTTTCCTTAGGGAATGTAGTCAGGAGGGCTCGGGGCGATGCCACGCAGGGCCCTGGACCCATGAGTCCGGGAGGGAGGAAGGTGCAGCAAATGACAAAGAGGGCCTCCATTCTCTCTGGGGAAATAACGCATGTGAACGGAGCTGGAAAGCCCTGGGAGACCTCGGCTCTGACAGGCTAATCCTAAACCCTGGAGATAAAGCCTTAGTGAAGGTAAGGAGCCCAGCAGATGGGGGGCTCCCTGTGGCCTCCTCCTACCTGGTAGGGTGGGAACCCCGGACTCAACATGCAGCTTGCACACGCTTGGCTCACGCTACTCGAGGACCGTCTTCGCTCCTTACGTTCACCAAGAACAACTGAATTCAGCTTAAATGCTTTTCTGAAGATCTGTGAGTTGCTACCAGGCCAGTTTTTTACGTTCGGGCTCAATGGTTTGTCCGTTGGCCCCTGCCCTCCGGATACAAAAGCAAAGTGCTGATGTATCGGTGAACCGAGAGCACGGGCAGCGCTGCTCCATCACCTGGACAACCCCGCCCCCACCTGTATGTCCCACCACCACACACCTGAAGGCTCGCTTCCCACACACTCAATAGCCTCGCCCTGGGAGCATCTGCAGCGATGCGGAGCCTCAGAAGGGCTTTTGGGACCCAGGCTCCCAGGAAACAGATCCCCTCGGGGGGGCCTGTCTGCCCTTCACGTTCTCCCGATGCCCCTGATGGCCTCTCCCAAAGGCAGTAGCTGATAAGGCAGGTCCGATATGGGCCCTTCTGCGCCACGTAATGCCCACGATCAGATCTCACTGGTTGGGGAACCAGGCAAGGCCACTTTCTTTTGTGCCCCAAATAGACCGCTGAGTTTGACCCCCTCTTCTCCATCTTGGGGACGACGTGTTGACCAGTAATGGGTAAATTGATGCAATGACCAGAGGGTGTCTGCACGTGGCTCCTTATCATGCACTCCACAGGGAGACCATGCTCACCGTGGGTCCTTCTAGGAGGAATCACCTGATGACTTGGTATGAGGGCACCGTTTGGAGGATGCCTGATTTCCTGGCCTTGGTTCTGTGCTCCAGTCCTTTGCCCCAAATCAAGAGCTGCCTCAGGTACACAGCCTCCTCTTCCAACACTTCCCCTTCTCATCAGGTGGGGCCAATCCCGAGCAGAGAAGATGAAGTTCCCCTGCTGAAGGACAGCATCCTAAGCCAGCATCCAGGCAGCCCGATGGGCTCCCTCTCCTTGACGGGGCACAACCATTGAATCCTCCTGAGCCTCTTGTGCCTGCAAGAGGACCCGGACTGTCACCTGGGCTAGAGTCAGAGGACCCGGACCGTCACCTGGGCTAGAATCATGGGACCCGGACCGTCACCTGGGCTAGAGTCAGAGGACCCAGACCGTCACCCGGGCTAGAATCACGGGACCCGGACCGTCACCCGGGCTAGAGTCAGAGGACCCGGACCGTCATCTGGGCTAGAATCATGGGACCCGGACCGTCACCTGGGCTAGAGTCAGAGGACCCGGACCGTCACCTGGGCTAGAGTCAGAGGACCTGGACCGTCACCTGGGCTACAATCAGAAGACCCGGACCGTCACCTGGGCTAGAGTCAGAGGACCTGGACCGTCACCTGGGCTACAGTCAGAGGACCCAGACCATCACCTGGGCTACAGTCAGAAGACCTGGACTGTCGTCACCTGGGCTAGAATCAGAGGACCCGGACCGTCACCTGGGCTACAGTCAGAGGAACCAGACCATCACCTGGGCTACAGTCAGAAGACCCGGACTATCGTCACCTGGGCTAGAATCAGAGGACCCGGACCATCACCTGGGCTCGAGTCAGAGGACCCGGACCGTCACCTGGGCTAGAGTCAGAGGACCTGGACTGTCACCCGGGCTAGAGTCAGAGGACCTGGACTGTCATCTGGGCTACAATCACGGGACCTGGACCATCACCTGGGCTAGTCAGAGGACCTGGACTGTCACCCGGGCTAGAGTCAGAGGACCTGGACTGTCACCCGGGCTACAATCACGGGACCTGGACCGTCACCTGGGCTAGAATCAGAGGACCCAGACCATCACCTGGGCTGTAGCCAAGAGGACCTACGTCAGAGGACCCGGACCGTCACCTGGGCTAGAATCATGGGACCCGGACCGTCACCTGGGCTAGAGTCAGAGGGCCCGGATCATCACCTGGGCTAGTCTCAGAGGCAGGCTCTCTCTCAGGAAGAAGCCCTAGGAGCCCTAGCGTAGAAACAGAAGTTGTGGAACCAAAGACGTCGTCGAAGCCATACAACCCCCATCAATCCCTAGGACTCTCCAACATTTGTCGCCCCGGTGCCTTTGCCTCCTCCCTTCCTCGGCCAGCAGCACACTTCCGCCGGCTCTTCACGCGGCTTTCACTGGCTCAGGGTTTGGGCTTCCGTTTGTATCAGGCTCGGAGGAGCCTGCCCCAGCACCACCCTGGCTCCATCAGAAGCCCTCCCGTCTCCTCCTTAACACTTACCGCAACCTTTAATGCTTATGCTTAGGGGTGTTCTTGTGATGGTCTGTCTCCCCGCTGTCCTCCCTGCAACACCAGGCGCAGTGACCAGCCCCGCAGAGGGTCAGGGCAGGTTTGTGGCCTGGGCACATGACTTTACTCTCCGATGGCACACAAGCCCTAGATGTTTCTGAATAGAAACCTCTGGGGCACCCAGGGGGTACAGCAGGTTAGGTGATCAGCTCCTGGTTTCCGCTCAGGCCCTGATCCCGGGGTCCTGGGATTGAGCCCTGCGTCGGGCTCCACACTCGCCGAGGAGCCTGCTTGAGTGTCTCTCCCCTCCTCGGCCCTCCTGCTTGTGCTCTTTCTCTCAAATAAGTAAATAAATCTTTAAAAAATAAATAAATATAAGCCATCAACTGAAGATTTCTTAAGTCCCGAGTATCCAGGAAGGCTCATCTCCTCCCGCAGTGCCTGATTTCTTTTCTCCATAGACCAGCCTGGCCCTCTAACTGGGACTTGTTTCCTTCTTCAGTGTGGCCAGTAGCCGGCTCCGGGTCCAAGGGAGCAGAACCGAGCCAGCGGGGCGGGCGGGCACCCATGACAGCTTCGGCCCAGGCCGGGACGTGCCTGGAGGGACAGCCGGGCGGGAGGGGGCGTGCAGCGCGGGTGCACGCGGTTTCTGGTCTCCTCTTCCCACTGGCTTCATCTCGCATCCCTGCCCTCATTTCTCTTCGCCCTGATTTCCCCCATTTTTTTGATTGGAGGTGGGGGGGAAGCCAACCTCCACGTGGACATTAATATTTCTGTAAGCTGCCGCTAATCCTTTCTTGGCACGAGGCAGGATATAAATAAATAAATATAAATAAATAAATAAGCTCCGTCTTCCCCCAGGGTGCCCCACTCCACTTGGATTTAGGTCATCCACGTGTCTCTGATCTATTTTTGAATTCCAGGATTCAGGCTGCGTGAGCAGGAGCCCCGGAGCTGCCGTGGGACGGAGCCACCTGCCAAGGCGGGCTCCCGGTGGCCCGGCCCGAGGGCCTGGGAGGGGCCCGGGTCACCAGGAGGCTCAGGACGCACCGGGGCGGCACAGCAGAGGCCGGGGAGTTACCAGGAGTCGCTCGCTGGCCTGGAAAGTGGGGCTGGGGGATGGACATCACCTCTGGGGGTGAGACGGGTTCGCGGCCCTGCTGTGGCGCCTGACACCATGTGGAGGAGGCACCATGTGGAGGAGGCACCCTACCCCAGCCTCCCCCCATCCCACCCCACCCCAGGCCGGGCCCTCCACCTCCCCATGGCCTCCCCCCACCCCACCCTGGCTCCCAGCCTCCCCCCAGCCTCCCGGGGCAGGGGGCGGGTGCCCCCCAAACATTGGCAACCACCAAAAAGGAGCAATGACCAAGAGAACTGCCCCCCAGTGGGTGGGGGGCGCCCGGGCAGGCAGGGAAGAAAGGGGCATCTAAAAGGCAGAGGCTGACAGGGTCCAACCCGCAAGGCAGGATCTCTGAGGGAAACAAAGGACTGAGAGCCCAGACAGCTGCTCCCTCCGGGCTCAGAGAAGCGACAGCAGAAACCCCATTTCAAAGAAGAGAGATTGTAAAACAACAGGGACAATGGAAAATAGTGGGGCTCGGGAAGGAGAAGTGGGGGACCCCGGACCCAGTGCAGGGGCTGCAGGGGACTGGAGGGGAGGCGGGAGGGGAAGTGCAGGGGTGCTGGGGCACCCCCTAAGCCAGGGGGCCAGCAGAGGGGAGGAGCGCCTTTGGGGCGAGAGTGTTGCTCAAGTTCTTGGCCTCCTCCCGGCCATGCACCCCGAACCCTCCTTCCTGGGCCTGGGGTCCCCGCCTCCCTGGAAGCACCACCCGGGGGCCGGGGGTGGACCATTTGGGGTCACGACCCCACTGCCAGGCCACCTGAGCGCCGCCGGGGCCTGCAAGGCTCTGAAAGGGGCAGCGGGACCCACAGGCCGCCGTCACCCCCAAAACACAGACAGTGTTGTCGGGGCTCCGGATGATGCCGCGGGGCTCGCAGCCCTGAATAATCCTGTACCGGGGTTTCCGACGTTTCCACCGCCGGCGGAGCCCCAGCCAGGTGCCCTTCAATATTTTTCAGATGATTTTCCCTCTTGGCTCTTCCTCATAGTAAGTCATCAGACGTGAGAGCCAGAGCCCTTTCTTGCCGCAGTGATTGCTTTCGGGGCCGACTACCCTGGAACAGAGCTCAGGGTCCACACTGAGGGCTCCCCGAGGCCTCGGCACCCCCCCCCGCCGGGTGCAGGCTAGTGCAGCGGCCACCTGTCGGGCACCCCCAGGTCCCCGGGGCAGCTTCCCGGGCAGGGCCCCCCAGGGCCTCCTCGGTGCAGGCCGTCATCTTCCACCTGCAGTGGGAGCCCGTCCCCACGGCCGGAGAATGCCACCCCCGGGGGGGGACCCACAGCCATGGCCCTTCCACAAAACCAGGCCAGAGTGCTACGCTCGGGAGAAGGCAGCCAGCAAAGCGGAGGGCGGCTCAGGCCCTTCCTCGCCCAACAAAACGACCACAGTCCCAGCAATGCAACTCGGCTCAGACTGTCCGGCCCTGGCCCACATGCGTCCCAGCCACCCCCTTCCCACTCAAGGTAGGCGCCCCGCAGGAAGGAGCACTTGGTGTGGCCCATAGCCAAGGTGTTCGGTCTCTGGGAGCCCTGGCAGGTGAGCTCCTGCACCCCCAGGACTGTCGCCAGAACCCTTTTCTTCCTACCACCATCAAACCACATACTTGCTGGTGGGTCGTGCGCCTGACGCTCAGAAGCCCCCAAGGAGGAAATCCACGTGGGCCTCCTCAGGGAGATGCAGACAGAAAGCCCGGGGTGCCTACCTAGCCCTGGCCCTTACGGTGCCCGACGCTGAGCACCTCAGCCGGAGCGCGGCCACCAGGACCCACATGGCCCCGTACGGGAGCTGCTAGGCTTCCAGAGGCCTCCAGGATGGAGGAGAGGAGCTTGCTCAGCCCGAACCCAGGTGTGCAGGTCCCTTCATCACGACAGAAGAGAAGCTGCTGTGCGGTTACCTATACGGTGTAGCCTGCAATCTGCCCCCATCCTTAGGACTGGTTGTAGGAACCAGCGACTACCTTAGAATCTGCAAGAGGCTCCAAATTACAGACACTTCTCCTTTTGGAGGAGAGATAGTCAAAAACCCCAGAGGCAACAGAAAGCCCCTTCATGGCGTATGGATGCTACGAGAATACCCCCAGTGACAGGGCGCTCCCTACTCTCTCCTGACAGCTCTGTTGGAAACTTCCTTTCGTCGAAAGCTGTCTTCCTATAATCTCTTCCTTCTGGAACAACACAGAGCACAGCCCCGCTCCTCTATAAGACACGCAGCCATTCTACTCCTAGGGACATGAGTGCTTTCAGGAGACAGGGTCTCAAGAATCTAAGGTCACTCGTCGTCCCAAGCAGCCCTCAAGCCCCATCGCCCTTCTTGGATTCCTTCAAACCTTTCCATGCTTTGCAGCCCCCCTGCCAGAGCCTCGCTGGACACTTGGCACGTTCCTCTCTCAGATGTTCGTCACCTGGCCGCACGCCTCCAGGCCGTCTTCCCCCCAAGCCCTCACCACACAGACTGATCTTCGAAAATGAAACCCAGCCATTGGGGAGCAGGCAACCAGCCTGGAGCTTGGCGGGCATGCCAGGCCCTGGGCTACACCCGCACCACCCTAGGTAATAAGCCCCGTACAAAGTCTGCACTACACAAGAGCAGGACCTTTAGCAAATCTCTAAGTAGATTTCTCGAGACTAAGCAGCTGTCAAGGGCCAGAGGTCAGATCCCAGCTCACGTGTTTCTGGCACACGGTGGGTGCACCCCCGCCTGCTGCAGGTCAGCCCCCAAAGATGGGCCTTGGCAGCCCCTCCAGGCCCAACTCGTTCCTTCGACCTTCCCTTCCTCCGGAGTCCTGCGCATGGCCACCCTCCGCCTGCTGTCCCCGGCGGAGGCAGCCACTGGCACCTGCTGACCCTGCAGCCCAGGCTGCCAGGTCCTCTGCCCGGGACTCCCACAGCAGCCCAGCTGTGCTCTCCTCACCAAGTGTCCCCGGACCCCAGACTCCTTGCTTCGTCTTCCAGAGCAGCCTCCTCCCCGGGCCTTGTCGCACGCCGGGCCCCTTACCTTCACTTACCTGCCCCCGCTCCAGGTGCCCAGCCCTGGGAGCCAAAGTCTACAACTTCGTGCATGTGTAACCACCCCCAGAATCTGGCACAGGCCCAGAAGGCCAGCGAGGATGGGAACGAAGAAGTCCAGCCCTGCTTCTAGGCCACTGGTTGTCCCACCCAGGCGCCCAGTGGTCTCCGCAGGGCCCCATCTTCCAATGTTCCTGTTTTGCGTATCGATAATAACTCTGCCCCAAGGGGGAAACAGGTCCTAGACACCCCACAGATGGCAACTACCACGACTATTGCCGAGAAAACAAAGTTCCAGGCAGATTAGGATGAGCAGATGGAAAACACGAGCACGGTTATACTGGGAGACATGGCATAAGGAAATATCCACGGCTCTTAGGTTGCCTGATCTAACCCCATATTTTCTAAGTGAGCCCTATGGAGTGGTGCTCGAACAGCACCAGATCCCTATGGGGAAGAGCAGGAGCAGCAACCAGGAAAGTCCGTGGTAAATGAACTTTGGAAGAAAAAAAAATGGCTCTGACAAAAATTAAACAGATTTCTTTACTACAAACTTTTAATACGCTAACGTGTGCTGTGAATCATCGCAAGATAGATTTAACATGTAGAGTTCCCCATACTGCGTTTTCCCCCAGCCCCCTCCTTCTGGAAGCATCTCCTTGAAGCACTGTTGCTCAGAACACACTCTTGGAAATGCCATATTAATCTCTCTGTCAGGACAGGTGTTTCAATGGATTGTTTTTCACCCAAATGAAGGCTGCAGAGTCTCCCCTGCTGAGGTTATTTCGTTAGCCTCCCCGAGTCTGCGATAATGATTTGAATATCAACTCTATCACCCATCATTTTAGCTACTTAACATGATCAGTAACTTAATCATTTACATGATTTATAATATCACAGGACAAGGAAAAGCAGAGCTATTTCTAAGAGACCAGATCTCAGTGTGCCAGGGCTTATGGAGAAAACATGTCAGGCAGAGAGTGTTTTCAAGCTCATGCCCACAATAAAGCTGATCATGAGTTTCTTAATTCTTTTTTTTTAAAGATTTTATTTATTTATTCATGAGAGACACAGAAAGGCAGAGACACAGGCAGAGGGAGAAGCAGTCTCCATGCAGGGAGCCCAACGTGGGACTCAATCCCGGGTCCCCAGGACCACACCCCAGGCCGAAGGCATCACTAAACCACTGAGCCACCCGGCTGCCCCAGTTTCTTAATTCTTGAGCATGTTTCTAACCCTGCCCCTCAACGACAGCCAAAGACATCAGACCAAAAATATTTCAGGGCACCCATGAAGGAGAGGGAGTCTCAACAGAGGAGGCATGCTCCCTGCCCAGCCCTTCCCAGATTATAAACCTTAGAGTGCCTAAAGGGTGGATACCTTGAAGACATTTCAGGTAATCTACTAAACGCATTGGTTCTCCCCACCTACCCCTGATGGGGTGCCGGTAGGGGCAAGGTCAACGTTTTACTTCTAAACAAGTGCTGGGGCGCAGCCAGTACTTACCACTGGGTGCCAATAGAGCCCCATGCTGTGGAAGCAGCTGAGCTGGAGATAAGACGGTGCATTTGCCTGCTGTAATCATGAGGCAACACAGCCGTGCCCTTGAGGTCAAACACTCATGGAGAAGCATAAAGCTGGCATACTTCCAAGTGATTGCTTTCCCTGCCCCCAAAGAGACAGCAAATTCAATGTGGATTATTTACCAACCCCTTGTACTATTTAGATAGGTCTCTCATTTAAAATGGCAGATGGCACATTCTCCCCCAACTTCTAACTAAAATATTTACAAAGACACAGAAACGATTTAAAAAAAAATTCAAGAAAAAAGATGAAGACAATACTGGTAATCATCTTGTTGTAAATATTGGGGAAATTTCCATTGAATTTAAGGTTGATGGATATGGATTGAGAAATATAATCAGTGCACCACCTATACTCTTCTGCAAAAGACAGGGCAGTCCCACGTTTCTGAAACATCAGCAGATATTCTAACATCACCCTCCCCTTCTTTGCTTGCTCTTAAGACTGGAGCCTGGGGTCTACACTAACTCCTATAGTGTACATCAATTCCCTTAGTGTGTGCTTCCTGCTTCTGGGCATCCAGCTGATTTTCTGGATCTTCCCAAATTTTTGATAGCCAAGGTTCCTAAGAGGTATCCTGTACAACATCAGTCTTACAAGGTATCTCTCAAAGACCTTCAGCTAGCCCCCATCTCAAAGACCTATAGAACCACTAAAGACTCTCAGAAGCCATCCAATATAAACATCTTTTAGAGTTTTGTTTCATTCAGTATTTTTATTTTTTTATTTTTTAAATTCCGTTGGGAGCCGCGTGCCAGGAAGGGGTTAATGGATCGAGCAATGGCTCTCTGTTGACTCTTCCAACTGTGGCCCACCTGTCTCACCCTTGTTGTTGAAGGCTTGTGGCTCAAGGACACATACCATTGCTATCTATTCAAGGGCGCATACTATTGCTATCTATTATGAAAGGACATGTTTGGAGAACTAAGCTTAAGATATCCTGCTTGATATACAACCCTGCTTTATAAAAGAGTGAATAACACAAATAAAGTTGGCATTGTGGTTGAATCCAGCCATATGTCCTTCCTGCTCCCAATCTGTCTATGTCTTCTTTCTTTTCCTCATTCCCTTGCCCTCATCCCTGGACGGTTGTTGCCCCAACGCGCGCGACAAAATTTTTTTTAAATTTTTATTTATTTATGATAGTCACACACACACACACACACACACACACACACAGAGGCAGAGACATAGGCAGAGGGAGAGGGAGAAGCAAGCTCCATGCACCGGGAACCCAACATGGGATTCGATCCCGGGTCTCCAGGATCGCGCCCTGGGCCAAAGGCAGGCGCTAAACCACTGCGCCACCCAGGGTTCCTGTCATTCAGAATTTTTAAAATGCATTTGAATACATAGTATTTTTACTTTTCACTTAACATCTATGCACATTGAGAAGAACTACTGTTCCCTCAAACGTATTTTCAGAAAATGCTCTATTCATTCAGGGAAAATAATTTTTTGAGAATTCCTGGGCTAGAAGTGGAGAGGAAAGGGAGCAGGTGAGGATATACTGAGTCCCAGGAAATGTAGTCCCCGCCAGCAAGGCTCATTTGGCCAAGACACTTTAGAAAGAATCATTAACTTCTTACAGCAGGCATTGTAGTAGCTTATTGATAATCTATTTTGAGGGCCAGAGAATGAACATAGATAGAACAATGTACAATGTAGCAAACAACATTTGCAAAATAATTCAGAGGACATTTCTTTTTTTATGAAACTGTTACAAAGAACTAAAAGAAGAATACGAGCTAAGACAAAAAAAAAGTCACAGAAGGAGACACAAATATGTCTAAATGAGCTTGAGGGAAGTTGGTGAGTTAAAGAAGGAAGGGTTGTAAATTATACCAAACCTCTAATCCCCAAGTTCAAGTCTACATCAGAATCGACGAAGCGAAGACAGAATTGGTGAGGTGACACCTTCTCTCTCTGGCAATGTGAGAGACAGTAATGACAAGGGCTAAAGTGAAAAGTGTGGGGAGGACAAAGAATGGGGAGCAACACCAGAAATACAGAAGACTCTTGAGAAATAGATGTACAAACCAGCAAACACACACACTTTCACCAAACCAAAGAGAACACAAAGAAATGTTTCTTGGGTTTTAAATGAATCAACAGGAAATCAAAGGGCCTTATGATGCTCAAAACAAAATCATTTCAAATAAATCTATACCTATTCTAGTAAAAAGTACTTTAATTAGAGAAAGGATATATGCTACAACAACATTTTACAGGAAAAAAATCCTGTTTACTAAAATCAGTGAGATTCAGATTTTCCCTTTCTTACATTACAAACAGAAAAAAAAAAGTAAATGTCTCCAGCTTGTGTAATAACACAAGATATGCATTGTAGGTTAAGAAGGGCACTGCCAGATATAAAAGGCTCAGAAATTAATAAAAAGGGACATAGTTGGAAAAATTGCATGAATATATAATCCAGCCACCTGAAAGAGATAACAGAGCCCAGAAATCAAGATTGGCAAATCACAGTAGAAAAACGATGACACTGAATGCTGAAATAACTTAAGCGCTTACTTAATATGTTTTAACTTGAATCTTTGCATTTCTGATAATTATATGCCAGTCCTAGGGATCCCTGGGTGGCGCAGCGGTTTGGTGCCTGCCTTTGGCCCGGGGCGCGATCCTGGAGACCCGGGATCGAATCCCACGTCGGGCTCCCGGTGCATGGAGCCTGTTTCTCCCTCTGCCTGTCTCTGCCTCTCTCTCTCTCTCTCTGTGACTATCATGAATAAATAAATAAAATCTTAAAAAAAAATTATAGCATTTAAAAAAAAATTATATGCCAGTCCTCCTCTTTCCTCTCCACAGTAGACAGAATATCAAAAAACAAACAACAACAAAAGGCAAAAAACAAAACAAAAAAAATCACAAAACAATATTAAGTGCCCTCATTTGGAACATAGGAATGCAAGGTGTAGAATGGTAGTAAAAGTATCCCTGAGCCATGCTGGGCACCACAGAAAAGGAAAGAGGAAGAGCAAAGAAAGGAACTGAAAGGCAGTCTATGGGTGAGAGCATGTGGTGAAGCATGTGGAGGAGAAAATAATGAGGAAACTCTGGAGATACGTTTTCTAAGACTTAAAGACCCTGAATGACCGGGTATTGAAAGCACCACAGGACGGCATATAGGGAAACAGGAAAATGTAAGAATCAATATTATAATGAAATTTAAGAATACTCTAAATGAAGGAAAATATTCACTGTTTCCTGAAAGGTAGGGCAAATAACCTATGAGAACCATTCGACATCAGACTTCTCAAGCAGCAACACTGGGTTCACAAGACAATGGAGTCGTATTTCTTCAGGCTTTGAAGCAAAGGAACATTAAATCTTGAATTTTATAACCAGCCAAATTGCCTTTCAAATGTCATAAAATAACTGTCAGACATACAAGGGTTCATTAGGTTTGTCACACAAAGGCACATTTTAAAAAGACTCTGTGAGAAAGTACTCAAATAAGAAAAGGAACAAATCTAGCATGTTGTAAGAGATTCATAAAGTCGGGGAGAATAATACTTGTAAAGTTGCCTTTTGTATTTCAAAAGTCTAAAGCACCCCCAAAAGAAAAAGACAAAGTAAATCTATAAGAAACCAAAATGAAAATTCTAGAAAACAGCAAGATGATGAGGGCAATGGGAGAAACTAATGGTACAAAGCAGTTACATTTTAATTACTTGGGAAAAGGCAAAAGATATTTTAAAACACAGAAAAATTTGGAAATTTTATATCAAGTCCTCAAATGATAGAAAAATTCAAAGTTCTTGGTAATCACAATAAGTATTATTCCCAGTTTAAAGACCATAAATGGCGGGGAGGGAATCTGCTGTGACTTGTTTACAAATTATGTTTAAGAACACAGAGAGGTTAAAAGAAAAAGGATGAGAAAAAAATATCATGGAATACTAATTAAGAAAAAAAAAGAAAACAATATCAGCCATGATAAACATTAAGGCAGAAAGTATAAAGAATACAGAGTCACTACAAAATGTTGAAGACTTTAATCAAAAAGATATGTCTAAACAAATATGTACCTAATAATTAGCCTCAAAATGTATAAAGCAAACATAGACAGAACTGCAAAGAGAAATGTGAAAATCTAGCAACATAGTGATTAATTTCTAAGAAGCTACTTCAATCACTGGTCAAGCAGACCAAATAATTACCAAAGATATAGAAAATGTGAATAGCACGAAATAATAAACATATAATTATGTACTGGATAATTTAAAAATACACATTCTTCTCAGATACATTATGGTACATTTCTTAAAACCAATTATATACTAAACATGAACAACTTATGTTTTTGACCAAAAGTTACAAGTTAATAATAAAAACAAAAATAAGATATTCCTGTATTATATAAAAAAAATTTAAATACTTCTAAGTAACTCAGAAATCATAAGAAATTCATAGTGCATAGTTCAAAGTTCAAACCACATAGCGCTAAATAATAATAAAATAACAATCAGCACTGCCACACACATAACAAAATTTATAGAATGTAGCAAAAATGGTAACTTGAGGAAAATGTATAGCTTCCAATTCTTAAAAGAGAAGTAAGACCTAAATATTTACAAAGAAGATAATAACAATTCCAAAGATACATTAAATAAAGAACAGAAAAGACCAAAAAATCTGTTTATTAAAAATTATTTTTATAGAACTATTTGCCACATGCTGTTTTAAGTGCCTTATATTTTAGTAACTCATCTAATCTTCATAGCAACCATATTATTTAGGAAAAGATGGAAATTGAAGCACAGAGAGCTTAAGTAATTTACACAAGACGACACAACTAATAATCGCCACTGCCAGAATCTGACTACAAAGTTGAGGCTATTTCCTCTGTTAAAGTAGAAAGTATTGAATCAAGGATGAAAGTTAATTAAAAAAAAAAAAAAAGAATAATGACATAGGCTTCTTGGATTAATGATTTTTAAAGAAAAAGAAAGAGAGGGAGAAAAGGTACAAATAAAAAATACTGTGAATGAGGGGAGCCTGGGTGGCTCAGTTAGTTACATGATGCACTTTTGGTTTCCTCTCAGGTCATGATCTAAGTAAGGGTTGTGAGATCAAGCCCCAGGTTGGGCACCACTCTGGGCGTGGAGGCTGCTAAGATTCTCTCTCTGCCTACACTCTCTCACTCTAAAAAACAAACCAAAAAAAAGTGAATGGAAAAGTACCTAATTACCAACATAGCAGAGAATAAAAAGTATGACAATATTAATGCTTTTATACTAATAGCTTGTGAAAAAATTTTAAATATATTTGTTAAAACTAATACGTAAATGAGACAAGAAGAAATAATACATGACAATTTCTACAGCTTCTCAAGAAATTTTAAAGCCGTAGTTTATATTTTACCCACAAATAATTTCTTGGCAGTTTTATAAGCAACTTAGAGTAAATTTATAGAGTATGCTTTTTAAAAAAATAATAATAAGGAGCAGACCTAAACCATCTCCAGATCCACTATATATTTGATCCCCAAAGACACAAAAGTAGTACAAGAAAATATCACCAAGACATTTCATTCATAAACATAGATGCAAAATATCTAAACAAAAATATCTGAAATAGAATTCTAAACAATTAATGGAAAAAAACCCATGTCCTTACCTCACAGAGTCAGAAAAAGCTCTCCATAATACTCAATATCTATTCATGATGAAAATCATGATACATTAAGAAAAGTTCTTTAATCTGATAAAAGGTATCTGCAAAGTACACTTAATAAACACAATCCTAAATGGGGAAATAGTAAAGCTATTACTTTAAAATCAGAAAGACAAGAGGATGCTCACTATTATCAAATCTATTCAATATTATACTAGAGGTTACAGAATATATATATATATATATATAGTAAGAGAAATTACAAAAAGACTTAAGGATTATAGAGAGGAAAATCAAAGTTATTATTTTTAGATTACATGTTCATGTATATATAAAACAAAATAATCTCAAGAAAAATTACTAGCTATAACAGATGAATTTAGCAAGAAGAATGATTATAAAATCTGTTCCATCTAAAGTCAATTGCTTGTCTATGCACCAAACAATTAGAAAAAAAGTCTTTAAAGGACAGCATTTATAATAGCAGATAATTCTAACAAAATGTTTACATGATCCATATGGGGAAAATCATTAAAAATTACTGAAGATCATTAGAGAACTAAAAAAAGAAGAACAGTTAACCCACATTGAAGGAAGACAGACATAATATGCTGAAGATATCAATTCTTCTCATGTTGATCCATAAAGGCAAAGAAATTCCAAACAAAAAAGCAGTATTTTCCAATGAACTTGGAACAATAAAGAGCTAAGAATACCTAAGAAATTTCCAAAGAACTGGGACAGAGGACCCAACTTAAAAGATAGTAAAATCCATATAATGTATAATTAGGCCATAGAAATTATGATACCTCAGTATTAGTACAAGGTTAGATCAATTGGTCAACATAATAGCATAGAAAGCCAGAAACATACCCGCACGTATATGGAAATTTGTCATGGGGGAGGAGGAGGCACAATAACTCAATAGGGAAAGAACTATTCAATAAATGGAACTGGGCTAAATGGTAGTCCATAACTTTAAAAAAAACAACAAAATTATATCTAACTTACATAATGCATAAAAATCACTTCCTGATACATTTAGACCTGAAGTTTAAAAGAAAAACATTCCCCACATCAATGAGGGAATATAAAAAAGAGTGAAAGGGAATAAGGGGAAAGGAGAAAAAAATGAGTGTGAAATATAAGAAAGGAAGACAGAACATGAGAGACTCCTAACTCTGGGAAAAGAACTAGGGGTTGTGGAAGGGGAGGAGGGCGGGGGGTGGGGGTGAATGGGTGATGGGCACTGAGGGGGGCACTTGACGGGATGAGCACTGGGTGTTATTCTGTATGTTGGCAAATTGAACACCAATAAAAAATAAATTTATTAAAAAAATAAAATAAAAACATTTAAACTTTAATAAGGAGTACTCTTAATCCCAGTCATAAAAGAGTAATCACTATCACAGTAGCCCTTCCAACAAAAATCACTAAAAAGTTGCACTCTATAATTGGAAACAACTATGTCAGGTATTAGAAAAGAGGCAGCAGTACAAGGCGTGGTCCTTGAGAAAAAAGAAATAAGGAGAGCCTTACAGCCTCACTAGAACCCCAAGCAGAGTAAACACACACATGCACATACACACATCCCACCAAGGCACATTATAATCCAACTGCTAAAATAAAGAGAAAGTCTTAAAAATCAGGCAGAGAAGAAAGAAATACTGTTTAGAGTAGAAAAAAAGATGCAAACGGTACTGCAGACTTTTTAGCAATTACAATACAAGGCACAGGATAATGAAACAAAATTTTTAGTGAAAAAAAAATTTAATGATCAAAGTAGAAATCTATATGCAGCAAACATAAAATCCCTTTAGAGAAAAGAAAACATATTTACAGACAGTGAAATTCCCAACAAAAACTTTTAAAGGAAGTTTTTTCAGACTGCTGAAGTAATATCACATGGAAATGTGAATCTATATTCAAACAATAAAAAGTGAAGGAAATTATATATATAATTATATATATAAATTAATTATATATAATTATATTAATTATATATATAATTGATTTCTTTTTTTTCATTTCTAAAGACATTTGATTGTGTAAAACAAAATTAATAAGATTAAACTGTGGCTTTAAAACATAAGTAAAAACAAAATTAATGACAATAAAGTATAGGATATTGGAAACTGAAAGTATACCGTTACAAGATTCTTATATTATACATGAATTGGTATAATATTATTTGAAGGTAGAAGGTAATAAAATAAAAATGATTATGATAAACCCTATAACAAGCGCTAAAAATACATTTAAAAATTAAAGACCTATATCTAACAAACCAATACAGGAGATAAAAGAGAAAACCAAAGTAGAAAATAAAAGAGAAAGAAACAACGAAAACCCAGATGATACAAATAGACAAATAGCAAACTTATAGACCTAGCTCTAACCATATAAATACTGATAGTAAATGCAAACAAAATAAACACACACATAAAGGTAAAGATCGTTGGAATAGATTTTTTTAAAGCCAAATATGTTGTCTATTAGATGTGTTCACATGTAAAGAAACAGGTTAAAAATAAAAGGATGAAAAATGACATATGACATGCGTGCAAAATCTTTCCCTTTCCTTTCTTTCCTTTCTTCCTTGCTTACTTACTTTCCTTCTTTCTCTTTAACTCTTGGTGTCCAAGGACCAGCAAGTGAAAAAAGAAGACAGCAAGCTTACTGGGAGGTGTTATAACCCTGTTACCATGGTGGGGACAGGAAGGAAATCCTGTGATCCTTTGGGTGCCTCTAGGTGCTGCCTTGGCCGATTGTGCTGTGAATTACAACCAGCCTGAGAAGTATTATTCCTAGAAGCCCAGACCTGTCAGGGTCAGGGGTTGAGTCATAGCACTGGATAAAGCATGAAGCCCAGCAGAGGTGACATTTAAGGGTAAAAAGAATTAAAGTGGATCAAGAAGTGAGGGAATGAGCACCATTTGTGGCTCTGAGTAGGAGGGCTTTTTATGATAATAAAAGAAGGGCACCTGGGTGGCTCAGTTGGTTAAGGATCCAACTCTTGATTTCAGCTCAGGTCATGATCTCAGGATCATGGGATCAAGTCCCACATGGGACACTGGGTGTGGAGACTGCTTAAGATTCTCTTTCTCTCTCTCTCTCTGTCCCCCCTTCAAAATTAGAAGTAATAATTCATCTATGTATTTATCTGATAAAAGAATATATGACCCAAAGATGACCAAAAATTCCAATATTCTTTTCTCAGCAATTGGTATTTAAACAATATCAGTAAGTATACAGAAGACTGAAACATCACTATGTACAAACTTCACCCTAGCTGGCATTTATGGCACACTACATCTAATAACCACAGTGCAAATGAACTACTACTCACCCCAATAAACTACTGTTCTTTCATCAAACAGGTTTCAATAAATTTCAAAGAACTAAAATCATATAGATAATATTCTGTAACCAGAGCAAAATCAGTTTAAAAATTAGTAACAAAATATTCTAAATATTTTCTAAATAATGAAAGTGTTCAAATATGCATGTAAATAAACACTGGGTCAAAAAAATCACAGTGAAAATTAGAAAATATTTTGAACTAAAACAAAATACACATCCAATATATCAAAGTTTGTGGGAAACATTTAAATCCATACTTAACAAATAATTAAGTCCTAAATACTTAAACATTTCTAAAAATAAAAAGACTTAAGATCACTAGCCCAAGCTTTTGTTTAGTAGGAGACAAAAAGAAGAGTAAGTTGAAACAAAGTAGGTAGAAATAAGAAAACATTAAAAAGGGAAATAAAGGAAATAGAAAAAATGGGAAAAAATAGCGATGTCATAAATTAGTTCTTGAAAATGTCAATGAAAGTTGATAAAACCCTTTTGGACTGATCAAAGGGAGAAATAAAATGAAATAAACAATAAATTACTGATATAAGGAGTACAGGAGGGAACACCAGTACAGATTCTACAGAGATAAAAATAGTGAAGAAATGTTAAAAATAAAATACACCAATAAGTTTGAAAGCCTAAATGAAATGTAAAACCAAAACAACAAACAATTTTGAGATTGAAACAACCAAAAGTGACACTAGAAGAAATAAGAATTCTGAATAGACCAATAAATTACTAAAGAAATTTTAAAAAGTAGGAACTGGATAAGAGCTTATGCTCAAAAAAACCTTTCATTTCACATCATACTTAATGAGAAGAGTCTGAACACTTCCCCACTGAGACCAAGACAAAGAAAGGATATCTACTCTCCTCATGTCTTTTCAACATCTTATTAGAGGTGTAAAAGGAAAGAAACAAAGAAAAAAAGAGAGGAAAAAGAGAGGTGGGAGGAAGAAGGGAGGTAGAAAGAAGTTGATTGTCTTTTTTGGTCATGTATATAGAAATCTAGGAAAAAACTACTAGATCTAAGATGTAGTTTTACTAAGATCATTGGGTACAATGTCAATATGTAAACATCTAGTGTATTTCTACATACCGGCAATTATCAACTAAAAAAGTGAAATTTAAACATAACATTTGAAACTGTACAACACATAGAATACATAATGACAAGTTAAATAAAATATGTGTAAGACCTATACATTTAAAAACTACACAATATTGCTGAAAGAAATGAAATAAAACCTAAATTAATGGAAAGATCTGCTATGTTCATAGAGGAAATATACTCAATATTGTTAAGATGTTTAATAAACCCCATAGTGGTCAAAAGATTTGACAATCTTCCAAAATTATCCCAGTAGGTATTTTGAGAAATTAACGATATAATTCTGAAGAAATTATGTGATTCTAAAAACTTTTTTATTTTTTTTAAATTTTTATTTTTTTAAGAGAGAGAGACAGAATGCATGAGCAGGGGGGAGGGGCAACGGGAGAGGGAGAGAGAGGATCCCACACTGAGCTCTATCCCATAACCCTGAGATCACAACCTAAGCCAAAAGCAAGAGTCAGATGCTCAACCAACTGAGCCATCCAGACTCCCCTGTGATTCTAAAAATTTAAAGGATGTAAAACAGAAAAAATAATTTTTACTGAGGAGAACAAAAGTAGAGAATTTTTATTACCTAATTTCAAGATTTACCATAAAGTTTCAGTAATAAAATGTGGTATTAGCATAAGGACAGATGCATAGAAAAAATGAAACAGAAGAGAGTCCAGAAAAAAGATCCCATATACGTGCTCAATTGATTTCCAACAGAGATGCCAAAGTAACTCATTAAGGTAGTTTTTCAACTGTTAGATACCATTTGTAAATAAATAAAAACTTTGATGCGTAGCTCACATCATATGCAAAAACAATAATTCACAAAAGGATCACAGACAAAAAAGCAAAATCTAAAACTACAAATCTTCTAGAAGAAAATGTAGGGGGCAGTATTTGTAGCTTTGTGTAGGCAAAGAATTTTTATATATAAAGGAAACAAAAGGCGATGGCCATTTTAAAAAAAGATAAACTGAGGGATCCCTGGGTGGCGCAGCGGTTTGGCGCCTGCCTTTGGCCCAGGGCGTGATCCTGGAGACCCGGGATCGAATCCCACATCGGGCTCCCGGTGCATGGAGCCTGCTTCTCCCTCTGCCTGTGTCTCTGCCTCTCTCTCTCTCTCTGTGACTATCATAAATAAATAAAAATTTAAAAAAAAAAAAAAAAAGATAAACTGGATTGCATAACTATTAAAAACAGCCTTTTAAAGAACACCATTAAGGAAATAAAAAAGCAAACTATGGACTGGAAAAACTATTAATATATATCTTCAATAAATGACTGGTATCCAGAATATTAAAGAAATCATACAACCCAACAAAAGAAGATAAGCAACCCAATGTTCTAAATGGGCAAAAGATTGAATACGCACTTCAGAAAAGGACACTTTAGGAAAGTAAATAAAATGGTGCTCAACATCATTAGCCAATACAGAAGAGGAATTTGAAAACACAGAGATACCACTGCACAGCCTCTAGAATGATAAAAATTTAATAGCTATACCAAGTTTTGGCAAAATGTGGAGCAACGAGAACTTTCACACATTGCTGGTGGTATTGCTGGTATAGTCAATTTGGAAAATACTCTGGAAATTTCTTATAAAGCTAGACACACAATTGTCATAACCCTAGTTATTTACCCAAGAGAAATAAAAGCGTAAGTTCACATCCACATAACAAATTGTATGTGAATGTTCTCAGTACCTGTATTCATGATCCAGAGTTGGAAAGACTCCAAATGTCCATTAAATTGTGCTAATATTCATATGATAGAATGCAATTCATCAATAACAAGGAACAAACTACTCATGAACAGAACAACATAGGAGGGGTCCCTGGGAGGCTGGGTCAGTTAAGCATCTGCCCTTGGCTCGGGTCATGATCTCAGGGTCCTGGGATCAAGTCCAGCACCCAGCTCCCTACTTAGCAGAGAGTCTGTTTCTCCCTCTTCCCCTCCCCCTCTCATAAGCTCTCTCCCCCACCTCTCTCTCTCAGATAAATAAATAAAATGTTAAAAAAAAAAACATAGAAAAACTCAAAAACATTAAGCCAAGTAAAGAAAGTTGATACAAAAGATGACTATTAAATCATTAACCTCTAAAAAAAAAAAAAGATGACTATGCACTTTACTTACACGTTCCAGAAGAGATATAACAAATCTATAGTGACAGATATGAGATTATCATTTGCATACAACAGAGGGGGCACTGAAGTCAAAGGGCCATGGAACTGTACTACCCTTTAAACAGAGTAGTGAACACATTTATCATCATTCATCTAATTGTGCAGTTAAAATGGGTGCACATTATTGTTTGCAAATTATATCTCAACAAAATTTATTTTAAAAGCTTTTGCTAGAAAAATATAAGAAAATATCTTACCTTAGATTTAGACAAAAAGTACTAATTTTAGGGGCACTTGGGTGACACACCTGGTTAAGCATCAGCCTCTTGGCTTCAGCTCAGGTAATAATCTCAGGGTTGTGAGATCAAGCTCTATGTCTGCCCCACACTCAGCACGGAGTCTGCTTGAGACTCTCTTTCCTTCTCCCTCTGCCCCTCCCCTCTCTTGCACTTGCATACTCTCTCTTTCTCTCTAAAATAAACAAATAAATCTAAAAAGACGTTAATTTTGATAGCAAAGTGAAATCAATCTTCTTAAGAATTTATTATTTTAGGGGGTAGCCCGGGTGGCTCAGCAGTTTAGCACCGCCTTCAGCCCAGGGCATGATCCTGGAGACCTGGGATCAAGTCCCATATCGGGCTTCCTGCGTGGAGCCTGCTTCTCCCTCTGCCTGTGTCTCTGCCTCTCTCTCTCTCTCTCTCTCTGTGTGTGTCTCTCATAAATAAATAAATAAAATCTTTAAAAAAAAGAATTTATTATTTTAAAGATATCTTGAAGAGATAGAGGAAAAATGGGGCAACTGGGCGGCTCAATCAGTTAAGCATGCCTGACTCTTGGCTTCAGCTCAGGTCATGATTTTATAGTTGGGAAATCAGCTCCACATTGGGCTCCATGCTCAGCATGGAGTCTGTATGAGATTCTCTCTTCCTCTTCCTCTGACCCTCTAGTCATGCTCGCTCTCTCTGAAATAAATATATAATTCTTTTAAAACAGAGAAAGAGATGGAGGGGAAAAAACCCTGATATAAATCATAGATGGTAACTGCATGACTTAAAGCCAAAAAGTATAAGCTCCAGGAACAACTGAAGAACTCTGAAGAATGAGATACTTAATCATGAGACAATCAGAAATAATCCAATAATCAATAATAAACAGAAAAAATGAGAAGGAGTAAACATTAACAGGAAAAACATATGCTCAATAAACATGGGATGAGATGATCAATCTTCACAGTGATCAGGAATATACAAACCGAGGTCAAAATATGGCCCCATTTTATACTGTCTTGACTGGCAAAAATAAATCAAAAAAATAGTAAAGGGTGAAAAAGATGTGGATCAATGGGATATCATATACATTGCTGGAAGTATAAACTAATACAACCACTTTGGAAAACAAACCATTATTATAAATTGATTTTTAGGTTGATTGTTCATAACGCAGCAATTCCATGTCTGTACACGGTCAAGGAAAACTCTTGTACATAAACACACGTATGCCAAATAATGTTCATAACAGTAACATTTATAAAATGGAAAAAACCAACCAGAAATAAATCAAGTGTCCATGTTCAGGAAAATAAATAAATCATGTCCTCAGAAAATAAAATATTATATATCCCTAAAAAGTAAACAACTCGGCTACAAATAACAAACATTATTAACATTATGTTGAACTTAAAAGTTAAGTTCTAGGAGAATATTTACAACATGATACCCTTGTTTGTAATCTCAAAACTATTTAAATTGAATAATGTGCCAAGCTGTGATAGGGGGCAGAATCATATGTGAAAGGATCATAAAAATAATGGAACTTGGAGCACCCAGGTGACTCAGCTGTTGAGTGTCTGCCTTAGGCTCAGGTTGTGACCCCTGGGATCACAGTCCCACTCGATCCTGGGATCAAGTCCCATATCAGGTCCCCACAGGGAGCCTGCTCCTCCCTCTGCGTGTCTCTGCCTCTCTCTCAGTCTCCCATGAATAAATAAATCAAATATTTTTAAAAATGACAGAACTGACCACAGTGAGCAATCATAAAACTTATTCAAATGTATAAAATAACTGTTTTGAGGCCTTTATATATTAACCAATACAAGACTGCATTTGAGATCATGAAAAAACCCTGAGAAGAAAAAGCCTGATAGTCATGCCAGATCTTCTCACCTGAAGACAGTTTTGGTTCATTTTGGATGGAAATCAAACAAGAGCAAGGAAGGGCAGTCTCACTAGGTGGAGGGGACAGTGTGTGGTATCGAGGTGAAACAAAACTCTGAAGTGTGTTACGAGAGGGAAAGGAGATGAAGAGGAAAGGTAAAAAAAAAAATCTCTGTAAAAATTATACAGAAGTTTTTAGACGACTCCTCAGATGTGTGTCTAGCTTGCAAAGAATCTAAGAGGATGTGACTGACCCACTGGGAGAATGGAGAAATGAGTAGATATTTTGGAGGATGCAGAATGCTAGAAACATGTCAAACTGTAGATTAAAAGCTTGAGTTTCAATATCTTGATGAATACCATTCACTTTCAATTGAGACCCCAGGAGGCGAGGTCCTAAGTGTAAGAATCCAGTCCTAAGAGTGAGGGAAAGACCTACCATAGAATTACTGTAACCAGTTCTAAAACCAAACCTCAAAGAGTATCAAGATGGTTTGTTAATAACTCAGATGTGTTTGAGCACAGCATTTCACAGTCATCAGAAAAACATAATATAAGCCAGATCCTACAGCCTATCTCCTCTCACAGTTGAGGATCAAACATAAGTTACTGTTATACTTGTTTAATTTTTTTAAAAGTAATGATAATCAAGAGATAAAACAGCCAATAAAATTAAATCTTTAGTACATGAATGTTGCAGAAAACAGACCAAGATTTGAAAATGAATAATACATCTAGGTCACATCTGTATGTTAAGAAAAACAAAAGAAATGAGAAAAATCTGGATATAAAGTTGAAATTTTTACACGCATAATTTAAACCCGTAAAAAAGAATTATAAAGACAGTCATGAACTGTAAAATAAAAATGTAAAATTAGATATTCACTGAATCAGTGTAAAAACAGGGCCCAAGAGAAGATGGGACTAGTTAACTCAAAGATATGTTTATACCCAATATTCAAATGAAGCTCAGAGAGTGGAAAAATGGGGAAAATATAGTACAAAAGACATGGGTTCTTGTTAAACATGCCTCATAAATGTTTAATTGTCTGAAAAAGGGAGAGAAAGTGTCACAAGCAATATTAAAAGAAATAATGGCTGAGAATTTACCAAATCTAATGAAATACATTAAACCATTGACTCAACAAATACAGCAGGATAAAGGAGGGAGGGGAAAGGAGGGGGAAAAAGGATAAAGGGGGTATACCTACCCTAGGTAGTGTATACTTATCTAGACATATTATACTCAAACTTCTGAAAATCAAAGACAGAGAAAATCTTAAAGGCAGCTTGAAAAAATATATATATACACAGGGAGTGTATATGTGTATGTGTGTATATATATATATACATATATATATGTATATATATATATATATATATATATATATATACTCCCTGGAAAGGTACAACAATAAGATTGATGACTGTCTTATCAAAATAAAATCTAGGTAGACAGAAGATAATGGAATTACATTTATAAAGTATTTTTTAAAATAACTGAAAACCTGAATTTGATACCCAGTGAAAATATTTCAAAAAATGATGGTGAGATACCCTGTGATAATGGTCATGAAATAAAGTAGTTGTAGAAGCCCTCTTGTACAGTTGAAGTAGTTAGAAGCACTTTTATTTTTTTTACTTTCTTCTCTTAATTTATTAAAAGACCTATAACTGGAGTTCCAGTTCTGTAATGGTGGCTATACCTCATAGCTCCTGCTTGATGGAACTCTAATTTCTGGGTAAAATGCAGAAAACAATCACCTGAGGATTCTAATGGTTGACAAAAAAGTGTAGGCAAAATGTCAAAATGTAGAAAAGCAAACTGTACACAGATGAGTTTCCTCTCTCCCTCTCTCTCTCTCTCTCTCTCTCTCTCTGTACAGACATAGACAAAGATGTGGACTAGACACAGACAGAGGTATATGTTGTATTAATCGCATATATATGCATGTGAATAAATACATATATATATTTATTTATATTTATATTTATATTTATATTTATATTTATATTTATATTTATATTTATATTTATATTTCTCTCCCCACTGTTCTCCCTCCATTCTACCCCTAAGGGGGGCCTTGTTATCATCAGTGTTTGGGTGATAGCAGTGGTATCTAAGGGCAGCATGGAAACCCATCACTGCTCTAGATTCAGTGAACCTGAACAAACAAAAATTATGCAATCTTAAAAACAAATAGGGACAGTAAATTTTGAAAATGAAAGAGGCCAGGAACCTACTAGACAATATAAATACTATTATGGATATATGTGCCATTGGAACCCCAGAAGAAAAGAAAAAGGTTTTCTCACAACACACACAAACTATTTAAAGTAATAAATACAGACAATTTCTCAGTATTGGTAAAAGATATACATTTACAAATGCAAGACACTCAATGAACTCTTAAAAGCATTTACATAGGAATGCCTGGGTGGCTCAGTGGTTGAGTGTCTGCCTTTGGCTCAGGGCGTGATCCCAGAGTCCTGGGATCCAGTCCCACATAGGGCTCCCTGTGGGGAGCCTGCTTTTCCCTCTGCCTGTGTCTCTGCCTCTGCCTTCTCTCTGTGTCTTTCATGAATAAATAAAGTCTTTTTAAAAAGGCATGTACACAAAGAAAACTATGCTTCGATGCATCTTAACTAAGTTGCTGAAAACCAAAGAAAAAAATTTGAAAGCAGCCAGAAGAAAATAGCACATTACACACAGGGGAACTAGGATTGGGATGACCATAGATTGCTCTCAGAGAATAGAGAGGCCAGGATAAAAAACTATCAACTTAGAATTCTACACAAAGTTAAAATATCCTTCAGGAATATAGAAGAATTAAGATCTTCTCAGAACAAGGGAAACCAGGAGAATTTTTTGCCAGCAGACCTGCACTACAAATAATGCTAAAGGAATTGTTTCAGGCTAAAAGGAAGACAGTTTCAAAGGGCAACATGGATCTTTGGGGGGAAGGAGACTAGGACAAATGGTAAATATCTAAAGACTTTTTTCCCCACCGGAAGTACTTTCAAATATGTATGACTGCTGAAATTTTAAAAACCATTATATTATATGAGAGATGTATGTAAATATATATGACACCTATAACACAAAGTAAATTAAAGATAAGCTGAGAGAGTTATAAGAACCTCCATGTTACCTTTTATGTAGCATAGTACAATATTAGCTCAAGGTATACTACGAAATGTGGACAGATATAGAGACAGACATATAGATAAATATAGCCTTAAATAAGGTCCTGAAATATTGATACAAAGAGATAACCCCTAAAATCAAATGAATAAACTAAAATGGAACATTACAAGTATTCAAACATGTAATCTAAAGGAAGGCAAGAAAGGGAGCACAAAATACCAAGATAAAAAGAGAATAAAACAATTAACAAACTTGTAGACATAAATCTAATTCTGTCAATAATTACCTAAAATGGTAGTGGTCTGAAACTTCGATTTAATAGCAGATACCAACAGGTTAGACAAAAAGTAGGGAGTATGAACTCCCTATAGAAGTCAGAATTTAAACATAAATACTAAACAGACTGAAAATAAATAGGTGAATAATGGTAAAACCTCTCAAATTTTATGGAATGTAGCCAAAGCAGTGCTTACAGAGAAATGTATAGCATTAAAAGCTTATATAGAGAAAGACTTAAAAGATAAAATAAGTAACCTAAGTTTCCACCTTAGAGAAAAAAAGGAAATTAAACCCAAAACAAACAAAAGAAGGGAAATAATATAGATAAGAGAAACAGTCATTAAATTTAGAAACAGGAAAAACAATAGAGAGAAAGAAATGAAACTAAAACCTAGCTTTCGAAAAATATCAATAAGATTGCTAAAACTAGGGCAGCTCCAGTGGCTTAGCAGTTTAGCGCTGCTGTCGGCCAGGGTGTGATCCTGGAGACCTGGGATCGAGTCCTCCATCAGGCTCCCTGCATGGTGCCTCTTCTCCCTCTGCCTATATCTCTGCCTCTCTCTCTCTGTGTCTCTCATGAATAAATAAATAGAATCTTTTAAAAAAAATTGATAAAACTAGTCAGACTGATCAAGAAATAATGACACAAATGACCAATATCCTCCATGAAAATGAGACATCACTACAGACTCTAAAACAATAAGTAAATATTATAAATAATTATATGCTCATAAATTAAACAACTTAAATGATAAGCACCAGTTTCTTGAAAGACATAAAGTATCATAATTTACTCATAAAGATATAGATAACCAGAATATCCCTAGTATGTATTCAATGCATAAAAATTGTCATTAAAAGCCTTTCAAGGGATGCCTGGGTGTCTCAGCAGTTGAGCATCTGCCTTTAGCTCAGGGTGTGACCCCAGAGTCCCAGGATTGAGTCCCACTTCGGGCTCCCTGCATGGAGCCTACTTCTCCCTCTGCCTGTGTCTCTTCCTCTGTGTGTGTGTGTGTCTCTCATGAATAATAAATAAAATCTTAAAAAAAAAAAAAACCTTTCAAAAGAGAAAATTTCAGGCATAGATGATTTCCTAGATGAAATCCACCAAAGACTTCAGGAAGAAATAATTACTACTTTATACAATCTCTTCCAGAAAATAGAAGGAAGCACTTATCTGTGTCTAATATAAAAATATTGATTGTACAAACTGAATAGTAATAACCTGTAGGGTTTTAAAATACATGTAGATTCAACAGTTATGAGAGAGAAAATAAAGTATTTTTTTAAAAATAAACCACATTAAAAAAATAAAAATAAACAATGTCAAGGCAAAAAAAGAAAAAAGAATATGAAGCATGTAGATCAAATAGAAAATAAATTGGAAATGATGGCCATAAGCCCAAATAGATTAGCCATTTCTTAGAATGTAAATAGACAAAACACCACCAATCAAAAGTCTAGAATTATACTATATTGAAAAGGATATCAGTAGCTTTAAATGAAAAGAAGAAAAACAAAAATAAATTACATAACCAAACATATCAAGAAACCATTGAAAAGAATAACAAATCATAGTAAAATAAGTACAATTGGAATCCCTGGACATGATGCAAGAGGCAACCAAAGGAGACCTTGGAAAGATAGGGAGAGGAGGACAAAAATGGGCTAGGGAGCTCAGGAGTGGAAGCACACAGTGGCAGAGTGCCTTTTGGTCCCCAAACACCAGAAGAAAGGCTCTCAGGCCTGGAATTGGGAACTCCCAACATAGCCACAAGAGGTAGCCTGAGGAGGTTCATTCTTCCCCAACCAGCCCAGCCCAGAAGCACCTGACAGGGAAATCCTTTAGAAGTTCTTCGGGCAACAAATGGCACAGCCTAGGAAATCCTTCCCTTCCATGTCAGCCTGCACCTCCCCTAACCCACCATGAACTACTTGGGCAGTTGGGTAAAACCAACAGGGGTGATTCCACCAGTGCTCAATCCATGAGGCCTCTTTGTCCCCATTGGCCTGAGAATCCCCACCTCCCCTGACAGCATTAACATGGTGAATCCTGCCACAATAATCAAGGCTCAGCCAGAGAAGTGCCTTCCATTCCTCAGAGACAGGATGATCCCACCACAAATGTCCAGCCTGGGAGTGGTCCTCACCTTCATAGGCCAGAGACTCCCTTCCTTGGACAAGAGGTACCAAGTGACCCATCCTAGAGAAACTCATTCGCTCTCCCCAGGCAGCATGAAGAGGAAACAAAAGAAGCCCCCAAAGCACCAGATAAACACCAAAAGCAGAACAAAACAATATCAGCCCTTAAAATTAAGTAATCATTGGAAGCCCAGCAGAGAAAAGTAGGACAGACTTGTGTGCCAAAACTAAAGAGGGTAACTCCCTAATAAAATAAAAAGATTTAAATAGAACATAGCCTCCTAAGATAATTACCACAATGTTCAGAATATAATAAATAAATTACCCATCATGCCAAGAACCAGCAAAAATCACAATTTGGTTGAGAAAAAGCAACTAGTGCTAAGACTAAGATGATCAGATGTTAGAATTATCTGATAAGGATTTTAAATGTCATTATAAAAATGCTGCAACAAGCAATTACAAATTCTCTTGAAACAAATGCAAAAAAAAAGGTAGAAAATCTCAGCAAAGAGAGTATAAAATAGAATGAAAAGGAAGCCATGCCACTGGAAAAAATATAATAACAAAAATTTAAAAGCCACTGGATAGGGATCCCTGGGTGGCACAGCGGTTTGGCGCCTGCCTTTGGCCCAGGGCACGATCCTGGAGACCCAGGATCAAATCCCACATCAGGCTCCCGGTGCATGGAGCCTGCTTCTCCCTCTGCCTATGTCTTTGCCTCTCTCTCTCTCTCTCTCTCTCTTTCTCTCTCTCTGTGACTATCATAAAAAAAAAAAATTTAAAAGCCACTGGATGGAATCAATCATAGAATTTAAATGACAGGAAATACAATCCACAACTGGAGAACAGAGCAATGAAATGAACCCAACATGAGGAGCAGAGAGAAAATAGACTGAAAAAGGGATGAATAGGACCTCAGCTAGGGACTTGGAGGACAAAAAAAAAAAAAAAAAAAAAAAGCCTAAATTTCATTCCAGTGGAATCCTGGAAGGAGAAAACAAAGAGTGGGGGCTGAAAGAGTATTGTTAGCAATTTCCTGAATTTCACAAAAGACATATAAACCTGAGTCAAGAACATAGGAACTGCAAACATGATAAATTCAAAGAAATCCATATCAAGAGGCATCATGATAAAACTTCTGAAAACTAAAGATGAAAAATAAAATCTTTAAAGCATCCAGAGAGAAGCTATGCAGAAGAAAGTCAAGTGACATGACATGTGAATTCCTCATCTGAAACCATGGAGGCCAGGAGGAAATGGCACAACATTTCTCCACTTCTCACTTCTCCAGAGGGAAAAGAGGACTCTCCTCCACAAATTCTATATCTGGCAAAACTATCTTTCAGGGATGAAGAGGAAATAAAGACATGATCAGATGAAGGAAAACTAAAAGAACGTGTGGCTAGCAGATCCTTAAAGATTGCCAAAGGAAGTTTATTAAACAGAAAGGAAAGGATAAATTAGTTTTTGGAGCATCAGAAATATGAAAGAAGAGCAAAAAAAGCATAGATATGAGTATATGCAATAGGCTGTCCTCCTCGTGAGTTTTATAAATCATATTTGATGATTAAAAGATAAATTATAATACCATCTGATATGCAAGACAATAATAGTTAAAAGTGAAGAAGGATAAAGGACCTAAATGAAAGTAAGATTCCCAGACATCACTTGATATGACAAAACGGTGATATGAGTAGACATATCATAAGTCACACATGTATATATTAATGCCCAGAGCAAACACACACACACACACACACACACACACACACACATGCACAAGTACAAATGGAACTGAGGAAATCTAAAACTGAATCAGATTCATAACCTGTATCAATATCAATATCCTGGTTATGTTATTGTACATAAGTATTACAGGGCATCACCACTGGGGGAAACTCAATAAGGGCATACTAGATCTCTGGATCTCTATTATTTCTTACAACTGAATGGGAATTATGTTAATCTCAACATAAAAGCTTAATGTAAAGGAGAATATTCTGAAAAGAAAGAGAAATCAGATGGTACCAACCTTTCTAAATAATGGAACATATTATAAAATAATAAGAATCAAACCAGCAAGGTATAGAACTGGTATAGAAAAGAGAAATAATAAGCAGCATGAAAAAGGCAAAAAAAATCAATGTAACTTAACCATATTTACAGGAAAAAGTGAAAATATAAATTATATAATTATCTTGATGTAAAAGAGACTTTGATGGGATTAATATGCCTTCTTGACAAAACTGTTAGCAAGCCAAGAACTCAGGGGAATGTTCACAATTTTTTTAAGATTCCATTTATTCATCATGAGAGACACACAGAGAGAAGCAGAGACACAAACAGGGGGAGAAGCAGGCTCCCTGTGGGGAGCCCAATGCGGGACTCAATCCCTGGACCCAGGATCATGACCTGAACCAAAGGCAGACACTCAACCACTGAGCCACCCAGGTGTCCTGAATTTTCTCAATCTTAAAATAGGCAGCTACTAAAAATATGTAGCAAACATAATGTAAAATTGTGCATTATAAAAAGCTGTCCTCTGAGATGAAGAACAGAATAAGAATGCCCACTATCACTCCATTAATTCAACTTGAACTAAATACCCTAAGTAATGCAATAAGGAAAGAGAAAGGAATAAAAGTCATAAAAATGATAAAGAAAAAAATCACTCTCATTTTGAATACATGATGTGACTATATAAATAGAAATTCTTAAGAATCTACAGGCAAACTATTAGAATAAATCAGTGACTGGTTTACCAAAAGTAAGTTTAATACACAAAACCCATAACATTTCTACATACACGCAAGAAACAAGCAGGAAAACAAATTTGAATGTTATACTATCTATAATATAACCACAAATATTAATATATGGGGGAAAATCAAGCAAAATTTATTCAAGATATCTGCAGTTAAAACTACAAAGCTTTCCTGAGAGAAATTCAAGAAGAGCTAAATGAATCAAGGGGCAGAGTATGTTACTCAATGTTGATCAGGTGTCAATTCTCCCTAAGTTGATCTAGAGTCCATGCAATCTCAATCAATATCCTAAATTTTTCTCAGAAAATAAAAATCTAATTTTAAAATGTCTGAGGAAATGCAAAGGGCCACATATAATCAAGTCTATCTTGAAAAAAAGAAGAAAGCTAGAGGACTTACACTATCACCCCTCAAGAGCTATTATAAAACTATGATTATTGGGGCGCCTGGGTGGTTCAGTCAGTTATGTGTCCAACTCTTGATTTCATCTCAGGTCATGATCTCAGGGTTATGGAATTGAGCCCTGCATTGGGCTCACTGCTCGGTATGGATCCTGCTTAAAATTCTCTCTCTTTCTGCCTCTGCACACACCCCCCCCACCCCCGCTTACATGCTCTCTTAAAAAAAAAAGAAAAACTTTAATTATCAGAACAGTATGATACTGATACACATGCAAATGACCAAATGAAATGGAAGAGAATGTCCATAACCAGACTCACAATATACAGTTACCTGACCTCTGAGAAAAGTAATATGGCAAAGCAGTAGGAAAGAGTTTATTCTTTCAATAAATGGTACTGGGCCAATCAAGTATCTGTATTTTTTTGAATGCATCTAGCTTTGAAACACACATTGCACAGAGATCAATCCCAGATGTAATGCAGATAAAAATGAACAGTTTAAGACAAGAACATATTTAAAAGAAAATATAGGATGACAGCTCTATGTTCTTAAATAGGTTCGCATTTTTTAAACAGCCCACCAAATGCAGTACACAAATAGGAAAAAAAAATAGCATATTGGATAAATTGAACTGCATTAAAATTCAGAATTTCTATGCATTAAAAGATGGCATTGAAGAGCATTAGAGAGGCAAGGAACAGCATGTGAAGACAATTCCAATACATATTTGTAAAGGACATATATCTAGTTCACCTACAAATCACTAAGGAAAAGGCCAAAAGCCAAATTGAAAAAAGAAAAGGGCATGAAGACTGTTTGAACAGGCACCTCACAAAGGAGATCTCCAAATGACTAGAAAACACATGGAAAGGAGCTCAACATCATCAATCATCATGGAAATGAAATCGCCACAGTGAGAAACCATTGCCCACCCACCAGAATGGCTAATGTGTAAAGACTAACAACCCGTGTTAGTTCCCTGAGAGTCAGTGAAGCATCAGGGAAACTCTTAGGAACCAACCTAGGAATGCAAACTGCTAACAAGTATATATTTTATTTTATATATTTTTTAAAGATTTTATTTATTTATTTATTTATTTATTTATTTATTTATTTATTCATGAAGAGACACAGAGAGAGAGAGGCGGAGACACAGGCAGAGGGAGAACCAGGCTCCCTGCAGGGAGCCCAATGCAGGACTTGATCCCAGGACCCCAGGGTCATGCCCTGAGCTAAAGGCAGACGCCCAACCACTGAGCCACCCTGGCGCCCGATAAGAAGTATTTTAGATCAGTGTTTGGCAGTATCTGTTAATCATACACATTATCTTTTGACTTAGCAATTCCGCTCTCAGGTATATACCTAACAGAAAGACATATATATGTCTCCAAAAAGATGTATCTAAGAATATTTATAGCAGTACTATTGGTAATAGATAAAATCTGCAAACAACTCAAGTGTCTTCAACAATGGAACACATAAACCAAGTGGGAAATAGTCATAAAAGGCAGAGTATATTAATCACATCTTCTTCATTTCTGTGTTTCTGAAGCTTTGCTACCTAGGGTCTCGCTAATCCTAGGAGAGGCTGCTCCTCCCAGAGCTAGCCAATTCAGTAAATGACTCTCTGGCAGGTGTGCCTTCCTAGTGCAGACTAACCAATCCAGAGCCTGCTGCCCCCCCCACCCCCGCCCCAACACCTGCTTCATGGAGCTCCTCCACACTGAGCCACTACTCCTCTGCCCTCACTGTAGGGTGAGCCAGCAGGCAGCTAGGGGCAACCCCTAAACTCCAGAGCCCACTGACATTACGTCAATTCAAACTACCTGGACCTGAGCCTGTTTGCACGGCCTCACCTATTCATTCCCATAAAAACCACGATAAAAGCTCTTTCTCCAGCTCCCTCTGTGGCCTGACCGACCCTGGTGCTTCCCCTTGCAGCCCTGTGTGGTGCTGGGGCATGTGCCCACCTCTCAGGAACTGTAACAAACTGTCTTTCAACGGTAGGCATCTCTGGATCTGTTGTCCTCACCATACCGGAATAATAATAAAACCTACATTTTTAAACACAGTAAGAATGAATGAACTAAAGTATATACAACAGTAATAGTGAATCTCACAAACATGATGTTGGTCAAAAGAAGGCAAAAGTGTGCGGAGCGTGTGCTTTGGATGTCAATAGTGTTTCTGCCTGTGGGTGTAGTGATGGGAAGGGGGCACAGGGGCGACCCCTGTAGTCACTGAGAACGTCCTGTTTCTTGATGTGGGTGCAGACTGCGTGGGTACGTCCACTTTTGGAACATACACTGTGATTTACTCAGGGTTTTAGGCCCTTTTCTGTATGAGTGTTACATGTCAGTTCACATTAGAAAAACCACTAAGATTCAGCTACAGCGATATTCAGAATAAAATAGGGAGCATTCCAAAACTGGAAAGAATAAATCATCAGATACCTCCTATAATAAGTCTAAAAATTAACAATAAAGCAAACACAAGGCAGCAGGGAGACGGGAAGAAAAACAAATCAATTAATTAGAGAAACATAAGATACAACAGAATTGATTAAACAAATCAGACCTAGTTCTTTGAAAAAGATCAATAAAAAACCTTGTGTCTAGCTAATCAAGCCACAAAGAGAGACAACACAAATACAGAACAGGAGCAACGGAAAGAGGCCTATTTCAACTGATAGATCCTTTTAAAATTATTTGCCAATACTGTACAGAGTTTCAGTCATGAATTGGAAAATGCCAGGGTTATACAAGATTTTCTGTAAAGCAGATTACTAAAAATTACTCAAAGAAATGTAGAAACTAGGAAAGAATTTCCAAGATAGCAAAGTAATAGCTCCAAGACCCAACAACTGGCCCAAGTAATTTTGCAAGTTAAATCATTTCCAGCTCTCAAGAGCTCTGTCCCTACAAGCGATTCTCTATCCACATTAAGCAGGGCGTACAAGCCTAACACAGGTTGAACAAAAGCATCCGAGAGGGAAGCCATAGGTCAGTGTCACATACACATGTAGCTGGAAAACCTCACCTGTAATAACAAAATAAGTAAGACTGTCATTCTATAAAAACAGGTGGCCAGGCTCAACTCCTGGGAGAGGTCTCCTCATTTATAAAAGGAAACAACGGGCAGCCCGGGTGGCTCAACAGTTTAGTGCAGCCTTCGGCCCAGGGCATGATCCTGGAGACCTGGGATGAGTCCCACGTCAGGCTCCCGGTGAGGGGCCTGCTTCTCCCTCTGCCTAGGTCTCTGCCTCTCTCTATGTGTCTCTCATGAATAAATAAATAAAATCTTAAAAAAAAAAAAAAAAAAAGGAAATGACACACAGAAAGAAAACAGGCCTCTCCTTCTACTTGCTACTGTCTTTCCGATAGGACAGCTGTAACTACCACAGCCATCCTGAAATCATGAAGACAGACTACGCGCTGAGGATCGCCAAGTAGGGAGATGAGAAAGACCCGGGCCTTTGATCTGGGCACAGAACGTCTGCCTTGGCCAACTCTGGAGCTACCCTAGCTCCAGGCCTCTTTTTATGTGAGATAATAAGTCCTCCTTCTTGTTGAATCCACTCGAGATGAGCATTCTGTTCCTTGCAGACAAGTACGTTCTAAAAGTGTGCAAAGACTGATTAAATTTAAGCAGAGAGCAAAGAAGGGAAGAAACGGGCCTAAGAATATTTTAAAAATCAATGGCAAGATCTGGGAAATACGGCAGCGCACGGGATAGATGCAACGTTCAAGTCAACAGGGAAAGGGAGGGTTCCTGGACAGAAAGGGAAGGAAATCAGTACTGAAAAATGTAAAAGCTAGGTCACCGCATCACAGTTTACCCCAGATCAGTCCCAAGTAGACGGCAGATTACACTGAAGTAAAACCAAACCGTAAATATACTAGAAGAAAGTATGGATGAAGAGCATCTACTTTGAGAATTAGAAATGACTTTCTAAAAAATGCAAATACATAAATTGTTAAATGTCCCTGTGTGACATTATTTTCTTCAAAGGCAAACAATTCATGGGAACAAAATATTTGACACAAATAACTCTCAACCCCCTTCTGAAAGACAGGTTATAGGACTAGACAAGAAAAAACTTCATCCCCGATATAAAAGAGCAAAGGACCTGAGATGCAGTTTACAAAAATGTGAAATGCAACTGACCAATGACTACATTTTTAAATGTGAAATCCCACAAAGATGCAAATTTATCAATATTATGTTTCCACACTGCTACCAAATGAGTAAAAACGTTTACTATGTCACTCAATGTTTTGAGCACAGGATGCAACAGAGACTATGTGCAGATGATTATACTTTTCTGTAATCAATTTGAAAATAGGTGTCAACAATATAAAGAACTTTAAAAAAATTATTATTCTTGGTTTGGTAATTCCACTTCTTAAGAAGTAGAAGGAAACAGATATAAGTGCAAGGAAGCTGCCTATATTTTGGATGTTCATTACTACCTTATTCCATGATAATATGGCATAAATGCCTTAAACAGTCATCATATAGGAAGATAAAATAAGTGATGGCTCCCTGTAAGCTGAGGAATGTATTTCCATTAAAAATCCCAGTAAAGAATGAAAGAATGAAAAAAAAAATGCTCCCAATACAGCCTTAAGTAGAAAGTCAGGATATAAAATGGGCGCACAATAAATAGCAATTTGATAAATATACAAATCACTCTCTGTATCTCTATGTAGAGCAAGGGAAAAAAAGAAAGAAAATAATAAAGAAGGTAAATGCACCAGAAATGCTAACGGTATTTATTTGTTGGTTCAGAGATGACAGCTGACTTTTACATTCTTCTTTTCATTTATCTGTGTTTTCTGATCATTCTGCCCTAAATGAGCATGTATTGATGCTCTCTTCAAAACGAAGTGATAAACGCACTTAAAATGAACTACTTAATCGTATCTCCTCCTTATCCCTCTGCTCAGATGCAGCAGCAGGGTTTGTTTTGGTTCTCAGCTCCGTGGAAAGCGGTTCTGCACAAGGGTTCGGAATGGTTGACATTTTACTCGGGAAATACGCTGCAAGAATGCTAATCCACAAAGAGACTGAAGTTTATGTCTCTTCTGTGACTCACTGCGCACAGCTGGGAGCCTCTCTCAGAGCAGCTTAATAGAGACACTGCACAATCCCCTCAGGCCGGAGACTCCCAGTCCCGCCACAGCCCACCTCCCCTTCTTCATCGCCAAGGCCACCGTGCGGCTCCTGGTAGCAGCTGCGGGGCCACCGGGTACAGGATCCCACCTGCGCTCCAAGTGCAGCCCCCACATCACCACCAGAGCTATCCCGTCTCCTGGCTGCTGCCTCTTCCCCCCTGGCCTCGCCGCCCACAGGCTCTGGAGCCTGAGAAGGTGGGAAGGTTTGTAAGGCGGCGCAGGAGACCTGGGTGAGGATGCTAATGATGCACCTGTGCATCCTGTGGGTCCTACGGTGACGAGCACTACATGATGAGCAATTAGCACTTTGTGAATTAGCAGCTGCAAGGCCTGCCCAGGGACAGGACGTCGAGGAGGGCGTTTGATTCCTGTCCAAAGCCAGCTTTCATGAAGATGGACATTGACAGAGAAGATAGAAGAAGCGTCCTGAGCTGTCAGAGGAGAACGAAGGCCGCCCTCCCCTCTGGGTCACTGCTGGGAGGCTGAGCCAAGGGCATCAGTGGGACGTCCACGGGCTCCACACCGACAGGAAGGTGGGCTCTGAGGCCTGACTGCTGGCTTTGTGGGGGCAGGTAGGGCGGGGCGATAGGAGGATGGGGTGGGAGGCGGGCTGAGCGGAGCAAGGGGGTCCTGGGCTCTGAGGCCCTCGGGAAACCCGCCTTCCAGCCCCCGCACAGCCACGTGCTTGTTGGTGCTGTGTGACTGAGTCTTCCCAGTCTCTGAGCCTCAGTCTCCCACGTGGAGCTGCCCAGAAAACCGCAGAGATACTCGGGACGGGGGCGAGGGTACGGGGGAGCCTCAGGACCCTGGATCCCAGCGCCCCCCCCCCCCCACTGCAACCAGCACATGTCCGCTTCTACAGCTGTTGGACGTGTCGGGTTCCAGTTCGATTCTGCTGGAACAGACTTTCTAGGAGTAAAGAAAAGCTTGGAGACACTGGACTAAATTCCTTCTCAGCCTCTTAGTTCTAACTGGATCCCACTGTCTCAGGGAGCAGAGGCAGGCCTGTCCTCTCGGCACAGCGCTCTTCGCCCTGGAATGCCAACACCCAGAGCAAACTCACAGGCTCCCCTGATGCCTCTCGCCCACTTCCCCACCTCCTGGCCAAAGAGACAGGCCGCCCTCCACTAAGCCCCTGAGTCAGGTGGAGGCGCCCGTGGGAAATGAGGTTCAAAGGGCCTTCATCCAGGGGGCTGGCCGTTTCTCCGGGACGTCAGTACAGCAGGGACTCTGCGTCGGTACAAGGGAACGAGTCTCCCACATGAGTATCATCAGGACGGAACAGGGTGGACATCCTCAGCAACCAGGTCGAAACAATGTTCCTGCAAGGCCGCGGCTGGTGCTATACTGCAGGCAAGTCATGCTTACAGGGCAGGGGGCGGGAGGGGGGGCAACCTTGTTTTCCTTCCTCCTTTAATCACACCAAAAATGTCCTAAAAACACAATTTCATCTGAGCCCAAGTTCCTGGCACACTCTCCTCCTTGGTCTTTATAGAGAGTGGATATGCCGGGCACACAGAGGCCTCCTCCTGCCTCGGGCCCCAGGCTTGGGCACTTGTGATGGTGAGGCGCGGGGGTCCAGGGCGTGTCAAGGTGGAGGGCCATCCTCGAAGCCCGCCTGCAAGCCTCTGCTTTCATGAGGTCGGGAGTAGGCTGCACAGGGAAGGGGTTGGGCCCCGCTGCCAGAAGCAAGGGCCCGCGGCACACAGGACGGGGCTCAGGGCCAAGGGCCGCATCAGGGTCATTGTGACGACTGATGGCCCCTCGGTTCAATCAGGAGGCTCGGGCATCTGCAGGCCCCATCTGAGAACATGGAGGAGCGGAGGAGGGAAGCGGCTGCAGGAGCTCAGGAGAGGCGGGGGCAGGAGGGACGCAAGGGCCCCGGGTCAGTGACACACCAGGCTTGCAAGGCCCCTTTGTTCACAGATGCTCATGAGTTTGTGCCCTGCTCCCTTCCTTGCTGCCCAGCTGCCCATGCCCAGCCCCCCTTGGAAACCTCCCTACAGGGGCGAGGGCAGGGGTTGGGGAGGCTTCCAAGCACCCTGCCCCAGCTCACATTATCAGCAAAGGACGTTTGCCTGGGTAGGCCTGGGGGCTCCCTGCTGCCAACCTCTGTCTGGACACGGAGAAAACCAAGGAGAGGCCTGTGGAGCTGTGACAGTAGCAAGCATGTCCCCCCAGGACAAACGCCGGGGCCGAGTCCTGTGGGAGCCCGACGCGACTTGCCAGCAAAGCCTGCCCCCCCGCGGGGTTGCGTGGCGATCACAGGGGCCAGACGGCTCCACGCAGAACCCGGGGATGATGGATGTTTTGCCTGGAGTTGCACAGCAGGCTGGTGACACAGACCTTTGATTTTGCCACCCGGCGTCCCTCAACCAGAACGCACTTCCTGGATGAGATAATTTAATTAGTGTTTGTCCAGCACCCTGCAGCGAAGGGCCATCGCCGACCCCTCCCCGCTCTGGAGGGGCTGAGTAATCCGCAGCCTCTCGGTGCCACTTAATCTAAAACGTCCGGGTGACTCACCCTCCCTGAGGTTTCCCTCCAGAGCATTTGCTTCAAGAAAACATCCATTTGCTCCCTAATTTAAACAGTTCCTCTTGGTTTAAATCTTAAGGAAGCTACTTGGTTTTTGTTGTTGGGCCTGTTTGCTCGTCTCCCTGTAGCTGTTTGCAGACTTCTCCGCACCCATGTACACTTACAGCCACATCGACACGCACGCACGCGCATACACACACATCCACGCACCCAATACTGACAAGTTACATAGCTCACAGTAGACCCCGTGATACGTAACACGGAGAAATTAGATACATGTCGACGGAGAGGAAGCGATCAGGGTATAGACACATACTGGGACGTAGGTCGTCTTCACAGAGAGCCTGACTCCGCTCCAACACGACAGCGTCGACGCATCAGCCCCATTGGCTCCTCCAGCCATCTGGAACGGGGCGCAGCCTGGGACGTGCCCCTGAGGGCCTTCCTCAGGGTTGCCCCTGCCTCCTTAGGACGAATGACCTTTGCACCACCTTTGGGTGCTTCGGGACCCTAGCCCTGCCCTCCATCCTGCAGCCTGCCCTAAACGTCGCATTTAGGTCACCCCCAATTCCCAGCCCTCGCCTGCACGGCCCCGTCTTCCACCGGCGACTGGAGCTCAGCCCTGCCTTCCAATGCTGCTCTGGACCGGCTACACTCTCTGTCCCAATCCCCTTGCCTGGCTTCACCCGGAAACCTCCTGGACCTCGGTTGGATGCACCACGGGCCTGAATAACCAACATTTGCTGTGGCAAATCCCATTCCCTGCTTTCCAGATAACTTCCCCTTAACCGAGATAAGCCGCCAGGCAGACAGATAACAACTGGGATATGCAGTTATTAAGGTCAGATTTTAAAATGACAAAAGGATACGTTTTAAAATAAAGCCCACTTGAAAATCAGCTTCCCTTGCAACTCAATTACAGGCGGGCCTATTGCTCTCCGGAGCTCCTTGCACGGAGCGACTCCAGCTCCCAGTGGCTTCAGGTCCTGGAGGAGCGTTGCCATGGCAACAGGGAAGGCCCGGACACCTGCAACAGGGGGTGCAGGGCGCCCTGCCTCTCGGGATCCCAGGCCCTGGCAGGCAGGCACCCCCAAGGCCAACCCCCCATGACGGTGGGACGCTGCTGTGGAGGCGGCAAGGGAGCCAGCTGGCAGGGCCCGGGGTTGGGGGGACCCCTGCGGGATGGAGGCAAGTGCAAAGGCAACAGCCACCTCAGCAGGTAGCTACGCTCTGCAAGCCCCTTGTATGGGGGTACTCAGAGGCCCCCTGACTCCGATTGCTCCTTACCAGGCTGGGAGTCCCAACACAAGCCCATTTCTGTTGCCGTCCTGAACAACCCACACCAAGCCCCACACCCCTGGGTGTCCCTGACAGATACCACGCGTCATCCCTGACGCCCCCAACATCACACATCTCACCTTGGCACCCCCGGGGTATCACACCGTCGTGGCCAACATGCTTTACGATGCCACAAATAAACCTCTGAGTGCCAAAGCATCACTGCTGCATCACAACCAGTTATTCGACCTGCCATGATTTACACGACCGTCCTGTGACCTCACCTTCCGTTCGAAGATGGGCCAGAGCTCCCTAGTTCCCACCTTGCACGTGGACCCCAGCCAGCCAGGCTCTCCGTGCGTGTGGTTGCATGAGCCTGCGCCTGAGCGTATACCAGCAAGTAAGGACCCAACAAACACGCGGGCCTTCCATGTGGTCCACTCTAGGAGTGCGCATGAGCCAGGGGGTGGCCAGGCCTGCCAGCCCACATTGGCTCCGTGCTGGCTCACAGGAGCCACATCTGGGGTTCTAGGACAGCTGTTCCAACCCCTGCTTGCTGCAGCGACCTCTCTGTCCCCGTACTCATTAGATCCCTGACTTCACAAGCCTCCCCTTAACCTTGGGGGTTCCACCTCCGGGCGAGGGCTGCCTCCCCCCACGCCCTCGTCTTTGCTCCTTCAGCAGGGAGAGAGGGGAAGAGGCAACGAGATCCCAGGCCTGCCACTTGCATTAGCACCAAATAAGACAGCCTGATCCCACCCTAAGCTACATAGCAGCGTGTCTGCCTCTCCCTTCTCCCTCCACTGGGCTCCACTGCCCCCTGCTTCTCATTCTCCTCATGGCCATTGTCTCACTGGTGGTTTTGTCTCAGTCTTAGATCTGGGAGACGCTGGCTGCAAGCCCAGACTCCTGCCTCAGCCACCGTGACACCTGGCCCTGTGGTAGGACGCATTTCAGCCACTCTGGGAAAACGTGTTCCACCTTCCGGCCTCGGCCTCGGCCACTGGCTGGCTGCCCCGGGCCAAGCAGCAGGACTGGGTGGTGCCAGGGCCCCACTGTACTGAGACAGCGTTAGCAGAACCGCCTGTGCCCTCTCCACACCGTGCCCCGTAACACCAGTGTGCACGGCAGCATCATGGGGAGGGGACGCAGTGTGCTGGTTAGTGCCCGCTCGGAGCCCACTTGGGGGCACCACCGCCGGAGGAGAGGCAGGCGGGCACGCAGAGACTCACCTTCCGCATGTCTTTGCCAAAGGTCTCACTGTAGGTTGTGCCCAGGATTTCAAACTGGACGTAGGGATTTGAGCTGTCCTCCCGGAACTCCATCACGCCCGTGAGACCAGTGATGTGGCCCTGCAGGAGAGAAGAAAAACCCATTGAGGAAAATATGGATGAGGTGAGGGATGGAATCCCGACGACAAAGAAGAGGAAGGAGGGATGGCCAAGAAGAGGACAGTCGAGGTCCTGAGGAAGCAGTGGACAGGCTGTGATGAGGCTGGGGCTCCTCGCAGTCCTGAAGCCCCGGGTAGGCTCCCCGCCGCCCAGACCTCTGCTCACAGGGGAGATTCCTAAGGCTTGCCCTTGGCACTCCCGTGGGCAGTATGATTAGTGCGCCTGCGCTGTGCCACATACCACGCTAGCCACGAGATCAAAGAACGATGGCTTCGTGTCCACCTCCCCGGAGCATATGGTCTTCCCTTGCGATCTGCTCCAGGGGCGCCCTTGGCCAGAGCCAAGAGGGAGGTCACAGGGTGCTAAGCTACAGGGCAGCAAACGTGCGCACCGGAGGCCCACACCAGCTCCAGTCCTGGCCCCGCCACCTGTGCCACCTGGGGCAAGCCGTTGCCTGTCACCTCCAGCCTGGGGTTAATTAGAGCAGGTCCATGCCACAGAGCCTGCAAGGGTTAAGGTGTGAAATGTGTACAAAGCACGGTGTCTGGCCCAGATGGGATGTGGTGGGTGTGGAAGTCCTGCCCCTCTCTGGCCACTCAGTGGGCCCCCTGCGAGCAGGTGGCATAGGGAGCCTGTGGGGAGCCCCTTCTCTCCTCAGGCCTAGGGTGGGGGTGTCATCCAGCCTCGGTCTCCCACAGACTGCAAGCTGGGAGAGTCCCGGAGCCCGAACTGGCGAAGGAGGGGCCCAGCTCCGGCCCCGGCTGCAGCAGATTCAACCAACACCAGAATATGTTTGCTGCTAACGACACCACGCACGATTTATCGTGACCGTGACCACGGCCCTCAGCACCATAGACTCCCCTAAATGCTCTTCTGAAGCCTCTGAAAGCCAATCCACTCTAACAAGTCTTCTATGGATTGCCTAATGCTCTCCAAACCCAGCCTTCCAACTTGTTGTCACATCTCAGTGTGGGCCACACGCCATAAATGAATGCATGTGCACACACACAAATGCTCACACACACACAAATGCTCACACAAGCTAAGGTCTGGGCGATGAGCACATGCACTGCTGACTGAGACAGCCTCTCTTAGGAACAGTGGCACCTGTGAGCTGGGCAGCTGTCTCCATTGTTTGCTTACTTGTGACCTTGGGCGGGTTACTTAACCTCTCTAAAGTCCAATCTCCTTGTAGAAAAACAGAGATGATAATAATGATGATGATGATGATGATGATGATGATGATGCATATCCATGAAGCCCAGCCCACCAGCCCTCAATGCTGGAAAAGGAAGAGCGGCATGGAGAGAGGCCTAGGACAGGCGTGCGGGGTAACCACACAGAGAACTCAGCTTCAGACCACCCGCTCAATGTGTGTGTGCATATGCAATGGAAGGCCTGTCTTCAGCCTTAGCCCAGCAGGTGTTCCCTCACACACACCTTTTTGATTGTGTCAAGCATGGACCGTCCTCCATTCCATGGCTTGGTGGACTTGCGTATACAATTCAGGCTGGCCATGCTGTGCCACTTGCGGTCCTCCAGCTTCCGGTGGAAGGCGTTGGCCAACATCAGGACACTGTCATACAGGTAGAGGTTGGAGATCTGCAAACACAAAGGCAGTGAAACCCTTTCCATTGATGTATTTTCAGATATGAGGAGAAACTAGCAGAGGGCTTTGGTGATCCAGGGTGCCAGCACCAACAAGTGGTGTCCAGTACCTACACCACAATCCTCCAACTTTGCTTAAAAACCTGACCAGGTGATGGAGTCCTAAGTAGGAAGAACTAGGCCTGCTTCAGGAACTAGAGTGAGAGGCGGGTCTATACCTCAGTAGGAGAACCAGCATGGTCAGCATCATGGTTGAGATAGGTGCAAGGTTAGAAGGTGAAATCCTGCTCAGGGGACACAGGACGGGAGTGGTTGACGGGGATGGAAGGACAGAAAGCTTGGTCTGGAAGGATTAGTAGGATAAAGGATGGGGAGCATTACGGGGAGGTCACATTATGCAAAGACATGAAAGTACAAAGGAGCAGAGTCAGGTAGGGCAGGGTCCAGCCGCACTGCCTATAAAGGACCAGATATGAAAGACCTTAGGCTCTATGGACCCTAACGTCTCTTTCTCAATGCTCAACTCTGCTGTTAGGGCAGGAAAACAGCCATGGACAATACATAAACAAAGGATGTGCCAATACATCTTTATGAAAAAAATAAAGATTTAGTTAAAATTAGATTTTTAAAAAAATGGGCAATGATCTGGATTCAGCCCGAGGACCACAGTGGCCAAGCCCTGGGTGAGAGGGACTGAAAACAGTGCCAAATGTCTGCATCTATGGGTACAGGAAAGAGGCAGTGGGATCGAGGGGAGCCAGGCATCAGGGATCCAGCCAAGGGGAGCCTCATGGGCCACACTAAGGAGTAACCACATAGGTGACTTTAGAGAGGAGGACGCCATGGATGGATCTGTGCCTGGGAGTCAGATCTGTGTCTTGGAAAGATTGCTCTGGTCCCCAGATGGGCCTCGGTGGCCTGAGTGATGCTGGTCACTTGTGCTGATGGAGATCCAGCCTGCTCTGCAGTGGCATCGCTGCCAGCCAGGGGATACATTTGGGAATCACAACTGTGCACATATGAGAACTACCCCCCTGCTTAGCTGCTGGGTGAGTAGAGATGGCTCACAGAGCCCCTGAGAACACAAGTGTGAGGAAGAGACTGGAACAACAGTGAGGAGAGGATACCGCCCTAGCACTGGTATCCAGGGATGAGGCAGGTCTGACTCTCCCTCCTAATGGGGATTCAAGACCCTGATCCGTATGAGCCTGAACACCAGCACCCATCCTCTCAGGGCCCATCCAGAGCCCTCTGTAGGAAGGAAGGCAGCCCTGTTCTCGGGTGTTACCTTCCCATTACCCCTCTCGCCCAAGGGGATGTCACAGAGCACACTGGGTGGGGGGAGTGAGGGGAGCGGGTGGAGAAGAGGTAACGTCCACCCCTGTTCAGGTGTGTGGTCCATCCTGGGTAACTGTTGCACAAACAACCATCAGCCAAAGTGGGTCAAGGGGATAGTCTCCGCACACCTAAGCAGCAAGGGGTCTGCTAAAAATATTTCAGAAAAACAAAATCACTGGATATAAATAGGAGAATGTGTCAACCTCACAGGACTCCCGGGAGAATCAAGTAAGATCCTTGGTCTGCAGGAAGAACCCCTACTGCCTCCCAGCCTCACGTCTCACCAGTCCCCGGTATGGCCCTCACACCCCCGGGACCTGTGTGCCCTGTGCCGCACCTGCAATTTCTCTCCTCACGTGTCTTGGACTGGGTGCCCCCAAAGCAGAGCCCCAGACAAGAGCTTGGGCAGCACGGACCGCCCTCTGCAAGTGGCCTCAGCGGTGCGCTGAGGGAGCCAGGGTGCGACATCAAGAGCACGTGCTACATCATGACTGTCCCCCAGCTCACACGGACCCTTGTGTGCCACGGCAGATCGGGCAGAGCTGGCCACTTGTTCTGTGGGTGCCCTGTGCCCTGGCCATGCCTGCAGATTCCCTGTCTTCTCCACCTTCAACCCGCATCCTTACAGCGGGCACAGGGATGTGTGCCACTACGGCCTGTGTAAGCAGTGGGTGCAGGATGGACAGGCAACATTTCAGATGTGGCAGGAGTGTGCCCGGGACTCCTCAGTACTGCTGACTCAACCATGGCCTCGGGCCAAGAAGAGGCAGGCATTTCAGTGCCTGGGGACACGTTCCAGGGCCTGCGGTACACAGAGGCTTACCTGACAGTGGAGAGAAGCCGGCTCCCTCCTGCAGGAACACCCTGATAGAACTGGGCCTCCTGCCCCTTGAGCCCTGAGGGCACGTTCCCTCGCTGAGAAGGATGAACCCCCTCCCTCTGCAGGTCGCCCTCCTTTCCGCCGGCCCAGGAGCTCCTACCACTCATGAAATTATTTCTGACACGTCCAGCGCCCCTCTGGAATGCCAACTCATAATGGAGATGTTGTTACAGGACAGTGTCGGCCACTTAGAGTTGGCTTGGTCTATTTTATTTTTTCCAAAAGAATAACTCGAAGCTGAGAGTCCTTGATGATGTGAAGACTTCTCTTCTTGAGATATTCATCAGGCTCCCAGCCACCCACTCATAGCCGATGCTATTCAACCAGCCGGACCCTCTGACCCACATTACCTCCCACGCACACACATGCACACCCCTTGGGACGGCACCACCCCAGCTCAGGCCCCCACCAACACCCAACAGAATATCCCTGTTTGCCTCCAGCACTTGTGTTCACAGTGAATTAAGGTACTTAACGAGTGTGTGAATGCAGAGAGGCTGGCAATGAAGAGGCAAAAACAGGATGTGACTCAGAAAGACTAAAGGAAGCCCACAGCCCTCCCACAAGTATGTCTGCTGGGAAAGGTGAGCACATTTCAGGTCAAAGAAATAAGCTTTCAGTTCAAAGGCTTTAGAAATGCTCTTTTTCAGATAGATAGATCTAGAAATATGTATGTATGTTAGAGATAGAACTTAGGCGTATGCATCTTATATGTGTGACTGTATGCATATTCCTCTACAACTTGTAGATGACTTTTACATATAAGTGGGTATGTATATATATGTATGTATATGACTTTTTTCTTACTATCTCTAAACACAGCATCCAGCACCAACCAAGGCAGACAGTGGTGCTTAACGTATGTTTGATGGATGGATGCATGGTGGATGGATGGAAGGACAAATGGATAGTTGGATGAAGGGATACGTAGATGGGAGAGGCGAGGGGCAGATGGATAGAAGGATGGAGGGGGAGATGGATGGATGGATAGATGGATGGATGGATGGGAGGGATGGATGGATGGATGGAGGGGGAGATGGGGAGATGGATGGATGGATGGATGGATGGATGGATGAGGGGATGGATGGATGGATGGATGGATGGATGGATGGATGATGGATGGATCTTCTGCTAGAAGGGTACACACTGATCTTGGTTCCCCAAAAAGAGAAAGTAGTAGGAAAAAGGGGTTGGCCATCTCCACTTTGACTCAGGAAGGAACAACTTGCTGCTCATTTACAGCCCACTCAAAATGTCCTCTTGATGCCCACTTGGAGCTCCACCTTCTCCCATTCCTGTCCCTTCTCCCAGTACGAGGCCATGTCAGTCTGATTGTCTGGAGATTAGAAACAGGACCTTGGGGAGAGGATCATGAGCGAATAGTAGAAAGGCAGCCTCTGCTTGGGGTCCATCTGAGTCCTGACAAGCGGAAGGCAGGCCTCTTCTCAGGGGAGGTGGGTGGAGACCCAGCCTGAGGGCAGGGTCATGATGAGCCCCTGAGCCAAGAGCCGCCATCTAGAAGGAGAAAGACGCCTGCCTGCATGAACACCCACTCGCTGCCAGGCTCTTGGGGCTCATGCCCCAAGGTGGAGCTCCAGGCCACAGGGGCAGGGAGAAGGGGCCTGGTTTGAAGGAACCCTTGCCTCTTTCCCTCGCTTCTCAGGGAAGGTGCAGCACAGAGCTCATTCACAGAAGACAGACAAGCAGAGCAGGTGCTGTCACTGTTTAAACCCTCATCCCCTCTGGCTGGCCTGGGGACATTGCCACAGAAGCCAAAAGAATAAAAGAAGAAAGGAGGAAGGAAGGAAGGAAGGAAGGAAGGAAGGAAGGAAGGAAGGAAGGAAGGAAGGAAGGAAGGAAGGAAGGAAGGAAGGAAGGAAGGAAGGAAGGAAGGAAGGACAGGCATTTCAGGTGAAAGTAGACCTGAGAAGCTGAAGACAGACTGAAGTTTGAGGCCAAGGGCATGGCACATAAGACCTGGAGCCAGGTCAGGGATGCCAGAGGCAGACAAGAGCCAGAGCCAGGTGGGGGCCCGAGGCTGGAGCCCGTGGCCTCCGTCCTTGGTGGGGTCAGAGCTGGAACAGGGCCCAGCCAGCTAGGTTCACCACCCTGGAGATGAGCACCTGATGGCTCTCTCACTGCCATACAGAGCGACGCTCGCTCTACCATGTGTGCAGCTTAGCCGGGTGGCCTGGTAGGATGGGCAAGAGCTTGGGCTTCAGCCCAACCCGGGTTGGCCCTGTCACTGCCCCCCTTTCCCCCAGCGCGTGCCCCTAGCGAGTGCTTGGTCAATGCTGCCTGAACGGTGACCCGAATCTCCACTTAAACCCGCTTGCAGAGTCATGCTGAACAAGCCATTTAGTGCTCTGGATTCATCTTGGTGACAATCAAACCCAATATGACCAATGCCCCCAGAGAAGTGCAGTAGGGGTGGCCCTGACCTAGCCCCCCAAGAAATGCAATGACAGTAGTCCTGTGGCCAAGCGCTGTCCTAAGCCCTCTGAGTGCTGCTTTATTTTTGGAGGAAGCAGAGACAGGAAGAAATGGGAAGTGGGGATAAAGGATCTACACCGGCTCCAGACTCCAATGTGGATGGTCTGCGAGGTCCTCCAGGGTGTCCTCTCTCTGAGCCCGGAACGGGGCTGGTACACAGAAGCCTTCGGCCCCCTGGGAAATGAACTTGTACCTGCCAACACCGTGCACCCTTCCCCCGGTGCCCCTGGGTCTGAGCATGAGTCCTATCAGGATTTTGCAGCTTGTGTCTAGGAAGTCTGAGCAAGGATCCTCCTTAGCCTTGCATGTCCGCTCGGCCTGAAAACTGCTCACCTGGACACATGTCCCTGGTTTTCCCCTGGCCCCGCAGCAAAGTTACAGCTGCCAGGGCCCCCAGAGCCTGAGCCAGGCCTTTCGGGGCTGCGTGGGCTGAGAGGCTACAGAGCTCCCCATTATGGGAAAGGCCACTTCTACTTCTCGACCCCCAGGATGTTCCATAAAAGGTCCCAATACAGGAGGGCCCAGAGCGGGGGCCTTGCCATGCCCTGATGCAGGTTCCTGCAAGGGAGGTGGCTTGGCCCACTGCAGTCAAAGGTCTGACGTTTGCACCGCAGGGCTGGCTCACCCACAGGAGCCTTCCGCATGGCCCACCCAACAGTGAGACCACCCGGGAGTGCAGGAGACAAGGGGAGGCAGGCAGGGGCAGCTGCAGGCCAGCCCCGCGGGAGCACCGTGTTCTCTACTGCACCACCTGCCACCTGTCCCCCATCCCAACTGAGGGGTTTCCCTTGCAAGGAAGCTTCCTTTATCCTCTCTCTGTGGTCACCTCCCACAGCCACAGCAGGGTCCAGGTGCCCTCATTTCTCCCTAGGGAGACAGTGACCCCTGGTTGCCTTGTCTCCCAGCCTCAGGCCCTCCCCCTGCCTCCCCCCTGCACACAGTTGTCTCCTTGGAGGTACATCCCTCCCCGTCACATCTCCAGGGGCTACACCCTATCCTTAGAACCCTGGCGGCTGCCCTCTTCTCTGACTGAGCTCCAACACTTCTTGCCTCACACCCCAAGCCTCAGAGGCACTGAACTCTCTGCCCCTGCTCTCCTGGGCCTCCGGGTTTGGGGCACAGGCCAGTTTTCCTACGGAGCCCATGCCACAGAATAGAGATGAAACTTGCCCCATTTATTTAGAGTTGGTGAGAATTAAGAGACAGAGCATCTGTGAAATGTCTAACATAGGAACTGGCACATAATAAGTGCATGATGAGTGTTTGTGGAATTAATGAATGCCAGATGAATAGATTTAAATACGTTCTTAGAAGAAGAACAGCAAGGTAAAGATACAGCAAGGTATTTGTACAAAGGATTCTTCTTAGAATATGGTTGTCAGTAGGTAGAAGCCACCCTGGTAAAGGGTGCAGGAGCTCTGGCCCGACATGTCCCATGGGGAAGTGTCCATCTCCAATCAGAACCTGGGGTATGTGTATCTGGGAGATGGTGGGTGGGGGTCCTGGAAAGGCTTGCCTTTCCAAAGCCAAAAATCTATGCAGGAAGTGGGTCCTGAGAAGGAAATGGGAAAGGTGAGGACACACTTCTGGGAGGTAGAGGACAGAACTTGGCCAGGAGCTCCTGACTGGGGCTCACAAGCTCTTGAGAAACCCGAGTAGGCCCTCCTGGCTGCTGGATCACCAAAGACCAGTTGCACAAAGCCAGCTGAGGACCCAGGATGAAAAAAAAAACCAAAAACAGATTTTTTTTTTTCTTTCAGAGTTAGCACCAGAATCCCTGCAACATCAGGAACTATATTTTGTTTAGGAAAAGACCTTGTGTCAGCAGGAGCAAAGACGACCGGGAAAACTGTTAGGTTGATATTCATGAAAAAAATAAGGAGAATCTACGTCGGAGTCAAGGCTCAGAGAGAGAAAATCAAGGCTGGATAAGGAGGCCACCAGGGAAGAGAGGTTGGAGCCCCAAGGGGAGGGACAGGCAGGGAACATTCCACAGCAAGAAGGGACTGAGGACCTCACAGGCTGCTTGTGCCACCACAGGCCAGGACCGCCCCCCCGCCCCCAGGACCCCGACCCCATGTAAGAGAACCGTTGAGCCTTGGATTTGCCAGTGAAGCCAAGAAGGCGCTGCTTTCCCCCGGGGTCAGCACTGAGGGAGGTGCAGGCCCGGCAGGCGCAGGGCCATATACTTACATGAGGCCCTGAAAGCAAGGTCAGCACCTGGCCATGCAGACTAGAAGCCCCCCGGCCCCTGAGCCATGCCAGGCTCTTCGGGGCTCTTCGGGGCAGCTACGCAGAGCAGGCCGGTCCCCCCGCACAGGCCACTGCACCTCGGCCCCCGGCCACCACCTGCCCCGCGCCAAAGGCAGAAACCCGAGAAATATCTTCACCCAGCAAGTCTTGGGCCCTGCTTTCTCCTCCCTCTGTCGCTCATCAAGCCAAGGGACTGACCTCCGACCATGTCCTCAATGGCTCTGGTCATCCAGCAATGTCAGACAAGCAGCTGGCGGAGGGTCCGCCTGGGAGGACACGCTGACGCCCGGCTGTCGCAGCCAGAGAGGTCACTCCGGCGAGGCCTTTTGGGTGGACTGCTGCCCGCCTGCTTGTCCCGTGAGGGGCCGGTGTGCATGGTGGGCAGGGCGCAGGTGCACACTGCATGCCTGGGGCTCTGCGGCCGCCAACTCTGCGCGGCCACCATGGCAGCTAGGCTCGGCCAGAGACCAGGGCACAACCAGCTCCAACGAAGGCAGCGACGACCCCGCTCCCGTCGCGCCTCAGGACTGACAGTGGCTGCACGTTCCATCGGAACATTTAGGTTAAAATTTTTAAAAAAAGAAGGAAACCAGGGCAAGCGACATGAAGCCCAAGGTAACTGTGGCGTGGGGTGGCTGTCGCCCAGAGAAAAGGACTGTCCTGGCAGGGTGACAAACAACTTGTAGCCAGAGAATAATACAGAAAGCCCTGAAGAAATAGGGACAGCTGGGAAGGGGGAGGTTTGAAATGTTTTAATAGATGGAGCGAGGGAAGAGTGGTCACATCTATCAAGCCGTGCAACCACTTTTAAGTGCACAGAGGAGAAATCCCAACCTGAGGGAGCATTTCATACTAGTATGTGGCCTTGGGCCCCACAGCTTAATTCAAGGACCAGGCTCCGTGGGGACCAGAAGACACCACTTACATCATGTGCCTGCCCCCCTTGGGGAGCCCGTGTGACTAACTGGGGTGGCAGCGTGACCACGTGTCTGTTACGTGGCCGGCAGCCCCGGAGTCACCGGACTATGTGGGTCTGAAGACCGAGGGCCTTATAGACGCTCCTCCGAGCAAGGCCGCCCGCACAATCGCAGCCAAGTCTCGAGGTTCTCAGACACCGGGTATCACTTCCATTACTGGCTGAGTCAGACAAGCCCTGGGCCCACTTGTCAGGAAAACAAGAATGACAAACAAATGAGACGGCACTTTGTAGGGGAAAATAAACAACAGCACACTGGCAAGCACGGCGCTCGGAGCCACGAGAACTCACCGACCGAGGTATTTTCTCCTCCAAGGGGCTTTCTTTGTACTAAGTGGGAACCAGACTGATTTGCTGTGAGACTGCTGGCTTGGCTCTGGGGCACAGAAAGCCCTGACCACAGGCCTAATAGAAGATGATGGAGTTTCTGAGACCAGCTCAGTGGAGAAGCCAAGGGAGAGACGATTCATGATGACCCTCATGAAGGCTTCTAACCCAGAGTTATTGTCCCAAGAGCAGCCGTCTGCGGGAAGAACTGAAAGATGGACTTGAGAGCTCCATTTCCAAAAGGATTTTCATTAATTCCATCAAGACGAAGTTAATAATCCATGACACAAATGTTTTATTTTTTCTTGAGTTAGTTGTTCTAAACATGTTAGCGCCTTCTCGATAAATCTCACAGCTAGAGGCTAGTAGAAATTAGTTTGTCTTCTCTAGTGTCATTAAGAAATAAAGACGCGGTGATAGCTACTGAGGAAGCTGGAAGAGAATGGCTTGTAAATGAGATGAATGAGGAGCTGCCCCAGCGTGGAGGGGGTGGAGAGGCGGGACGAGGAAGTGATCCCCAGTCCCCTCTCACCACACCCGCTCCAGGCAGAGGCAGCAAATGCAGACAGAGATTCCTTTAATAAAGTGCTTTATGTATCGATACATAAACAGACTTCACTTAAAGTGGTGTGAAGACCCGCACTATTAACAGATCCTCCCCCACAGTCCTCAGGGAGGGTGTGTGAGGAGCGGGGTCTGCAACGGGGGCTAAGTGGTCTCAGGACATAGCCTCCCTGGACAGAGCAGCCCGCGGGGGGCCAGGGACAGTAAGTGGTACGAAGCCCTGAGAGGGGCTGGGATGTCCCCAGACAGCGTGCTCAGCAAGACCAGGCAACCGCGGCGGCCTCTCCGCAGAAGCTGAACGCACCGCAGCGCCTCCCGTAGTGACATGGTGAATAGTTCCGTCCTCTCTAGACGCCTTCCGTGTGCCCCTGCGTGCGAGGGTCGCACGTCTCTAAGGGGCGGGCACGACCCTGCCAGGTTACAGGACAGGAGGCTGGGAACTAGGTGACAAATAAATAATCGTGATTATATACATCATTAGTAGCTGCAGTTCCAGGGACTTGAACCCGGTGATGTGGCTCTTCTGCTGCGGCTTCTATTGCTTGTTACTGCCCTGCGACGGCTACCCTAACTAGTCCTGACTCTGCGGCTACTCTAACTAGTACTAACCCTGCCCTGCAATGGCTGCCCTAACTAGTCCTGACCCTGCAGCTACACTAACTAGTACTAACCCTGCCCTGCTGCAGCTACTCTAACTAGTACTAACCCTGCCCTGCTGCAGCTACTCTAACTAGTACTGACCCTGCCCTACTATGGCTACTCTAAGTAGTACTGACCCTGCCCTGCAATGGCTACCCTAACTAGTACTGACCCTGCCCTGCTATGGACGCTCTAACTAGTACTGACATTGCCCTACTATGGCTACTCTAACTAGTACTGACCCTGCCCTGCTATGGCTAACTAGTCCTAACTACCCTAACTAGTACTGACCCTGCCCTGCTATGGCTACCCTAACTAGTCCTGACGACCCTAACTAGTCCTGACCCTGCCCTGCTGTGGCTACCCTAACTAGTGTGCCGTGGAAGGGCCCCGCACTCCTCGGGGAGAAAGTACAGACAAGCCAGCAAGAACTGGAGAAGCTGATGGGACGGTGGGGCGGGGTGAGGGTGGGGTGGGAGAGGGACGAGACGTCAAGGGGAGACGGCCGGGGAGACTTGCCTGGGAGTGCGATCCTCTCGGGTCTGGCCACACCGGGAGTGACAGGGTCCCCCTCCCATCCCAGGATGTTTCCTTCCTCCTTCCCTAGACATAAGATCCTAGACCGGATGTGATGCTGTGGGGAGTTACGCAGGTACCCAGGCCACTCCGGAGACTCCAACAGTCCCCTCCCCAGGATGTGTGGCCCCGAGGAGGTACTACCAAAGTGTCCTGGGATGGAACGGACACTCGGGAGGCAGATACAGCCCATCTCTGTCCCAAACCCTGGTTTCCATGCCTCATGCCCAGCTCGCTAAAGAAGGGCTGGTGATTTTCAAGTGCCGGGTGGCAAGCTTACCACATGCACAAACTTCTGGGCAATTTTTGCAAACTCCATTGGGAGAAACTTCCTTCTGCTGTGTGTCACCCACCAAGCATCAAAGAACGTTTTTTGGGTTTCCCTTAAGGATTTTATTTATTTGAGAAAGAGAGAGACTGAGAGCTTGCACGAGTGAGAGGGAGGCAGAGAGAATCTGAGGCGGACTTCGCACTGAGCACAGAGCTCCACTGGGGCTCCACCCCACAGCCGTGAGGTCCTGACCCGAGCCAAAGCCAAGAGTCAGATGCATAACCGACTGAGCCCCCCGGGGGCCTCCCAATGATGGTTTTCTTATGCACAATATCTTTAACGGAGAAGTGGGTTCCGATCTGCCAATGGCCAGTCTCCAGTGTGCTTCATCCAGAGAGAAAACCACCTCTCTCCATGGGCTCACGACTGCACCTCTTAGTCCCGGCCCCAAGAGAAGGTGACGCGGGTCGCACACAGGGCGGAGAAGCACTGTCTGGGAACACTCACTACCTGTTGCCTTGCAAAGAGCGCAACAGCGGGCCGTGTCCTCTCCACCCGCTGGCCTCTCTCTGCCCAGCCGGGACTCCAGCAGCGCGGGGTCGAGCGAAGCCACAGTGCTCAGAGAGGAGCCAGGACCGGCCCTAGTTGTTGCATGATAGCTACATCCACACGATCACCTTCCTACGGGGATGACCCTGACACAGGTTCAATGTGAGTCCCCATAGGAAAGCTCCATCCCCCATCCTGCCAGGGAACCCACCACCCACAGAGCAGCCAGCACAGACCCGCAGAGACCGTGATCTCATCTCCTTCCCCCTGAACACGTAACTTTTAAATACAAGAGGCGCCCAGTGAGCTAATATGCCCCGTCTGCTGGCAACAGGCATAACTGCCTGCTAATGCTGCTTGGAGGCACTGCCCAGCCGACCAGTTTCAATTTCAGCAAATGACAGGGTTCCAGTAATTAAAGTCAGTGGCAACGGCGCTCGGCCGACGCTTCGCCCGTCGCCCACAGCGGACCAAGGGCACCGGCGAGACCTCCTTCTGGAGGGAGCTCAGGAGGGGAGCACTGACCTGCAGCATCTGGAGGTAGCCTTCCTGGGGGTCACAGAGCAGGGAGGAGATGCGGTGGTTGTTCCTCATGCATTTCTGGTTGTCCTTTGCAGACGGGAAAATCTGCCGGACCACGGTCATCCTGCCCAGGGCGCTGTGCACCAGATCCAGGATCTCCGGGTCGCTGATTTCCTGGGAAGACAACCACACCCATGCTTACCATTGGCTCATGAACTACATCTGCAGAAGGCCCCCCCGGGAGCTACCGAGGGCCACCAGCCCGAAGAGCTGGTGCCAAAGGGGTCAAGGGATGGGGCCCAGGTCACACGGTGCGTCAGTTGGTCATAAATGACACTTGCTAACCCTAAAATCCAAACAGGACTATTCAGCAGCTTTCCTGAAATCCAGAAAAAAAAAAAATGTCTGCAGCCAAACTATTGATGTATTGGCTTCCACGGAGTCAAGCTCTGAAGAACCCATGCCATCGAATGTCAGGGAAGACATTGGGGTGGGGAGTAAAAGCTAATTTTCCTATTAGGAAAAGGAAATTTTCCCAATTTTCTCTCTAGCTGAGAGCAACAACGCTGGTTTTCTCTGACATTGACCAAAATGCAGTGTTTCCCTTAAGCCTTTAATAACTAGATTTGCTGCTTTTTTTTTTCATATCTACATACAAATTCTGAAACTAAATCCACTCATTCATTCATTCATTCATTGCACAGAAACCTATCCAACATCTCCTGTGTGGTTTGTTTTGTTTTTTAAAAAAGATTTTATTTATTTATTAATGAGAAACAGAGAGAAAGAGAGAAAGAGAGAAAGAGAGAGAGAGAGAGACAGAGGCAGAGGGAGGGAGCCCGACGCGGGACTTGATCCCGAGTCTCCAGGATCACGCTAAACCGCTTAGCCACCTGAGCTGCCTCTGTGTGGTTTGTTTTGTCTCAAGCTCTGGGGATGTGGCCTTGAAGGAGTCAGGCCTAATCCCACCCAGGAAAGTTCGAGGCCTTCCTAGATGAAAGGTGCTGAGCGCTGCCACAGGAGATCTAGGAGCCAAGGAAACCGACCCATTGTGCTTCTGCGTGGACGTGCGTTAAGCTCTCTGCACACGTTACCTCCTTTGGTTCCCACACTCCAGGAATTCCATGAGGCAAATCCTATCATTGCCCCATTTTCCCTGAGCACTCGCAAGCTTGGAAACAGAGGAGGCAGCAGGCCACCGGGGGCTCCCTGCAGGCCGAGGCGGCTTCCACGAGGAGCAGCCCTGAAGCGGAGCCTGGGGACGGGCCCAGCGGGGGGCGCGGGTTTTCGGGGGGCGGGGGGCAGGCCCAGGAAGTCGGGCCCCTCTGACCTGAGGCCCCAGCAGAGAGGGGGAGCTGCCCGGGGTGCGGGCCGGGCTCCTACACCTGCCGACTGGGAGGCAGGGCAGCCACCGCTGGGCCTCCCCAACCTGGGGCTGCAAGCTTGCCGTGGGGAGATGCGAGGCGACAGGGAAGTAACAAAACGGCTTCCAGGCCAGGGGCGATACAGGAGTGACAGAAAATCCGGACTAACAGAAATCAAGGGCTTTAGAGGCAGAGCCAGGCCCGGGCTGGCCAGAAGAGGCTCTTGTTTGCTGAGCGCATCTACACCGGTGGTTGGCGGCAAGTCAGGGTCAACTAGGCCATAGAATAGGTTGTAAATCCTCCTGCTTGCAGACCACACGTCCCAGCTTAGGGGCAGTGGAGTGGTCCTGAAGGGAGCTGGGACGGCGACCATGCCGCGGTTCAAGCCATGGAGGCCACAGCAGAGTGCGCTGTGGCCGCAACAGAGGCCAGGACTGTCCCAGGAGCCTGACGCCCCGGGCTGGCCCGGGGGAGTAGGACACGGAGCCTTGCAGCCCTTTGGGATGACGGCTAGTCCCCAAGGGGGCGGACTCACAGTGATCTCAAAAGAATTAACATGAATCTGGGTTTGAACCACTAAACTTTGTATTTCAAAAAAAAGACTGTTTCAAGGAAGATGGTTTGTTGGATGGGGATCAACAGGCCAGAGGTGGGACAACCGCGAAGTGTACCCACCTCGGGGCTCCCCAGTGAGCAGGATGCATGGGCTCTGCTCTCAGTGGCCCTGAGCACACGACAGCGGGTTGAGCGAAATCACCTGTGACCTGACGGTCGATAGGGTGGTAGGGAACAGCGACGACAGAGGCGGTGGCCCTCCTTGGACAAGGAATGTAGCGGATTTTATCTCGAAAAACCATGAGGTCAGTTGAATTCCACAAGGACCTTGGGGTCCCTTCAGTGGCACAGGGCGACCCCCAGGGATCCACCCACTCCCTACTTGCTGCTGTCAGGCACTGCCTCCGGGCTTCACCCTGGGTCAGCCCCAGACTGATGTGAAGACATCCAATCTATGGGCCTCCCCATGGAGCAGCCAATGTCTACAGCCCACCTGGGAAACCAGCTCGCCCTTTGCCCCAGTAGAACACGCCTTCCAGACAGTGCTGCTGATGAGCAGCAGAGAAAAGACAATGTGCATACACCGCGTGACCTGCACTCCCCTCACTCAAGTCTGCAAGTCAGCCATGGCAGCAATTACGTGTCCCACCCAGATCCCACTGGGATGCACGGGCTGGAAATAAATCTTAATTTTATGACTTTGTAAGCTTCTACTGTGGAGTAGGTCTTAGGCACAAACATTATATGAAGTATGAATCATAAAATGATCAGTGTGCCTTCTGCCCAGCTAAGAAATAAAGTGTATCCTGCCTCTTGGTTGGAGGCCTCCTCCCCAGATGCTCGCCCCTTCCTCCTTGCCAGCGGCTAAATGTCATGCTCCGGCTTACGTGTGTAGCCCCAATAATGTTTAACTTTGTCTTACATATATTGTTCAGCTTTGTGCAAGCTGAATTCTCTGCATGCCCCCCGCCCCCACAATTGTGTGTTAACGCAGTTGTTCACAAACTTTGTTGTGTATCTGCATCTCCTCGGGAACTCAATACCATACAGAAGTCAGCCCTGTCCCACTTCAACAAGCGAAGCCGCTGTGTTCTCCGTGAGCCCTCTAGATAATCCCAATGCTCGTGAACATCTAAAACCCACTGGTTTACCACTTTTTGTAATCTGTTCACAGTGATGGGTGCAGCTTAGTTTACTTGTTTTCACAACTGCACCCTGTATGACTAGGCCGCCATTTATTTACCCTAGCGCTCCTTACCATCAGAACGTGTTTGTTTGCTATTATGAAGCTTCTGCACACATTCTTCCTGGGCACATGTGTTGGCGCACTGTGTAAGAATTTCTCTAGGGTATACACCTAGAATTAGAATTCCTCAATAGGAGAATGTGGACATGTCCAAATTTCCAAAGTAATTGCACCAGTTTATGATCTTGTGTTGTAAAGAGAGCCCCTGCAGCCTTGCCGGTACCTAACATTTTGTCTGTCAACCTGTTGAGTAGGAATTGGTGCATCACTGGATTTTTTTTTAAAAAAACTTTATTTATTTATTCATGGGAGACACACAAAGAGAGAGGCAGAGACACAGGCAGAGGGAGAATCAGGCTCCATGCAGGGAGCCTGATGCGGAACTCGATTCCGGGACTCTGGGACCACGCCCTGGGCCGAAGGCAGGCACTAAACGGCTGAGCCATCCAGGGATCCCCTCATTACTGGATTTTAATTCCACTTCTCTAATTCTTAATATGGTTAAATAGCTTTCATGTAACTGAATCATTTGTGTTTCCTCTCTTGTATTTGTCTTTTTGTCCAGTTTCCATTGGGCTGGGTCTCTTGCATGTAGATTTGTGGGAACGTTTTAAAAAAAAGATTCTGGGTGATTCTTTGACACATGTCATAAATATCTTCTCCACTTTCTAGAATGTTTTGTAGAATTGGCCTATAAACTCATCTAACCTGGTGTTCTCTCTTATTACTGATTAAATTTCCTTTTTTTTTTAATATAGGGATCTTGCTTGTTTCTCCTTCTTTGCCCTAAGTCACTTTTTTCTTCTAAAAATTCAGCCATGTTGTCCAAACTTTCTAGTTGATTGGAATATGTTTTTCACAATGTCTCTCTACTTCTCTCCCTCTCTGATGAATCTAAAGCTGTGTGAGCTCATCCACTGAGAGCAACATTATTTGTCCCCTCTCTCTTACTTTGATGCTAAAAGTTTATTTAATAATTTGTTTTAAGATTCACTTGAGAGAGAGGAAAGCAGAAGTGGGGGGCAGTGGGAGAGTGAGAGAGAGAATCCCAAGCAGACTTTGCCCAGATTGCAAAGCCCAACACAGGGCTTGATCCCATGACCCCAGGACCACTAACCAAGTCAACATCAAGAGTCAGACACCCAACCGAGCCACCCAAGCACCCCTAAATTCTTTTTAATAAGTAAGTTTTGGCTTAACTGGTACTGTTTTATGAGTTTCCATGGTTTTCTATTTCATTAATTTCTACTCTTCATTGTTTTTCTATTGTCTTTGGCTTTATTAAGTAGCTATTTTTCCAACTTTTTAGGTATGAAGCTCAGCTGTGGAATCTTACACCTTTTGTCTTTTCTAGAAAAATAATGAAGACAATCAATCTACACCCAAATCTTGCTTTAGCGGTGTCCCACAGGTTATACATATAAATTGTATCACTCTTTTTAAAATCCTATTTTGATTTATTTTTGACCCATAAGTACTTTACTAGGGATTTTTCAAAAATTTCCTAACACGAGCATATTCTTCTTAGTATCTTCCTATTGATTTCTAACTTGAATGCACTGTGACCTGAGAATATGGATTGTATAAAGCTAATCCTTTAAAATGTGTTGAGCTTTGCTTTGTGGCTTATCATGTGGTCGGTGTGCCTGAATGTTTCATGTGCGTTAACTGTCCCATTGCTGTAGGTTTCAGTGGCCTACTTTTAGGTCCGTTAGCTTAGGAATTAGTCTATTTCTGTCTGAATTCAGCCTATATTTTCAAAAATTAAAAAAACATATTTTCAGTGTTTTATTAGGTACGTATACATGGAAAACTATAACGCCTTATCCAACTATAAAAGTCTTTTACCATTATTTAGATAACCTCCTTACTTCTAGTAACTCCTCCTGCCTCCTCGTGTATTGTATCCAATATTAACACAGCGACACCAGTTTTATTTTGGTTACTAGCTGTTTGCTCTAACTTCTTCTGCCTCTTTGCAATTCCATCTTTCTCTGTCTCACACTTTAGTTGGAGTCTATTAGAAGCAAAATATACTATGTGTTTTTACATTCATCTTTGACTTTTTAGTAGAAATCTTAATCTATTTATATTGGACTATGATTACTTACATTTACTTTGACTTCTATCCTATTATTCATATTACACATCTTCCTATTTCTTTTTTCTCCTTCTTCACTCCCCCATGGAATGACTATTCTTCCTATTTTCATTATTTTACCCTCTTTCAGAAGTTAGGCTTTCCACATTATTCTTTTCTTGGCTATCTTAGATATTTTAAAATGTATACTAAATAAGGCATGAAGTCAATCAGTATTCTTACTCTCTCCTCCAACATTTATTTCTAATCACCATCATCCCAACTAATGTGATGATAATATCCAGTATTTTAATTCTATCTTTCTGTGGGCCTTCCTATTACATATAACTCCCATTTCTTTATACAGCCAGTATCTTTCCATTTAACTGATATTTATCAATGCATTTGTTAGGCATTCTTTTCTGAACTCAAATCTGACAGAAGTACTCCTGACGCACATCATTTAGAATTTCCTTTAATGTCATTTTGTGAGTCATACACTCAGTTTTCTATGCTGGAAAGTGTCTTTTTTTAAGTCTTACTCTTGAAAGATAAAGGTCTAAATTGACTCCTACTTGCTCTTAGCACACTGAATTTACTATGACATTGGCTCCCGGCTTCCATTTCTGTTCGCTACGTCAACTTCCTCTGGCGGCAATAACAAATTATCCCAGGCTGGGCGGCTTAGGACAGAACTGCACTCCGCCACAGTTCTGAAGGCGGGAAGCCTGATGTCCCTCACTAGGCTGGAACCCGACGTTGGCAGGGATGCGCAGCTTCCAGAGGCTCTAGGGGAGATGCTCCTGCCTCTCACAGCTTCTGGTGAATGCCAGCACATCTTGGCTTATCATCACATCACTCTAATCTCTTCCTCTGCGGCATATTCCTCCTCTTCTCTTAAATCTCCCTTTGCTTCCTTTCACAAGGACACTTGAAATTGCATTTCAAGCGCCCACCCAGATAACCCAAGATAATCTCTCCATCTCATTAACTTAATCACTGCTGCAAAATCTCTTCTGCTATATAAGGTAACACAGTTTCCAGGGATTAGGGCCTAGATATCTTTGTGCACCATTATCCAGCCTACTAACTCCAGATATTAGGGATCCGTTTAACTGCCATTTCTTTGAAGGAGACCTGTGTTTTCTCCCTGGATGCTCTCTAGATTTTTCTTTGTCTTTGGTATTCTGTGGTATCAGGCCAATGAGGTCTCTAGGTATGCAGCTTTTATTTTTATCCTGTGGCCTCCTAGATCTGGGGTTTGGTTTCCTTCAGTAATTTCAGAGAACTCTAGACCATACTATCCTTTCATATTATTTCTTCCCCATCATCTCCTATTTCCTCCTAGAAATCCAATATTATCATCTCTCTTCCATGTGCTTTCATCTCCCTTTCATAGTCTCCATCTCTTTGTATCTCTGGGCTGCCTTCTATATAACCTCTCCACACTTTCCTATTCACCAATTCTTTATATATGTATCCACTTTGATAGTTAATTAATCCTTTAAATTTTTTAACTTCAGTGATTAGGTTTTTAATTGCCTGAAGGCATTTATTTCTCAATTTCACTTCAATTTTAAATGGCTTTTATTTCTTGCTTATATTTTCCAGCATCTCTTTATTCTTTTAACATATATAATCATATTTATTTAATAGTCTATGTCAGATCATTTTAATATCTACAGTTCATTTCAGATCTGATTAAACCGTCCCCACCAGCCCCCGGTTCTCACTCATGGTGGTTGGTTTCCTTCCTTCCCTCCCTCCCTCTATTCTTTCTTTCTTTCTTTTCCTTTCCTTCCTTCCCTTTCTTGTGTGTATAATCTTATTTCCCTCAGAACTTCCTTATGAATTCCTTGAAGTCTGACTCAAATTTGCATTACTTCAGGAAATATTTATGCTCGCTCCTACAGCCTACCTAGTAGCACTACCAATATATAACCCCAGACATTAATATTAAACTTTCCTCTGAGCTTCATTAGGCACCACAGTTGGTATGACTTGGGTCACAAACCTGCATGGGGCTCATCAATTCTCGAGAAAATTTACCCCTTCCATGCAACTCCAAGACTAAGACAGAACATTTTCCATGCTATTCTCTTCTGCACAGTGAGTTCATTTCTAGTTAACCTTTATACTGAGGATCTGGGTTTCCAGCTTTATAATAAAATCTCTCACTAAGCCCCACATCTGATTGGTTCTTACATTGATTTCATGTGTTCCATGCCCACACAGAAGAACAAAAGTTCAAAGTCCCCACAGTTTGGGCAATAGATTCAAGGCAAAAACTAAATCTGAAGCTCCTGTATTTCCCAAAGTTTCAGTATTCACTTTATATTTGGCCTCTGTGGACATTACTTTTGACTGCTAAGTGATCCATTTTAAAATATTTTTAAAGAATATTCTACCCAGATTTTCTAGTTCTCCATCTGGGAGTGTCATTCAAGCTAATTATTCTTCCATAAAGACATACTACTAATCCTTTTATATAGAATTTTCTTTCTTTAGCATATGCCCCACTCTTTTCCTGGGACACACACCCACCTCCCAAACTCCTCTTATGTGTTGGCTGTTTGACTAAACTTTAGTGATTGTGCTACAATTTCTATTTGCTTTATTTTACTGCCTTTCCCTAAGTTCACTGTCATTAATGTTAGAAGGAGAGCTATCTCTGAGGGGCCCAAGAGAAGATAATCTTCTCCATTTGGTCAAATCCCAATTGTATTCTTCAATTAATTATCTCCCAGCTGTGTTTCCAAAAAGGTAAATATTCTACAGGTTCCAAATTATTTTGTCTGTTGCTCCAGGACTATCTCCCCTAAAATATTCTGTTACCTTGCAATCCTACAATCTAATAGCTACCCCCCCCCCCAATAAATCCTTTCTCATCAATACTGCTCACTCAAAAGACCATCTCTGTGAAAGATGATGGTGTCTTGGACTAGGGTTGCTGCAAATGGATCATCTTTAGATAGCTGAAATGCAGAACCTACAGCACAGGTTGACTGATGAGACTGGAACAGAGTGATGGCAAAGTACCACTGAATCCTTTTTCGATGTAAGAAATGCTTGTAAGTTTGATAACAAAAATATTGTAACAACTAAAACAAGTAGAGAAGAAAACAGGGATAGAATTCCCAGGAAATATCCATTCTTCTAGACATCGGGATGGGGCGAGGGTGGGGGGAGACTCTTATGCCTTGCAGCATACTAAAAGGAAGATTTCTATGAAAAGAACCAAACATGAGATGGAATAATAAAAATACCCACTCCCTCTAATTTTGTACTGAACACATGCACACTGAAACTTAGATCATCTTCATTTTGAGTCAAATAAATTATCAGGAAACCTCTACAAATCTCCCTGTACACACAACTAAGACTAAAGAAAAATCAGAAAAATTCTAAAGAAAAGCGAATCCTCACATCCTTTCAGGTGTTATTTAATCTACTGGTTGAAAGCAAAACTGTTCTTAAAGAGCACAACATGGAACAGAATAAGACCTGATTACCTCCATTCAGAGGCAATGTGTGTCTTCAGCCAGGGTCTCTGGCTGGCTTCAGGGGGGCTCACCATTAAAAAAAGAAAAATGCTAAGTATACAAGTATGTGTGCCTTTTCCTGTGGAGAAAGCCCATGAGGTCTATTTGATTTTCAAAGAAGCCTTTGACCCCAAAAAGCTAGCAAACAACTAATATTCAAGCTAGTAATGATTTTGAACGTTCTCCTTATTGCTAACTACGAGAAGAATGAAAACAATGAGGACAACAACAACAACAGGATAATTGAGAGACACAAGAGTCTTCATGTCTATCCGACTCAGCTGCTTCTTCCTCACTTCCACTTGGGCCTCCTAGGTGACAATGAGATTTATGCGAGGAACTACTGTGCAGCTACGAAAATCATTGAATACACCTACAGTACTATGACATCACCACCTGCAGCGTGTGGATAAACTGCAGGCAAGGAAAACAGACAAGAAAGGAAGGAAAGGCAGAGCAAGTTGCAGAATGACACCTCAAATGCAGGACTTTTATAGTAGAGATATGCACAACAGTAAAAACAGATGTGAAGGACATACGCCAGCTTCAGGAGAGTGGTGGCCACTGTGGAAACAGAGGGGGCCAGCAAATAGATTTGCTGCCTACCTGCCAGCCTTATCACTCCTCTTCTATGCTGGCATAACCCAGTGTGAACAGATGCCCTTCCCTCCACGTTGGGATCTGAAGTGGCAGGAAAAGACCCCTGGACTCAGAACCCCGGGGCATCTTGCTTGGTCTGAGCCAAGTGGTCCGACCACTCTAGGGACTTCTAGGAGAAGGTTCATGACTCCATCTCTGTTTGTTGAGGTATGAAGGGGTTCTCCTTGAGGGATTCTGAGAAGGTCTGCTCAATCCTAAGATGACCACCATGAAAACATAGCACCTTTCATGCCTCTGGAGGCTTGAGTCATGGGAAATTCCCCTTGATGGCAGGCTGAGCATACTGAACACAGCAGACAGCCCAGGGATCCCCAGGGAGACTAGTTAGCCGCTGAATCACCCTGCCCTGTGATCTCCCGACCTACCTCCGGGCCTTCGCTAAGGTGAGATGATACGCCCTCAGATCACTGACGGAAATCGAATTCATATTTTACTGTTACTTGTAGTAAAAAACAACCTGACTGACACAGAATTTAATGGGACTTAATGTAAGTGGGTACAGAGCAGACTTCAATTATATCTGTAATGGTCAGCTTCTTAAAAATTGAGATCTCAATTACGGCAAAATTTGAACAGTGGACACGTGAGTGTTCGTAATACCATTCCCTGTATCTTTTACGCCTCTTGGAAATTTTTGTTTAAAACAGAGACACTCACTGCAGAAGTCTTACTCCATGTCTGTTTGAGCAGCATAGAGGATAAATTTTCATAATGAGGAGAAATCTTCAAAACAGCAATTAAAATGGAAAGGATCTCCTTTTTCTAAATATATACTTGGGCAAATCTGATGCAAAACGCATGCACAAATAAGTTCCTGTCTGATCTTTAACACTTCAGTAAAATGTCTGAACCTTCTGATATCAGGGGGAAATATTATTAAACATTTATATAGAGCTCTAAACTTATATAGGGCTGTGTAATCACAGTATTAGTCATTTCCTTTTATTCTTTAGAAAGACCTAGATCTATCAAACATCTGTGTGATACCAGCATTATTCCATCTCTGGAGGAATAATAAAGTTTATTTGCCTCCTAACAACCATGGTGCCAGTAATCTAAAGTTGATGATAGTAAGGAAACTTCACAGACAAAGCTGGCTTGAGAGAAGCTGAGAAAAAATAAGGAAGATTCAATAAAGTCGTGATGGAAGATTTCCTCCCATTGAAGCCAACAGGCTTTTTAGAATATCTGCTGCACTCAGATCCCTACGGAGTGCTTACGGCAAGGTGAGCTAGGCCTCTGCGGAGACCAGGACATCCTGGTGAGGAAGAGAGGGTGGGAGGAGGCTGCCAAAGCTTGGTGCTGGTCACAGCTCCAGGACACAGAAGGTGGCAGGAGGGCACTTTCTGAGTGGTGGTTCAGACGGACAGAGATGCCCTTTCTCATTCATCATCCCCTGAAAACTCATGAAGTCTGCACGAGTTTCCCTATTTTACACAAGATGTAGAAAATTGCCATAGAAGAAGCCCTTGCTCCCCAGCGTGTGGTCCATGCACCGAGAGAATCAGCATCATCTCTGAGTTTCTTAAAAAATGCAGAACTCAGGCTTTCTCCTGGACCTAGCTAACCGAAGTCTGCATTTCGACTCCTAGGCAGGCTCAACTTTAGGAAGTGCTGGTCTGAGATACTAGGCAGTGAAGTGAAGGGAGGAGAGGATCTGGAGTCCAACGGGTTTGCATTCCAGTCCTGGCTTCTCCTCTTCCTGGCTGTATGGCTTGGACAAGGCACTTGATTCCTTTGAGTGTCAGCTGTTGAAGGGTAACAGAGCTCCCCGGGGCTTTTACTTAATTCGGTGACTCTAATACAAAGGGATTCAGCATGTCTAGTGGAGAGCCTCGCAGTGAGCACGCTTGATCCTTCTAACTCAGAAGCTGAAACTCTCTGTACAACCTTTGAAGTCCAGCAAAACAGCTGTCACAGCGCAGCCCCAGGGAAGCCAGAGCAGCCCCCCTCCTGCCTTTTGCCACCCCAAGATCCCTGCAGCCCCATGCAAACCCCTAAGGGGGCTCCCGAGCATCTCAGTCTGCATGTGGCTGTTCCCCGTTCCTCATCTCCAAGAGGCCCTGCTTTCACTTGACTCCCCGCCAAGACATCAAATCAGGCCTCCACCATCCTGTCATTAAATCAAATGGCCCATTAATCGAGATTTGTATGGCTTCTTTTATTTGTGTAAGTGACACAAATGGGTTCTGCTCACAGTAAAGCCAGCGTGTGTCACCTGCCCTTTTTACCCAGGGCTGCCCAGGGGACAGGAGGCAGAGCTGTCCCCAATTCTTCCTCCTCCCTCACAGCCCATTCCCCTGAGTGGCCCCATCAGACCAGCTAGCAGTGAGCAGCTGGCTCTGTTTCCTAAAGACCTATACCTGGCCAGGGCCATAGGGTGAAACACATGTCCCCTCAGGCTTCCTGTGCAATCCTGGGAAACGCCCCACAGGAGAATCTGCTATCTTGTCCAGAGATGCCCAAAAATGTCCTCTGGGTTTTGCATGTTTAGTGTCCTGTTTATTCCATTGTATTTAATTGAGTTTTTATTTCACCACATTGTGTTCTATTATATTTGACCATGAGCACAAGGTGGACATCTGCCCTCCAACGAGCCAGGGGACCCACACATGTCCCCAGCATTTACGAGAGACAGTCGGTAAAGCTCCTCTGGCTGTGAGTTATTTATGGATGACGGCTGAGCTGGAGTGGGCTGTCTGTGAGATTTACACCCCGTTCTCTCCTCTCCTCTCCTCTCTTTCATGTCTCTTCCTTTCACTTTCTCCTTTCCCATTTTCACCCCTCTCCCCGCCCCCGTGGATCTCACTCTTCCTTCCTCCCTCTTTTCCCTGCCCCCATCTTTTTAGGCCTTCCTGTTCCCTGTGGCCTGGTAAGTTCTGCATTCCCACAACCTCATGTCACTCCCCTCTGCTCAGGTAGTTTCCCTTAATTCCAAGGCACTCAGAACCTCTAAGGCAGGGCACTGCAATTCCCAGAAGTTGTTCAGTGATTGCTAACCTGACCCTCCCTTCTTCAGATGTAATATTCCTGAAATATGCTCTAAGTTGGACCTGAAATGTATTCTTCTGCAGGTGTGGGCCTGAGTATTAAAAGCACTAATAACTGTAAGCACAAGTTAAACATAGCTTTGTCTGCCATTCGGAGGGAAGGGTCATAGTGTAGTGTCTACACAGTTTAACAGTTCAGGGCAGAGTCTGAGTAAGACTTGTCCAGGTAATAAGGCTCTATGGTCATAGTCAAAAAAGTGGCCCTTCATGCAACCTCATGGTCCCAGTAGAACACTACAGAATTCACCTGGAAAGGGGGTCTTAAGAACTGAGTAAAGTAACTTGATTTACTCAGACCCAATATCTGTAAGGATCCTCTGGCCCTTTCTTGTATACCCACAACCCTGATTCAGACCTGGGGGCACTGCAAATTCTGTGTTCCCTGCAGAACCAGAAGGGAACTGAAGGGGCTGATCATTGCTCCATATATGCTGGACTTGGAACCAAGCACAGCTCCTTGAGGGTGAGGGGTGTGTCTCTCATATTCTCTGGTCTCTAGTATTGAGCACCAGGCCTAGGAAATACTTATGAAGAAAGAAAGAGAAGGAGAAAAGAGTGAAGGAGGAAAAGAGACAAGAAAAGAGGGACGGAGAGAGAAATGGAGCAAAGGGGAGAAGGAGTTCTTTGGAATTTCACACACTAAAAAGGTAAACCTCAAAAATTTTAGTATCTGAGACTCTGACCTAAAGTAATTCTACAACATAAAGCCAATGCTCTTCATTCTGCTGTTAAATTTTCAAAAGCTGATCAGGGCTTCAATTTTCAGCTCACTCCCAGGCAGATATTCAAACAGAAAAATAAATATAATAGTGGCTGATCCTTCATGGCACTCATTTGCTTGCTTGCTACAAACCACTTTAATTATTTTGTTTGCAATACCCATTTGTTTGTCTCAGGAGAATATTTAAATCTGCTTTTATTTGTACACAACTATCCCTACCACTAGGAAAATGAGACCTTATGTTTCATATTAATACTTCATGGTTTTTTAATCCCTAAGGAACTGGCAGAAAATTATAATTTTTAATTGCATTATAATTTAAGATCCTGAAATATTACTTAAATTTTTTTTCAAATAGGATATGAAAATAAAATTGTGTGACCCAGGACCCTGAAGTGGATGGCTCTGAAGTTTACAGCCTCATGTTTACCACATCAAGCCCTTGCATCTGAACTGGATCCAGTTGTGTAGAACCAAGTATAAAGATCTGAGAATAGAAATTCAGAAGAACAGAAGATAGAGAGCATGTTAGTCAATGTATAAGTCTGACCATGATGGACTGAACTAACCATTTACCTTAAATAAAAAAATAAAACATATGAAAGGGCAGTTTTCAGGTATCAGACAACAGGCATAGCTGAAAGTGACACCACCCCAAAAAACAAATGAAGTGAGTGTGAACTTAATGCTCACAGACTTTCCAGGTTGCAGCAGAGGAAGGGGAAAACTAGGTGGAGCCTAATGGCCTCCAAGAGTTGAAGAGAGAGTTTGGGTTTTGAGGAGGCCAACAGTTGCAATTCATAAGGCAGAATGATGGAGAAAAAAGAGCTACACACACACAAAAAAAAATGCCCTCCAGAAATCTATTGAAAGTTCCCTTTGAGTCTTTAGCTGCATATTGATTAGTGCAAGTGAGTGAGATAACTACCAGAGTCTAAGGAAAGGACCACCTAGAAGGATCAGGGCTTAATCATCCTCAATAATGGGTCAGGTTAGCAACAGACTAAAACTGTTTTTGACCTAACAAAGCTTCTGAGCAAGCTCAAAAAATCAAAATGTTCCGAAGTAACATAACTCTGTTCAAGGGGAGAAAGGAAGGGGGATAAGTAGTTAAAGGAAGGAAAGCATCAAGCACTCGGCCATGTAAAATTCAGTGTCTGGCATCTAATCTAAAATTACCAGGCATGCAAAGACACAGGAAAATGCTCTTCTATTATGAGAAGAAGAATCAATCAATTGAAACAGGCCCAGAAATAATATGGCCGGCAGAACTAGTAGAACAGGACATTAAAACAGATATTATAAATAGTATAAACACACACCATATGTTCAAGAATGTAGAGCAAAGTATGTACATGATAAGGAGAAAAAGAAAAGACGCAAATTGAATTTCTACAAATAAAATATGCAATGTCTCTGATGAAAATTACTCTAGATAAAATCAACAGCAGATTTGAGGAAAAATAAATGAACCTGAAAGTATCAAAACAAAAAGTCCCAAAATGAATCACAGAGGGGGAAAAAATAAAAGACTGGGAAAAAATCAACAGAGCATTAGTCATTAGTGCACAGGGGAACAATTTCAAGCAACCTAATAGACATGTCGTTTAAGTCCATGAAAGAGAAGAGAGAAAGGGAAGGACAGAAAAAATATTGGAAGAAATAATGGTCAAACAATTTCTAAATTTGATGACAACCACACCCAACCACACAATCAGAAAAAGAAAAATCTTTTTTTCTTTTTTTTTATTACTGAGGTATAACTAACATATTATATAAGTTTCAGATGTATGATGTAATGATTTGATGGTCTAATTCTTAAGATTCTGACAGAAAGTGGTAAATGCTGGTAGACTTTGTACAACAGGGACTTCCTTGGGTGAAGATCATTGTCTGCCAAAACCACCTACAGCTGGTATTTTCTGACGTATTACAGAAAAAGGTACACACCTTGCTGGCATCTTCTCTCAGATGTGAGAAGGCAACAAACATAGCAGTGAAGCTAAAGAAGTTAAAGCGAGTCAAGAAGGCTTAGAAAAAGAAAAATCTTAAAAGCAACCAGAAGATAAAGATCCAATATGCAGAGAAAAATAAAGACAAGAATGACAGCTGATTTCTCATCAGAAACGAGGTGAAGTATTAGTCAGTAAAATGACATCTTTAAGGAACAAAAAACAAAAGGTGGAGAGTTTATCACAAGAAGATCAAAACTACAAGAAACTTAGATGTAATGGATAACTTCCTTGAGAGATGTAAAATACCAAACCTCACTTTGGCGGTGGGGAGGGGGGCAAAGACAATCTATATATCTTTGTATCTACTAAAGAAGTTGGATCTGTTATTAAAAGTCCTCCCATGGTGAAGACGGGTGGGCAGGTAGGGAAACCTCTAGGGCCAGATGTCTTCACTGGTGAATTCTACATATGTTTAAGGAAGATATGTCAATTCTATACAAATCATTTCAGAAAACTGAAGAGAAAGAAACACATTCTTATTTCAGGGGGCCACCACAACCCTGATAACAAAACCAAACAAAGAGTTTACATGGTAAGAAAACTACAAACTAACATCCCTCATGAACTTAGATATAAAACTTCCTTAAAATATCTTAGCCAATAGTTTAGTTAAGTATAAATTCAATAACACAAAACAAAACCCAGCAATATCATGATCAAGTGGGGTTCATCTCAGAACTGTAAGAGTTGGTCTCATACTTGAAAATGGATCTGTTTGGTACTGTATATCCACAGGGGGAAAAAAGAGAAAAACCATGTGACTATATCAATAGATGCATAAGAAAATATTTGAGAAAATCCAATTTCTAATTCTATGAAAAACCCTTAGTAAACCAAGAATAAAGGAAAACTTCTTCAACCTGATTAAGAGTATCTATGATCAAACTATATGTAAAATCTTAATTGAAGGTGGAAAGTTGAATGTATCCCCCTAATATCAGGGGAAAAGCAAGAGATGTACACTCTTATTACCTCTATTCCACATTATGCTGGAGGTTCTAGCCAGTGCAACAGGGCAAGAAAAAGACATCAGAGAGATCTGGATTAGAAAGGGAGAAGCAGAACCATCTTTATTCACAGATGACATGATTGCCTATAGAGCAAATCTCAGTAAATCTACAAAATAAAGCCACTGGAACTAATATGTAAGGTGAGCAAGGTTGTGAGATACAAGGTCAATGTTCAAAAATCATTTGTATTTTCTACACACTAGTAACTAACAATTATAAACTTAAATTGAAAAAGCAGCACCATTCCCAATTGATCAAAAATATCAGAAACATAGGGATGAATTTAACAAGACCTGTATATTTAACACTGCAGAACACTGCTAAAAATAATTAAGGAAGATATACATAAGTGAAAAGATACGCCTTGTTCGTGGATCAGAAGACTCAAAGCACTGAAGCTCTCAATTCCCCCTCAAATTATCTCTAGATTCAATACAAATGGATTAAAATCCTAGCAGGTCTTTTTCTAAAGTTTGTATGGAAATGTAGGGCTGAACTAAGGTGAAGCACTGGAGGGCGAATTCCCCCTTAAATTTTGTGCCTTAGGTGCCTTGCTTGCCTCATCCTAGTCCCAGCCCTGTGAAAATGTGAAGGATGTAGAGGGGAAAAGCAAATTTTTAAAGAAGACAAAGGTGGAAAACTTTCTCCACTTGATTTCAAGACTAAAGCTACAGTTATAAAGACAGTGTGGCACTGGTATGAAAATAGACACATAGGTCAATGAAACAGAAGGGAGAATCTAGGAACAGATCCAAACATTGAAGGCCAGTTGATATTTGACAAATGATCCAAAGGGGAAAGAAGATTTATTTTCAACAAATGGTGCTGGAACAATTAAATATTCATGCACAAAAATAAATCAAAATAAAATAAAAATCAATCTCAACTTTTACCTCACACAATATAGAAAAATTAACCATCAGTATACGTAACAACATGAATGCATCTCAGAATCATGTGGAGTGAAAAAAGCTAGACAAAAAGGAATATGTCTTGTTTGATTCTGCTAATATAAAGTCCTAGAAAATGCAAAGTAATTTACAGTGACAGAAAACAGATCAGAGCTTACTTGGGATTGGCCAGAGAGAGAGAAACTGGTTATTTAAGGGCATAAAAAAATCTTTTGTGGATAATAGAAAGGTGCATTATCCTGGCTGTGGCAATAATTTCAAAGTGTATGTGTCAAAACTCCAAACCATAGCCCATCAAATTGTGCAGCATTTTTAATGTCAATGATATTTCAGTTTGTAAAATAATTAGTGCATGTGTGAGAGCCAGACTGCCTGGTTCAAATCCAGCACACCCTCCATAAAAATACTGCTCACCCCCCGAAACATCCTAAAACCTCCTTTTCCCTTCCTCTACTTTAAACACTTGCTAGGTGATTGCCCTTGGGTTAGTAATTTGCCCTCTGTATACATCAGTTTGTCCAGCAATGCCTGTCAGCCTTGCCTTCAAAATTCCAGAATCTGACCATATTTCACTGCCTCTGCTCATACCACCCTGGTCCAAGTTACCATCATCTCTAATTAAAGACCCTAATTTTTAATTTTTTTCGCTTTTTTTTCAGTCTTTTCCCACCCCAATGCCCACAGTATATTTTCAACACAGAAGTTAAGGGTTCTTCCAAAACATAACTCAGATTACATCAGTTCTCAGCTCAAAATGCTCCAGTGGTGTTTCAGCTTGCTCAGAATAAAAGTCAAAATCCTTGTAGGAGCAGATGTAGCAGAAGCTCTTTGTGCCCTTCCTCACATATTAGCACCTTACACTCCAACATATTGCCCAATTAGATGCCTGCCCACACCATCCCCTAATTGTCACCACACTTCCCAGGCTTAGCAGCTCATCGCTGTGACTACTTTTCACTTGGGTGCACTTGCATCCCTGAGCTGTGGCATGGGAGCAGAGGTACAGAAACCTAATGGATCATAAAACCCCTCTTCCTGAAGCCAATATTTGGAAGAGGAAATAGCATTTTATATTAAACTAAGCCACTATGCTAAATTGGAATTTCCCTTGGGGGCACCAAGCTTCAATGATATGAAATTCCATAGTCAAGCAGTTGGTACACATGGAGATTGGCCAAGGAGGATGGCTGAGAATGAGTTTCTTGAGAAAAAGTCTTACCCACAAGGAGTCTACCAAAAAAACCAAAAACAGAAAAATCAACCAGAAGAGTCAAAACCAGAAGAGTCAAAACTGAAGGAAAGGGGATTTAGCGGGGAACATTTCTTTGAGGGGCAATCTACATGGATGTGATTCCACTCCCCCTAAGAGAAAGGAGCGTGCTTGCTCCCTCACTGCAAGTCTTCCTGGAGGGGCTTCACTGGGGCCATTGATGAATCCCACAACACAGAGCCAGGGCCATACACAGGACTCTTTGGGTTGAGTCATAAAAGCTCCTTTATGTGTCTTCCATGGATCCATTGACACCGCTCACTCCCTTCGATTGAACACAAGTTAGAAAAAGTTTCATGACTTTTCTGGGTCTTAACCGAGGTTAGTAGAAAATTCTGTCACTTTAAGTCGTAAAACTAAGTTTTGATTCAGGAATTAAAATGATCTAATCCAATATAAGAATTGGAAGATTTCTTTGGTGCAGAAATTTTGACCTTTAGAAGGCATAAATGAACATGTATCTCCCTTTAAGGTAGAACTGGGCTGGCGCAGAGGAAGCACCTCATTGAGCGAAATCAGCTTGAGCTCAAAATTCCGGCCTGTCTTAATACGGTCGTGATACCTTAGACCCTTCCTGACCATCAGGTTTGTAATCTCTACTCCGGCGTTAGTGAACCATCCCTCTCAGAAGGTTGTTGTACAGATCCAGTCCTATAACAAAAGACTAATACATCTGCACAAAGCACAAGTCACAAAATTAGAAACAGGTATGATCAAAAAAATAAATGTTCAAAGTGTTGGGCTTAGCTAATAAGCAAAGAGATACAAATTAACACAATGCAGTGAGCCTTTTTATCTATAATATTGGCAAAGATGAAAAACGATTACATTCATATTCACAAGACGCAAGAGTGGGATGAGACAGGCGCTCTGATAAAAGGGGCTCAGGCTCTTTGAGAGTTCCCGTACTTTGAAACAATATTTTTTACCATCACTAGGAACCAGAGACATATCAGATCTAGGTGGAAATATGCTGGTTGCAGCATCATTTATAAGCAGCACTAACTAACCTAAGTTTCCAAAGATGAAGATTTGCATAAGCTATGAGTCCTCCAAATGACAGACTACTACAAGACCATCAAATATTATCCCAAGTGCCAGTTACTGACATGATAAAATGTGAATTGTACATTATTCATTGAAAACAGTAGGCTACAGAGCTGAACGTAACAGAGAACCCTCAATTTGGCAAAACAAACTACATACATAAGACTTTGGAAAGGATAATTCATAAGTACATTAGTTTGTATTTTGTTTTACTATTGTAGAAGAATCAGGGAAAAAAAGAAAACCAGAGGAATTTTCCACTGCTTTCCTTCTATCCCTGTCCCTCTCTTCCTACCATGCCTGTGTCCATGTACACCTACAAAAATAAGCAACACTTTATGCTCTTCTTTCTCCCAAGATATTTTCTTTCTACAGGTACATGGACTTGCAATCATGTCAGCTACAAAGCTTCTGGCTCAGAAGATGGGAATGGTCAGAGGCTTGAGCTGGGAAGCTTCCAGTTGAGATGGAAAGGAGACGGAAGAGGGGTTTGTGGGTCTACCCATCCCCTGACACATGCTAATCTGAGGTAGGGTGTCAGAGAGGAGCAGCTGGTACTCACTCAGGAAGGCTGAGCCCAGCACATGGGGTCCTGCAGGCTCAGGAAAGAACACAATCCCATGCCCATGCCCAGGCTTGAGGCCCAAAGTACGTTGGAACCGCCGGAGTATCTGTCTACAGAGATGTTCTATGATTGATCCTAACACTGCGAAATCCAGGGGCCTTTGCAAAACCTTGGTGAAGGCGAGGAGGCAGGTATTCCGGTACGATGGGCTCAAATCTCCCGCCACCCCTGTAAGCGGGATTTCATGGATAAATTCAATTTGTTTGGAAATAATGTCCACAAAGCATCCCAGGTGGGGCCTGGCCTGCAGCAGGTACTCGGGTGCGAGCCTCCCCACCTCTGAAGGGCCCCTGGGCTCCCTGCTCTGTGCTGCCACAGAGCAACAGAGGCCGTGAGGACACCACTGGCCTCCCAAGGGGGGCTCCTCAGTGGTGCTGGCCCAGGAGCCCCATCCGCGCCCGAGTGGCGCCGAGGGCCAGGCACCCTTGAGGCGGCCCCAGCTCCTCAGCCCTCATCGCTCCACAGCCAACGAGCCAGCCTGCAAGGTGCAGAACCCCATCCTCGGGCGCCGCTGCCAGGCAAAGGCCCTCTCTGCTCCCCTTTCCAAAACAGGGCAGCCCTCACCGGGGGTTCTTCACCTGGCTCGGACAGCCCTCACTTGGGGTTCTTCACCTGGCTCGGACAGCCCTCACTTGGGGTTCTTCACCTGGCTCAGGCCCTCACCTGGGGTTCTTCACCTGGCGTGGACAGTCCTCACCTGGGGTTCTTCACCTGGCTCAGACAGCCCTCACTGGGAGTTCCTAGCTCAGAGACAGTGGGCCCGGTGCCCGGACATCCCTGGCTGAGGCAGTGGGACAAAGAGCCAAAGCCCCGAAACCTGCACGTGAAGTTTCGGTGCCGAGCGCCACCGGGCCCACCTTGCTTCCCTACCGGGGCTGAAAGCGCATGGCCTGGAAGCCCCCCAGGGTCTGGAGTCCCAGCGGTGGCCCAGCATGCGTGCGTGCTCACTCTTGCCTCTCTGTGTGGCACATGGTGACCAACCAGCACGGCAGAGGAGGTGTGATAACGGAGTGGAAGGCACAGATAAAAGGGTCTTCCTGGCACAAGCAGTGAGCTCATCAGAATCCATCAGAACCCATTTGCGGGAAGAGCGATGGATAGGAATGCACAAGGGTAAACACTATCCATCAGTTTTCAGGTACGTTTGCTGCATGTAGTAATTAAAGCCATTTGTAAGACTCCTAAGTGTCAACACTCTCTTTCCCAAGCATCCTTCTGTCAAAATGCTACAAACAACCATGTGCTTGTTGGGGCCAGTTGATTCACATCTAAAGCATGGAGTCTGATTCCACGTCAGTGGCAGGGATTTGGCTGAGCTGTTCTGTCTGCAGGGAGCTTGAAGTTGGTTGCAAGTGGCAGGGGATCTGGAGTGGCCCCTGTAAGCACCGCCTCACTGTAGGTTAGTGATCCATGAGCACATGCTTCGGCCCAGTGCCTCCCAGGTGTTCAGGACAGTATGATAAGCGAATTATAGGTTGTTAAGAGCTGCAAATTGTGGGAGGGAGACAGGACATGGGAGAAGAAGCTAAGGACAAGGGAAGAATCACAGCCTGAGTTCTCTGGGGTGTTGGAAAAAAGAAAGGTCATGGAAAAAATTCATAGGTGTTGCAAAATGAGGGGAGGGTAATTTGGGCTGAGTCTCAAAGGAGGCGTAAGGGTTTGAAAGGAAGAACTAGGGTTCTGGCAAGCCCAACACACGGTTAGAAATATTACAACTCAGGTTCACCCCAGTGAAGGATCAAGCCTCCATCCCCTGGCAGTCCTCATAAAGACATGCACTGACCTGTTACCTAGTTCCTTGATTAAATTCCAAAGATTAACTTTCCTGCAGGACATTAGTGATTTGTTAATAAGAGGAACTACCCTCCAGTAGTGCTTGCTATATGCCAGACCCTGTGATGGGTCACTTCCGGTGAGTTACCGTCCTTAACCTTTACACCTGTCCTAAGAGGTAGCTTTGACGAGCCCTATTGAGCAGATGAAGAAAATAAGATTCAAGGAAGGAAATAAAACAGTTTACCAAGAGTCAAAGAAGTATCCGTGGTGCGTTCCCAAAGACTAAAACACAGTTGTCCATCGCTGCTCTCTTAGTTCTATCCCAAACCCATCTGTGCAGCTCCAAGTACCCTCCCCATGGAGCTTTGAAAAGGGTGAAAGAACGGTACCAGACAATAAAATTTCCTCTTGGATCAGTCACCTTAAGGGTTAAAGTTCACAGATTCCTTTTGCACTGAGAAAGCAACATAGACACATTCTAAGTGAAGAGTGGAAGTACATTTCTAGTAAATATGGTCTGTTCCCTTGCAATGCTACTCATATGACACATATTAGCTTAATTGTGTGCGTTTTCATGGGGGTCTTTCATCATTTCCACAGAAGATCTAAAAAAACAAGGTGGTAACATGTAAAATCACATAAAGGGAAGAACTCTAATAATAAATAACAGAAGTTTTATAATAAGACTTTCCATAACACCTGTATTGCCACTTCCAAACGACAAAAACATGTAAGTTTTACTGCGATTCCAGTCACGTGTTTAGTTTTTAGTTAGTGCTGAATATGAGGGGGAAAGGTATGAGTGAGCAGCATGGCAAAGGGCATATATTTTTCTTAAATTTGGAGTCACCCGCACCTAAGTTCAGGTCCTGACTCTACCACTTCCAAGCAATGTTGAAAAGTCAACCCATCTCTCTAAACCTGTTTCCTTATCTGTGAAATGGAATGATAGAAGTTGAAGTACCTGGGGAATTGGCCCCTCAATTCGGTTCCACTTTTGACCCCCTATGTGATGACTCACATCCTCTTGACAGTAGCACTTGGAGTCAGTGGTTTCTCCCTCCCCTTACAAATGGTTTCTTCAAGGGCACCTGTGTGGCGCAGTCAGTTAAGCATCTGACTCTTGGCTTCAGCTCAGGTCATGAACCCAGGGTCTTGAGATCAAGCCCCACGCTGGGCTCCCGCCTCAACACAGGATCTGCCTGAGATTCTCTCTCCCTCTGCCTCTCCTACTTGTTCTCTCTCTCTCTCTCAAATTAATAAGTAAAACCTTTTGAAGAAAGAAAAAGAAAGAGAAAGAAAGAAAGAAAGAAAGAAAGAAAGAAAGAAAGAAAGAAGAAAGAAAAAGAAAAGAAAAGAAAAGAAAAGAAAGAAAGAAAAGAAAAGAAAGAAAGAAAGAAAGAAAGAAAGAAAGAAAGAAAGAAAGAAAGAAAGAAAGAAAGAGAAAGAAAGAAAGAAAGATTCCTCACTTGGCTTCCACGTGAAGAAATCATATCTACTAATCATATCAATACTCACATTAAGTATAAATTATGTAAGAACTGCAATTAAAAGGCCAGGTGTTATAATAGATAAAAAGCAAGATTCAAGTATGAATGGCCTTCAAGAAACATGCTGTATTTTAAACACAAAGAAACACGTAGGTTAAAAGTAAAAGAATGGAAAAAGATATATTAGGCTAACACTAGTCAAAATAAATCTGTAATAGCTGCAGTAATATCAAATTATATTTCAGAGTAGAGAAAATTTCAGAGCAGAAGGATAAAGAAGGTCATTTTGTAATAATAACAGATCGATTAATCACCAGGACATAAAATCCTAAACACTTATGCCTCTTGTAACAAAGCTTCAAAATACATTAAAGAACAACAGATAAAACCGCAAGAAGAAACAGGCAAACTCACAATTAAAGTTGAATATTTTGATACTCCTCTCTCAATAATTGATAGAACAAATAGACAAAAAAAATCATCTGGGATACAGAAGACATAAACAACCCTACCAACTAAATTGACCTAATTGACATTTATAGAACATTCCACACAGCAACAAGAGATAACACATCTTTTTCAAGTGCACATAAAACATTTATCAAGAAAGACAATATACTAGGCTATCAAATAAGTCTCAATAAATTTTAAAAGATGCAAGTAATAGAAACAATGTTCTTTGACCACAGTGGAACTAAATTAAAAATCAATAAGAGAGAGATCCTTTAAAAATCCCCAAATATTTGGAAACTAAATAACATACTTCTAAAATAGCCCATGGGTCAAAGAAGAAATCAAAAGGTAATACAGAAAGTATTTTAAACTGTATAACAATGAAAACACAAGATTGTAAAATTTGTGGATGCCATTAAATCACTTGAGGGGAAGTCAATAGCACTAAAGCTAAAGTTCTCAAGTCCATGCTCTCAGCTTCTCCCTCTAAGAAAGATATAGATGCAGATGCCAAGTAGATGCATGAAAAGATGCTCAGTATCATTAGTCCTAAGGGAAATTAAAATTACAATCATAACGAGCTGCCATTACACACACCAGCCCAAAGGCTGATCTCAAAAACCTGATCAAACCAACTTGTTAACACAATGTGGGGCAATTGGAACTCTCATACAAACTGAAAGTTTCTTAAAAAGTTAAACATACATCTAACCATATGGCCCAGCAATCCCACTTGCAAATCCAAGAAAAATGAAAGCATATGTCCATACAAAGGAGGAACGTTCATAATAGCCTTATTTGTAATCACTAAAAATCTAGAACAACCCAAATGTCCATCGATGAGTAAAGAGATATTCAAATTATGATGTAGCCATATATAGTCATCAATACAGGATACATTGCAATATGGGTGAATCTCAAAACAATTATCTAGACAGAAAAAGCCAAAGCAAAATAGAAAAAAAAAAGAGTACATACTCTATGATTCCATTTATGTAAGACTCTAGAAATTACAAATAATCTATAGCTCCAGGAACGGATCAGTGATGGACTGGAAAGCAGGAGAAGATGGGGCTGGTGGTGGGATTGCCAAGGGGCACAAGGATACTTTTTGGGTCAAGGATGACCATGTTCACTATCTTCATTGTTCATGGGTGCACTCAAGTGTCAAATCTCAGCTGTACATTAAATATGTGCATGTATTGTACATGAATTAGATCTCAATAAAGCTGTGAACTTTTAAGCAAAAAAAAAAAAAAAAGATGAAAAGCGTAATGCTCAAAAAAACAGTGCCTGGATCTGCAATGTCTGATAAATAATGACTCCTACTCTTGCTCCAGGTTTCCAGCTGAGGCTACAGAGGGGGTAGGATGTGGTCCCTGGTCCTCAAGGTCTTGTCGGTGGGATGGAGGAGACACACAAGCAGCTCGATTACAACACACATAATTGGTTTTGAGTGTTACTAAATTAAATTTGTAGACAGGAAATGGTACAGGGACTTAATATCCAAACAGAATTCGAGTTTTCAAAATGAAAGGAAGAGAGAAGAATTAAATCTTTTCCCAATCTCTCTCTGTGTCCCAAATAGAGATTTCTTAAAGCGATTTGATTCACCATTCGTATCATGGTCTCTTTTTTCCTTGTGTTCGTCAATTAGTGCATTAGCATTTCTTTCCCCCACATGATTCATGTGTAGCCTAATCTCATTTTCATGTGCTTTGCCTCACTGTGTGTTTGGGGTAGGGAAGATCTGGAAGTCTGGACTGCCATTCTCTGGGATGTTGACAGAAGTCCCCTCTGGGCCAGGCCGAGGTCTGCACCCGGAGGATCTCATGGAGTAGGTGTTGGTGGCAAACCAGGGAAAGTAATAAGGTGGGGGCTGAGGCCCGGGGGCCAACAATACAAGAGAATTCTGGGCAAAGGCTGGCTGAAAGGCCCGGACACTGGGATGACCCTGAGCTTGGGGCGGTGGCTGTCTCTTAGGATGCAGCCAGAGCAGCTCTCTTGACCAGAGGCAGCAGGAGTTAAGACCAGAGAGGGCTCGGAGGTCGGCTCATGAACAACCTCATGAGTCATGTGGAGGAATGTGAACTCGATCCCATGGGCCTTGACACTCCACCACCTTCCAGCAACCTATTCAAGAGCAGAGGAGAGCCCATCAAAAGAAAACCGCCAGTGCGTTTGGGACAAATGCACGCGGCCGCCAGCGTGCACAGCCTCATCCTTGGAAAGCGCGGCCAGCATCAGAGACGGAAGATGCCTACAGGAGACACCTGTTTCTCACTCTTTAACTCTAACTTAGCCACCCTCTTTGAGCACAGAATCCTTTTTCCACAAAGCACCTACAAATTAGCAGAACATATGTTCCCGAATGCAATTTGGAGCCTGCTGTAGGAAGCCCAGCCAGCACTTCCCCTGCCCTTCTTCCCTGGCTGCTCTGCCATTGGCTAATGGCCTGGCCCAGGGCTCAGGGGGACATGCATTCGTCTCAGAGGAACAGCTTGTGCCCCAGGGGACTTGTAAGCCCAGGGCAAGGGGGTGCAGGGAATAGGGGGTGCAGACAGCTGGAGCTCACAGAGCAGGATGAAGGCTTTCTGAGTCTGAAGGGCTGGGATGCGGTTACAAATGCTCTTCTTCCACATGTAGGCAAGTAGATAAAGCACAGTCAAGGTGAGGAAACAGGAGCCTTACAGCACAGCCTGTGTGTGAGACCCTCGTGCTAGGAACTCCAAGAAGCCTGACAGAAAGGAGGTCCCACTTACAGGCTATTCAAGGAGTCCGTCACGTGCACCATGCTCCCAATGCACATTGCTGCGGCAAGGAACGCACAATGGTAGAAAGAATAATGGGCAAATCCAGAAAGACCTTCTGGCAAAGGAGAGGTTTAGCAGATCCCTGCAGGAAAGGGAAGTCCTTGGCAGTCAGAGATTCAGGAAGAGCATGCCAGGTATAAAGGGAAATCCTGGCAAAGGCCAGGGCCAGGAGTGGAAGATAAATATAGGAACTAAGTCTCTCATCTGCTTGCCAGGATGAGCCACGGGAGAATGGGCAGACAGGTAATAAGCAAATGAGGGGGCACAGGTGTGGTCAGGGTCATCCTGGACAGGCTCTGACGCAGGGCCCATGATGCTGGCTTTTTCTCCACTGAGGAGGGAGCCACCCAGAAGGGTGGGGGCACTGGCCCTCAGGACTGGAACACCGAGTGAGAATCAGATCTTGGCGGTGGGGGTGGGGGGATGATGAGTGCAGAGAGAGACACACTGAGCTGGAGGTGGTCAAGAGGCTTCTAAGCAGTTGAATCCAGAAGGCAACTGGATCTCCGGGTCTGGAGCCCAGAGGCAAGGTCTGGAATGAACATGGGATGTGGGGGTCATTGACATCTGCTGGAAATGGGCAGGGGTGCCAAGGACCCCTGTCTCTATCTCTTCCACAGACCACAGCTCAGAGCCTCGCCCACCGAGAAACAGAAGCACAAAGGTCACGTATGAGCTTCTGCGCTGCTTTCTAAACACCTTAAACCATTTCCATCAAAACCTGCTTTGGTCCCACGTCTGCAAGAACCAGTCTAACCATCTGAGCTGATCAGCAACAAACAGCCCTTCAAGTCCAATCAAGCTCAGTTCTAGAAGAGGCTGGAGACCTGCATATAAATTCCATAAAAGAATTTCCTCCACAAGGTTCCCAAGACACAGATCTTCATGGACAGGGCATTCTCTTCTGCACCCAAACTCCACCTGGCACTAAGGACATGTGTCCTCGGCCCTGGCTCAGGCCTGGGATCTGCTGAAAGCCACATGGAGAGGAAGCACTCCAGAGCCACTGGAGAAGAGTTTCCAGAAGCCACCTAGCTCATCCAGAGTCAAGTCTTGACTGGTCCTCAACCAGCAGCTTCTGATGAATGACCCAGAGTGCATTCCCTGTGCCCCATGGGGCCTATGCCTGGTGCTCTGTGCTCCATCCCGGAGTCTCGAGTTGAATCATTGCCTTTGGTTTTCCTTGAAGGCCTCCTGGGAAATGCTTTTCAAAGGAACTTGCTCTACCCTAAGTGTGTTGACCTGCCTTCCACCAAACCTTTCTAAGGACCTACTCTTTGCATGGGGCATGCGATTCAACGATGAGCTGGATTCTGGCCATGGCTTCAAGGGACTCATGACCTAGTAGCCACCTTGATTAGTGGCTCACTCTGCGTTCCACGAGTTATTTCAAATCCCCCACCCTCCTCCAAGCTAACATGTGATTTAATCAATCCGTAAAAGTACAGTTTATACCCAAGAGCGCATCTGCTTGCCCGTGTCCCCACCGTCAAACCTGGAGACCTGCAGAGACTAGAAACTATTGATGAGTCTCATACACTCACAAGCCTTTCTCTGCATCCAATCACCCCTTCTCCAAATGAGACAGACCTCAAACATACACCAGTGAAAGGGTAGACAGATTAAGAAAATTACCCCATTAAGAAAATAACAACTCCTAACTCTGGGAAACGAACTAGGGTGGTGGAAGGGGAGGAGAGCGGGGGGTGGGGGTGACTGGGTGATGGGCACTGAAAGAGCACTTGATGGGATGAGCACTGGGTGTTATTCTATATGTTGACAAATTGAACACCAATAAAAAATAAATTTATTTAAAAAAAAGGAAAATAACAAAAACATGTGCCTTTCAGTATTTATCTTGAATCCAGGAAAATACACTAAGCAAAGTCAGATACAGAGGGAGAAGCTGGAGGACAGAGCCAGTGAGGAACGAGAGAAGCAGGGGCAGAGCTGGGGAGCACAGTGCAGGCCCCCCTGGGGAAGGATGTGGGATGTAGACACACAAACCTGAGCCTGGCAGTCAAACTGAACTTCCCCCAGAGACGCGGGGAGCAACTCAGGAAATGGGAAGATGGGGCCCCAGTACAGTTGCTGAATTTGAGAGACCATGTTGGAACCACCAAGTCCCTTCCCCTGCTTCCCTTCTTCCCACCTTAGTTGATCTATCACGTAACGACAGAGAAGCAACTAGGAAGCTCTGCCTGTGGCTCTGTATTTAGATAGGGTCTAGATGGTAGAACTATTGGAAGAATAACCTGACTTTTGTCTCCAGTGGGGCCAACAGGAGACAGCAGTTCTGAACACGGCTGGATCCGAAGGGCAAGTCTACATGCAACTTAGAAAACATCTTGGTCACTAACCAGAGGCCACCCTGAGGTCTAAGAACCAAAGCTTTATAGGAGGACCTACCTTCACATCGTAGAATTCAAGAATGTCCTTGAGCTGACACCAAAGCCAAGGGTGTCTCCACCAGTGTGCATATCTGAGCCCTACCACTGGCTTTACTGAATCAGACCCCAACCATAGGTCAAGGATCTTTGTCAGGGCCACACGCATGATGATGTCCTTTGCTAGAAAGGACTTTGGAGTCAGACAGTCTTCATACAGAATCCCAAACGCACCATTTCATAATTATATGACCTTGGGCCGATGATTTAACCTCTAGAGCCTGCCTTTTCCCATCTGTAAAACGGGGATGATAATAACAGTCACAGAGGGTTGTCGATGAGGACAAAGGGTGGTGCCAAATATCAAATGCCCTGGCAAGTGCCTGCCATATAACGGACGATCGAGATACAGCAGATGTTGTACTTCACTCTCGAGAGGAAGAGCCTCCCCGTAGAAGAGGAAGCCAAGAGGTGGGGAGGTCACTTCTGGAGAAGAACACACACAGCCTGGGACACTCACATGATGTGTGTGTGGCCCCCAGTGGACTGCTGACCAGGGGCAGTCCCACAGCCATCCCCCTGAGGGAGGCTGTTCCAGCTGCCCCAGCAATGCCCTCAGGGGTGCTTCGCCACTAGCCATGCTGAAATTACCCCCAGCCCTGAAGACGGGAGCAGGAGGGACAGAGGGTTCTGGAGGCGGGTCAGATACAGGGGAGGTAAAAAAGATATAGGTTAGAAACATAAAGACAGAACACTTTTTGAAGGCTGGCCACAGAGAAACACCAGCGATCCGGTTCGGAAGGGTCCCCACTAAACGAAAGCCAGCACCAGGCATCGGCCCCATGGGGCACAGGGAATGCACCCCCTCTCCGGAACCAAGGAAACCTGACTTTAAAGCTTGTGGAGAAGCTGAGGAAGCCCAGAGGATCAGAACTTCCCCAGACCAAGGAGCACTCCAACAGGCCCTGGAGAGCAGGGTGGTGGCCGTCACGTCTCCCCTGATTAGCAGCACAACCACCCACGACCGAGGGAAACAGGCAGTTACCGCGCGTCTCCAGCGGGCCCGGAATAGCTCTGAAGGTGTGAATTTACGGAGGAAAGCCATGAGAAGTGCCTGCAGGAGCTACTCTCTGATGCTCCCTGCAAAATCATGAAAATAAGCCGCCCAGACCTCTCAGCCACAGAACACGGGCTAATGAGGAAACACACACCGTCAAAGAGTAAAGGGCCCATGCAACAGGCCTTACATCTTCTAGAAAGAGGCCATAAGCAACTGATCCGTTACTCTGGGAGCAACTGAAGGCTGGAGCCCTGATGGAAGGCGTCCCGAGAAGCGCCTTCTAGAATCAGCTCTGCCAACGGCGTGCTGGGGTCACACAGCCTCCCCCGTGGCGGTTCCTCAAGGGGTGTGTGGGCAGAGGGGCTCCCTCAGGAAGGCCAGGGCGCGGGGTTGCAGGCCATTCCCAGTGGGAGGGCCCAGAGCCGTCAAGCACAGGGAAGACCCGGGCGCCCCCTCCTCCCAGGGCCAAAGCAGCGAGACGGCCGTCTCGGGAGACGCTTTGGATCCACCCCTTGAGTGGCTACACTGATTGCTGCTGCACCCACTGCGCAGGGGTGAGCACACTCACACACACCTACATGCGGGTGCGCACTCTCATACGTACATACACACACAGTCACCACCACCTCCTGCCGGAAATCAGCCTTCTCCACCACATCACCCTGTGCCCAACCCCCTCTGCACCCCTCATTCCTCCACCCCACCCCTCTGCACCCCTCATTCCTGTGCCCCACACCCCCTGCACCCCTCATTCCTCTACCCCATCCCCCTGCACCCTTCATTTCTCCACCCCACCCCTCTGCACCCCTCATTCCTGTGCCCCACCCCCTCTGCACCCCTCATTCCTCCACCCCACCCCCTGTACCCCTCATTCCTCCGCCCCACCCCCCTGCACCCTTCATTCCTCCACCCCATCCCTTTGCACCCCTCATTACTCCACCCCACCCCCTTCTCTAACCTGCCCTAACCTCTGCAGCCCCTGGCCCCTGACTGGCAGCCTCCCCTCACTCCACACATCCACACCTGACACCACCTCTCACTCCTGACTCCTTCCTGCGCTCCAGTCTCAGCCCTTCCACTGGTTCCCACCTGCCGCAGGTGAGCATGCTGGCAGGTCAGGTCCAAGCCCCTGGACCCCTGTGTCGCACGGTGGAGCGCTAGGGCATCCCTCTGGGCACTCCCCAGGGGCAGGGGGCTCGGGGCAGGCCGTGCCCCTCCACGTCCCGGGCTCTTACCTCATTCACAAAGACCCAGTGGCTGTCCTTGGAAGCCAGGTTGGTCTCCACGGCCTGCAGAGAGGAAAGGAAAACAAATGTGAAAAGAAGCAGCAGCAGCCAGCAGACGCAGGAGTCGCCGAGGCGAGGCCCCATCGATGTGGCTCTCGGAGGCGGCCTTCAGGAAGTGCGGCCCCGGGGCCACAGGGCGCATCCTCTGAACACGGGCCCTGCCCGCCCCTGTCCTCCGAGCTCCATGCACCTGCCAGGGAGTGAGCGGGGCGGCCGTGAGACAGCAGGACAGTCAGTCGGGCACCTGCTCTCGGGTTTCGGAGATGCAGACAGCGTGGCCTCTCCTCTGCCCCGGGCAGCTCGATCCCCAGCTTGGCCCGCCTTGCCCACCCCTCTGTCTGCAGGCTCCACCCACGGGCCTTGCCTCACCCAGTCTCAGATTCCAGGGCTCCTCTCCGCCTGGCCTCCTCCTCGGGAGCCCCCCGAACTCTCGGCTCCTGGGGCAAGTACGTCTGCGAGGCCCGGGAGGAGGCCCCAGCTGTGCCCCGACCTGCACCCAAGGCAAGGGTGCCCCTGGGGGCCCCCAGCCCAGACACGTTCCCCCCATCTACACTGTCCTCCGTCCAGCAGCCCTCGCCCCGACCGCCCGGCCCAGGGCCTCCCTCCTGTCCACACAGGTCCCCGGAAGCCTGCAGGCCTGGGCGGGGGCACGGGAGGCCGGCGCAGCCACAGGGCCTCCAGGAAGCCTGGCAACACCCCCCAGAGATACGCACAGGATGCGGTGCCGGGACGTGTGCTCAGGGCTGGAAAGCCCGAAGCCTGAACCGCATGGACGCTAACAGCGGGTTAACAGGGCTGCGCACAAAGCCCTCCTCGCGGATTCCAGGAGCCGAGGAGCCACTGGGGAGGAGGCAGAGCAGCGTCAAGCTAACCAGGCAAATAAAGGGCAACCCTTCCTTCCGTGGGCAGGGAAGGGAGTGGAGCTGGCCTTCAGCTCCAGTCCGGCCTTCGGCAAGTGGGGGGCCCGGAACTTGCAGTTGGGCTTCTCTGCTGGGGCCGTGCAGCGGGACAGCCGTCAAAGCAATGCGGCGGCAGGTGGGAGCGTCCTGACAACTGTAGGACCCCGCCTAGACCCCGTGGGAGGCGGGAACCACATCCCGGTGAACCCCAGCAGCCCCTGCAGTGGCACAGTGCCTCCACGCTGCACCAGGTGGAGCCGCTGCCGCGAGCCCTGCGAGGCCTTGCCAGGCCATCAGTGACCAACTTCCCAGCTCTCATGGCCCGTCAGTAGGTTGGCCGACGTAGAACATGAGAAGGAGATCTGAGAAGGTGGAAACTGCCAACGGCTCTTGCTGACTCCTGCTTAAGCCCCTTTTTCTATAGGGGACCCAAAGAGCTGACCGTGGCACGCAGCCCGTGGAGAGGGCTGGGACAGTGGACACAGCTGGCCAGCGGTGAGGGCATCGCTTGTGAGGCAGAGCTAGGTGTCTACACTTGACCCGATGCCCGCACACCACCTCCTCGAGAAAGCAAGTATGGTGTCAGAGCTAGACACCTGCTAAGCAGGTGGGAGGTGCGTGTCTTCCGCCATCTGAGGAAGGGAATATGCCCCCTTGTCCATGAGGAGCAGCCCCTGTCTGAACGTCAGGTCCGTAACAGTTTTCCCACGGCCAGATGCACCAACAGAGCTGGAACAAGAGTGACCCAGGACACTAACATGCCATCCTGCAGGCCCTCCCCGGGGAGGGCGCATTGGGCTCCTGTCCTGGCTACTCAGCCACCCTGAGTCCACAGCTCCCCTAGAGAAGTGGGTGCAGCCCCGAGCCCAGCTCCTGGCTCCCACAGCGCTAGACAGAAAGCAGTGCCTACTGCTGACGGGGAGTATATGCAGGGTGGCCGGCCGGGCAGGGCTGGAGAGGCCCCAGCCGCATGCAGGCAGAGATCGGCTCTGATACCCAAACACCTAAAAGGAGGCCGGGAAGACAGCGGCTCCACGGGGCTGCAGGACATGCCTCCCGCCGTGTCCCCTGCCTCTGTGTTCCCCACCACTCACACAGCACCAACGCTGAGCCATCCCCTTGGATCGAGGACCCCACTGCATACTTGAACCTCCCCCACTTCACCACACACACCCCCTTGGTTCACACAGCCCACCGAGCCAGGCAGTGTTCTCATCCCCATCACACGGATGGGGAGCCAAGTCCTAGATCTGACCCTGTAGCTCACACAGGTCCCTCAGCCAGGACTTGGCAGGGGCTGGATTTGAACTCAGGTCTGTCTGTCTCCAAAGCCTGAGTTCCTTCCCTCGGTCACGCTGCTGCTCAAAAGGCCTACACAGCTGTCAGAGCAAGCGTGCGAGCCTTCGGGCCTGCACCCAGCCCCGGCCCCGGACAATGGGGACACAATGATCTCATTTTTTCTCACAACTGAGAAAAACGTTCCGAGCAGCAGTGCCTTCTGTCTCCAGGTTAACTTGTTCTCACCAGCCCGAGACCATTATTCCACTGGCGTTGCTTAAGTATGAGCCTGTTTTACTCTATCTGGGCCTAAAGGAATAACAAATGGTTGGGGGGAAAAAGAAAGAAGAAGAAAAAAAAGAAAAAAAAAACTCCACATGGAAGCCTTCCAGCAGCATCGCTGAGGATTTATTTCACAAAGTGCAAGTGCCACCGATTATGTATGTGTTAATTGTTGGCCACTTCTCTAGCACCCCCCCAACACTGGGAGCCGAGATAATGAACACTTGTCGACAATTAGCAACTTTTTAAAACCCTAACTCGTAACATTTCAGAACATTCCTTCCATGGAGCGCAGACCCTGGCATTTTCCCAAGGATGGAGAGCGCGCTAACTTCAAAGACCCGCTGCTGCCTTTTACAACAGCGTGCTGCTTAGGAGCCATGCTCTCTGTGCGACGTCACCCCCTGGAGCTCCTCCATGTGCAAAGAAGGGGAGCAGCTGGCTACAAGACTACGGATGACCCAGCAGCCTGTTTAAAAGGAAATCGGCAGGGATCCCTGGGTGGCGCAGCGGTTTAGCGCCTGTCTTTGGCCCAGGGCGCGATCCTGGAGACCCGGGATCGAATCCCACGTCGGGCTCCCGGTGCATGGAGCCTGCTTCTCCCTCTGCCTGTGTCTCTGCCTCTCTCTCTCTCTCTCTCACTGTGTGCCTATTATAAATAAATAAAAATTAAAAAAAATAAATAAAATAAAATAAAATAAAATAAAATAAAATAAAAGGAAATCGGCAAAGCAACCACCGCGAGGCCCAAGTTCACAAGCTACAATCCAGAACCACGAGCCTCCACGGAACCCTTCCTGGCCACGCTGGGCTTCCCAGAGGCCCAGCTCCTCAAGCAAGGGGCCTGCGATTCCAGCCCAGATATGTCTCCTGTTCACCTCAGCCTCGTCTCTAGAACTTCCTGGAGCCTTGCTCTCGACGGCAAACTGCCTCCGTGCTCTCCCCAAGTCCATGGCTCCTCCTGCCGGCCCTGCCCTAGGTCCTAGGTCCCACCGGGGAATCCTGAACCGGATGTGGGTTCCCTTTCCAGTTTCTTCTCCTAGGAAACAGCCCCTCTCAACCCAGCATGAGTCACGTGTTCCCACCTCACCTGCCATTGTGCTGGAGCATCCTTGAAGCCAAGGGCCCTTGGCGGGAGCAGGAGCCTCAGTGACCTGGGCACAGGCAGGGGCAGCTTGGCATGCAAGTGATGGCGGTAGGCTTGGTTGCTGGCAGACACTGGAGACAAGGGGTGTCCAGCCACACAGGGCCGTGGGGGAAAGTGTGGGAGAACTAGGCCCATGTGGCGTCCAAACACTCCTCTGGGGGATGCTCAGAGGGCCGCTGCTGAGGGAAATGGGAGCCTGCTGTTGGGGATTCAGGGAAGATGCTGGATGGAAAGGCTTCAGGTAAGGGCTGCTTGCAGACTGGGTGCAGCCGCTCGCCCCTTCTGAATAGCTCCCTTACCCAGGCCCTGAGCGAAGCATCTACACAGGAGGCCCCAGCGAGTCCTCACGCCACGCCACACCATGCCACTGAAAGCAGCTTCCGAGCTGAGTGGACGGACGGGGAAGCTTGCCCAAAGTGCCACCGAGGCCCCTTCCAGGGCGTCGCGCCAACCTGAAGACAAACTCAATCTGGTCACTTTGTGGGGATGTTTCATAGGAAAGCAAGAGCCAGGCTGGAAGGCAATGCAGATGGTGATGAGGCCTGGCCAGCCTGCCTGGGAAGCCCCGGGGACCTCGGGTTGGGGTCCTGGATTCTGCAGTTTCCTGCCAGTGCCAACCCCCCACCACCAACCCTCCAAACTCTCAGATCGGGGGTCCTTAAGGGCTATGGCCTTGTGTCGATACCAGGCAGCTCCTTCCCAACATAGCCCCCAGCAGACGAAATTTGAAAGATGCATCTGGAATCAACGAACAACAGACTCACACTACTGCCCACTTCCCTGATGCTGAGAATGACGACGGCCAAGGACACAGGCCGGAAGCCCCCAAAGAGTCAAAAGGGGTCCTGACATACGGGTACTCTTCCCTTTGCATGGTCCTGCCTTAACGGAAACCCGCGCATCTGGGCCCCGTGTCCTTGTTCTGCACGGTTTGGATGTGCACTTGATTTCTGGTTAACACTGTTCCGTGCAAAGTGCTGCCTGTGATTGAAAATAGCACCGTTTTCCTACACATCTGAGAGAAGGTGAAATGAAACAAAGTGAACTTGAAAGGTGGATAAATGCAAGACATCGTGACCTTTGGGAGCTGATGGAAACATGATCAAGTTTTAGAGCTTTGCTGTGGGGATATAATTGCATCTTCATTTGTGCTGAGTGCTGGAGCTCCATATATAACCTGCTTAGCAACACAGTGAGTTCTGGACAAGTCTGGTCAATCAGTGGCATTTTAAAAGATATTACTGTAACATTGGAGAGAGGATATTTGTCCTCAGGTGGTTTGTTTTTTGTTTTTCTTGTTTTTGTTTTTGTTTTTTTTTTAGCACCAGCTTTGATCTCAGAAAACCTATTACGTTGCTATTGAAAAAAAAAAAAGAAAGAAAGCATCGTTGGCTAAACACATGTAAAAGCTTGATAGATAGGGCTGAGTGGTCCTAGTCAATCAGCAGACCCCCGGCCCTGGTCCCCACTGTTTACCAAGCGGGAGACAGGCGGCTCCCCAGCCTCGCAGTCCACGCACAGGGCGGGCACCCCAGCTCACGGCCTCCAGGGACGGAGACTCATCACAGACCAGCTGTGGGTCCTTCAGAAGAATGAGAGGCAGGTCCCAGGGCTGTGCTGCAGGTGCAACTTCGTGTAATAAAAAGTGAGAACATGCTACATGCGGACGATTTATGAGGAGGCGTTAATATCCGCAGAAAAAAAAATGGGGTCCGCTCCCCACGCACCGCGGGATGGGAGCCCCAGGGGAAGCGCAGCCGGGCACTGGCGGCCAGCAGCAGCCGGTGGACACTCGGGTTCCATCAGAGGGCCCCTATGCCCCCGACTGCCCTGCCACCTGGAGCCCCGGATGCCAGGGGGCCTCCCCGGAAGTCGGGGGCGCTCCCGCATGGTCCTCCCGAGGACCCCGACGTTCAGCAGAACCAGGCACTTCTGAGCGTATTTCCACCCTGGGTCGGCGAGAACAGCTGGCGGCCTGTGCAGCGGGCCCGGGACGGTCCTGGACGCGGCCCCACGGGCCCAGGGACGCGGCTCTCGGCAGCAGGTGGCGGCTGAGCCGCTTCTCCACAGCCTGCTCCTCAGCTCCGGCTTCCAGCCGTTTTCAGATATAAGCAAAGTCCAAAACTGATTAAAAAGGTTTTTTCTCCTCCCTCCCACGAGTATTTACACGTTCGTGCCGGAGCCTGAGGAGGCGCTGCCTGAATCCGCAGGACTGGCCTCGGGGACCCGGAGCATCAGGGCTACGGAGGGAAGGGAGGGGCTGGGGACCATCTGGGGCAGAAAACCCCCTCCAGGGGCCGCTGGGTCACATCCGGTCCCCCAGGCCTGTCCCCCTGCGTGGCCCTCAGCCCCGGAGACCGGACCCCCGCACACACCCACCGGGAGAGCATCTACACTGCCCGGGCTGCTCAATTAAAGCATCAGCGTTCAAGGTTAATACCATGACCCCTTCCAATCCTGCCAGGCGAGCCGCTTCTGCACACGGATCTAATTCCTTTGCTCAACCTAAATTGTTTTTAAAAGATGGAAGCGTTTGAATTCTTTTTAAGGCAATAAAGTTGAAAGTAGCAATTCTTTACCAAGCTGATAAGAGCTGCTGGGTGTAATTTGTATTCTTTTTTATGAGCCTGACTTTTCGGAGAATGGAATAGAAAGAAAAATATCTCCTTTTCAGTTCTGGAGACAAGAGCTGCTTCTTCCTCAGGGTGCTGGGGAGGGGTTCTCTGGCTCCGGAATTGTCAGGAAACAAGTCCCTGATTTGTGACGTGGGAAAGCCAGGGAAGTGCCCTGCACCGGCAGAGGGGCCTCAAGCTCCCCTCGACACTCTCGCCCCACTGACAGTGATTCAGAGAGGCCCGGGGTGGGACCGGGAGGTCTTGGGGAGTAAGGAGGGGAAGATATTGGAGATTCAGTGAAAAGAGAGAGGGGGGACCTATGTTCTTTAGAATCCACAATATAAGCTGCCCTACAACCTTTCAAACAGCTTCTCTCCAAGTACAAAACTTCTGTGCCATTGGGTCCCAGGCCCAAGCATGGCCAAGACCTTGGTTTTTGCCCAAAGTCCTCTAGGCCCAATAATCAAGCCGTGTAACTCTACATTCAGCTGCTACAGGGGGTAGACACCGAAGCCAAATAAACATATGCTTCGTCTGCGGGCTGTGGCCGTCCTGCCACATCCTCCACTCTGGTGACCAGCACATGGTGCTCAGAAAGGCCCTACCTGTGCAACGACCCTGCTTGAGGAGGGCACTCTGAGCGCAGGGCTCCTCGGCTGAGTATCTGGAGTAGAAAGAGCAGGGGAAAACCCACCATAGCTGTGCCCTACACTTACTTGCCTTCGAGCTGTAGGTCTGAAGCATCACACTGGTTTCCTCTAATTGGATGATCTTGGTGACAGACATGAAGATAGGAGGCAACCCTACCTGACCCCCAGGGCAATGTTAAACCTTAAACTCCCCAAATCCTCCCATCCACGTGCACGTGCACATGCACAGACACATAAACACACACACAAAGTCCACTTCATACACCTTTGTAGGCAAAGTGGGGCACAGATAAAAAGAAATAGCAATGAATCAACAAACACAAAATGCCCAGGATGGGCAACGTCACATCTCTCTCAAGTCCCACCTCAGATTCACACTGGTCTTTCTTGCTTTCATGACCAGACTTTCCACATGGCCTCCGAGGTGCTTATTCCAAAATGCCGATTCTCTATCTATATTGGCATTATTTCTTGCAACAAATCCTGAAAGGCGACCATCTCTGATCCCTTTTAAAAGAAGAGGAAAGCAAACTAGGAAATGAAACAGCCAGCTCTTTGGGTTCACAGACAGGAATAGCATCGTCTCTGCCTAGTAGACTGGAGGACCCAGAAGTACAGCTCCATAACGAGAGCAGGAGACAACCTGTCAGCCTATCTGCAGTAGCTATCGGGCCCACCAGACCCCAAGAATGGGGAGACTCGTGATGGTTTCGGGCCCCTTCTCTGTGGTCATTCGCTATAGACTTGATGCTTCTCGACTCTGTGCTCCCTAAGACCAGGTTGGGTATAGCCCAGGGGGAAGGCCAAGTGCCAACTGGTGCTGGTCTGGGCTCAGGGGAAGGTCTACTGGCACAAGGCAAGAGGCCTCAGGCTAGAAAGGGACTAGCCGCATAGGCTTCCTGAGGAACTTGCCTGACCTAGAGAAACAGCCAGGCATGCAGGAGGCCCAAAGGAGGGAAAAAAAAAAAAAAAAAAAAAGACTTCTTGGATTCATCGACTTTGGGGAATCATGGAATTAAAAAGTCAAAGAAGCAGGTATCAACCTCGAGAAAATCCATGAGCAAGTATGAGAGAGACAACAGCAGGATCCACCCACCCACTGAACAACCGTGTACATGGGTTCCTCCTAGGTGCCGGGTGCTATGAGCAATCTGGACAAGGACGTAAGGAAGTCTTGGGCCCTGTCCTTGAGTGAATCCAGCGTACTTAGAGAGACAGTCCAATACAGACAGAAAATGCTCCTGGATAAAAGGAGAAGGTGCAGTGATGGGAGAATGTTCAGTGAACGAGGAGCCAGGTACCAAGTCCGTCCTGCAGAGGGGACGTCCCCATGTTGGGAGTGGGCAGTAGCGGGGGCGGTCAGGAATTCCAGGCTAAGGGGACGGCATGTGGAAGCCTGGAGGTGAGAAAAGGCATTAGGTTAGGGCGTGATGGTCGAGTCACATCTTCACACCTTGTGAAGAAAGATTTGATCCTAAAGTCATTAGATGAGGCGAAAATCAATTATAATCAAAATTAGCCATGAAGACTCCTTAGCTCATGGATAAAGTGTAGTGCAGAAAATATAATTTGTGTAAAGAATCCTGGATCCACTCCTCTGACCTTCATTAATCAATGTGTCTCTATGGCCCTCAATTAGAGCTTCATTTTCATCCCCGCGTGTATTGACTAAACCATCACCCACTTGCCTGGCCCCAGAAACCCACGATCCCTATCCTGTCCTGCCAGATGGCTGCTCCATCCAGTTAGTCAGACCACACCGTTTTGGAATCTCTTCCTGCCTTGCAAGTAAAGATGGGAGGTGTATGGTCAGCCCCGCATTCTAGGGAGGTCAGGCTGGCCGTGCGGAGAAGCCCTTGAGACCATGCACATTCCTTCTAGCAGGTTCTCTACGGCATCAAGCTTTACAGTGCCCATTGCCTATTGAGGAGGCCACTGTGGCATTGTCTGCCTACGTGCCTATTGACTGGAGTTAAATCTGCACAGGAAGCATCCCTACTATTGGCCATTCTGTGGCTCAAAATCAAAGGCAGGAGGATCAGTAGCATGAGGAATGAGCTGTGACCCGAAATATTGCCAGGTCCCAAACAGGCAGGACTTATACAGCCAAGCCAGGCTTTTATCTTGTAAATCCGGAGCCCCCAGGTTGAGTACAAGGGAATAGAAGAGGCTGAGGGGTTGCTAAGAGTTCTCCTATTTAAGAAAAAACAAAAATCTATGCTCAGAAACTTTGAGATGAACTGCACCCTGCAGAACCATAAAGGACACTAACAGAAATGTTGCTGGAACGTGACGGGCTACACTGCGGCCCCTCCAGATTCCTATGTTGAAGTCCTAATCCCCAGTACCTCCAAATGTAACTGTATTTGCTGATAAGGTATTTAAAGTGATGACTGAGTTGAAATGAGGCCATCAGGATGGGCCTAATCCAGTATGACTGGTGTCCTTATAAGAAGAGTACGAGGGACTCCTGGAGGGCTCAGCGGTTGAGCGTCTGCCTTCGGCTCGGGGCGTGATCCTGGGTCCTGGGAAAGACTTCCACATTGGGGTCCCTGCAGGGAGCCTGCTTCTCCCTCTGCCTGTGCCTCTGACTCTCTCTCTGTCTCTCATGATTAAATAAATAAAATGTTTAAAAAAAAAAAAAGAAGAAGAAGAAGAAGAGTATAAGACACCAGGGATACGTGCTCATAGAGAAGAGGCTACGTGAGGTCACAATGAGATGACAGCCATCTACAAAGCAGGAAGAGAGGCCTCAAAAGAAATCACCCCTGCTGACACCTTGATCTTGGACCTCGGGCCCCCAGAACCATGAGACGATTCATTTCTGTGGTCTAGGCCACCCAGGCCGTGGTGCTTTGTTCCGGCAGTCCCAGCAACCTAATGCAGGAGATGCTAAAAGTCCTGCAAAACACAAGCTCCTAACTGTGGTCAGGAGGTTTGAGATATGACGCACTGATATCCCCACCTCGGGGAACCGCGGGGCACGCTATCAGACAAGTCCTCATCTCACAGAAAAGCATCTACCTTGGCTGAACCCCGTGTTTATCAAGACCACCTCACCCAGAGTGTGAAATTTCTTTGTTCAAGGGACACGCAGACATGTCACGAGACCTCAAGACTACAACAGAATGGGGGGGTGGGCCGGGTACATGGTGGTCCAGGCATCCTCGGGAGAGGATGGATTGCGGGGTGGCTGCCGCTGGAGGAGAAGTGCCCCAGCACGAGGAGCGCGGGGGCCAGCTGGCAGCGGGCCCGAGTGGAGCCCCGGGCTGGAGAGGAGGGGATGTAGTGCAAGTGTTGCGAAGGCAGCGCGGGCGGGATGTGGCCGTCCCAGGCACTGGGCGAAGGGGGAAGGACAGGAGGAGATCCGACGTGACGCGGGGTGCAGCCACAGCAGAGCAGAGGTGGACGGGCCCAGCCTCGGGACAGCAGGAGCCAGGGCGGCGGCCCCGAGGGCGTGGGAGACGGAGTCACCGCCGTGAGCCCCGGGCGGGCAAGAGCCTCTCCCGGCAGCAGCGCAGCAGCGGCGCCAGCTTGGCCTAGAGGCCCCCCCCCCCCACCCCGGCCTCCCGCCACCATGGGACGTGGCCCTTCTGACGGCGGCCACTTGGGCGCTGCAGCCAAGCCGCCACCTCCCGGGGCCGCAGCGCACGACGGCTGCCCCGCTGCCCGGAACACGGTTGGTAAATTAGGAGTTACACACTCACACTCACACTCACACACTCCCCTGCCTTCCGCCGTACCCGGGTCTGACCCACAGGGCTCTAAACCTCGAGGAAGGCTCCACAGCATCCTTGAGAATTCCGTGCTGTTGGAATCTGTCTGCTTCTCTATCCCAACGGTTCACACCAGCCTGGGGTTTCTTCCTGCCTTGTGACGTCATGCTCTTCCTCTTAGATTTATTAAGGGGGGGTGGTTTATCAGGCCGGCCTCCCGGTGATCAGGCAAGGGAGACCTGTACGTGGAGGAGACCTGGGTGCTAGTCCATGCTTCTCCTCTACCTCACGTAACTCCTCTGGGCCTCATCTTCTTCATCTGAAAGGTCTGAGAGAAAGGCAAGAGCGATGAGTGGTTCTCAGCATATGCTACAGTTCCATGGGCAGGTCCCTAGTGGTTCGGGCCATCCCATATGCAAGGAATGGGGGCCTTGGCCACATGTGGGGTCTTCGCCATCCAATATCAGAACACCCTTGATTTGTGGAGACACCCATTGTACGTGTCTCGGCCGGAGGTGAGGGGCTGCAGAGGGAGAAGGTCCCTCTCCCCAGGCGACACAGGTCACCACAGACCTAAGCTTAGTGCCATGGACTCCCTCGAACCGTGAGAAAGTGACCCAAAGATCTAATTGAAAAGTTAATCCCAGCAATGAGGGTAGCGTTGTGAGTCCAGTGACGGTGGCCTGTCCAGACTGTGCTTAGAAGTGACCTTGATCACGGCCCCACCATCTGGCTTCCCAGAGGTTTTCAGCCCTGACTCCCCGTCCTTCTGCCCATCTTTGCGAGCTGCCCAATATCATTCAGATATGTTCCTTCCATGTCCTATTAACTCTGTTTTAAAACTTTTTACAAGCAATAAGGAAAAACAATATTTATTTTTAAAATCTGAATATCAAACACTAGTAAGCCAATGTGCTAAACAAGAACATAGTTTTTTAAGGGAGCATAAATGGAGCAATTTCAAAGCACACTTTGACAACAACGAACCATAGTTCATAAACCTGTTATTCTATATACAAAATTATATCTTAAAACCAAGTGGTACTAAAAGCCCCCCTGTTGACAGGTGGCAGTCCCTGGCCCTACTCCTGCTCTAGTCCCGCCCTCCAGAGGCAAACCCTCCTAACCGCTTTAGCTATTTCTTTGGGATTCAGTTCGGTGTTTCTCAATCTTACGTTCACACTGCTGCACTTGGTCACTCAGTTTTGGACGTTAGCATCGTCCATTATCCTCCGGCTACAGGAATGAGGACTTAACTTCTTACACAACCCTTCAGCCTTTCATTTCCTGTCCCAATATTCCCCATCGACTTGTATCACGGTTTTTACATAAAATCAAAAGAGTTGACTCCATTCAGACCATGAGATACCATTCCCTACTAAGCCAAGTAGTGGACTATGATGGTTACTTCCCTGCTCACACAACTTCTGCTTCTTTGGGGCCAATTGCCTCAATTTGTAGTTATTTACACAAGTGCTATAGTATACGTGTCTAAATGCTCAACCGTGTAAAATAATCTTTCATCCCCTGACACCTCAGTGACGGCCTGTCGGGGCCCTGTCTCCCCTGCTCCCACGCAGATGCTTGGTCTTGGGTTGGATGACCAGCAACCATCCTGACACCTCCCTTTCTGCTCTACTGCTTGCAATCTTTGTACCTCTTATTGCTTACTATTTTTTTTTTGGCTTTTATTTTATTTTTCTGAAGCCCATCTTAGAGTATTTTCCTAAGAAAAGGTCCATGAGGTGTAAATTTGTTAGTCTTTGCCTATATGGAATTTTTTTTTTAAAACTTTGCTACCATAGGGGCACCTGGGTGGCCCATGAGTTAAGTGCCTGCCTGCAGCTCAGGTCATGACCTCGGGGTCCTGGGATCGAGTCCACGGAGCAGGCAGTCTGCTTCTCCCTCTCTCTGCTTTGTGCTCTTTCTCTCTCAAATAAATAAATAAAATCTTTTTAAAAAAATTTTTGCTGCCATATGGATTGTTTCACTTAGTACCTTAGGCTATGGTAATCTGAGTTCTTCCACAGAAAGTGTCTCTCCAGTATCTTCTAGCATCCAGTGTCCCTCTGCAGCATCCTAATGCCATTCCGATTCCTCTCGCTCCTGTTCCTTGAATGTCACCGCTCTTCGTCCTTCTCCTGCTCTTCTCTCTGTCTCCCAGTCTCTCCCTGATGCTCTGAGTCTTACCATTGCAGTGCTTTGATATGGGTGTTCCTTTCATTTATTTTGGAGAAGAGCTAAACGGTTGGTAGGGCTGTGTAGCCTGGAGACACAGGTCCTTTAGCTCTAAGACTTATTCTTGTTTTGTTTTTGTTTTTATTTGCTTTCTCCATTGTTTTCAGTTCTCTCTCCAGAATTTCTCTCAGAAGAATATTGAACTTCCTGGATGAAGCCACTCACTCCTGTCAATTCTTCTCTCTCATTTTATACTACGTTACTCTGGGTTTTACTTTCCTCAATTTTGTCTAAAACTTCCGCTGGATTTTTACAATTGTAGTTGTCACATTTTTTTTTTAATCTTCAGCTGCTATTTTGTGTTCTCTGTTCTTTTTCATAGCATCCTGTTCATGTCTTAAGGATGTAACTTTTTAAAAATCTTTTTAAGATAATCAGTGACAGGATTTTGATGTGCTGTTCCCTAAACTAAGTTTGCCCTGGATTCCTTTTTTATGTTTGTTTTGTATTTTTTTGTTCCTATAAGTTCCTCAAATGCATAATGATCTTGAGCTGTCCTTTTATATTTTTCTTTGTTTTTTTTTTTTCTGCTGTTGTTAAGTGAGAGAAGGGGGTGGGGCAGAGGGAGATAGATTGAATCCAAGCAGGCTCCATGCCCATCGTGATCTCACAACCGTGAGATCATGACCTGAGCTGAAATTAAGAGTCAGAAGCTCAACCAACTGAGTCACCCAGGCATTCAAAATGTCCCTGACAGGCATGGGTGTGGCCTGTGGGTGCATGGCAGGATTGGTGGGCTTCCTTGCCTTTGCATTGGAAGGCCCACCCCTCTCCTCTACAATCTCAGCTCTTGGAGGTCTTTTCTCCAGAGTTGTTCAGATTCTCCAGAAAAGATTCTTTTACTATTCTGTGAATGGTATGCTCCCGCTGCTGGCATTCTGGGAGCACGGCAGGCGAAAGAAGTACAAGTCCCACTACCCACCATGCAAATGCAAATCTCTGTCAAATTTCCCCGTTTCTGCTACCCACCCCATCCCCACTTTCTGGGGTCTCCGGGTGCGAGGCTCCCAGAGCAGAGAGAACCAGCTCATTTCCCTGCATCTCTATCATCAGGCACTGAAGGTATTATGTCCTTAATCTGTTGAACCAGGTCCCCTTCTTCCACGTACTTTCTACTTTTCTAAAAACTAGCTCCAAGCTCTCCCCCACTGCTGTCTCTTCTCGTGTACTCTTTGATCTTGCTGGTTTCTAACATTTAACTTTACTGTCATTTTAGAATCACGTAGGGGAAAGTAGGCAATAGTATGGGCAACCAATCAGAATTGGCTCATCAATCAGAAACCCTAAGTCAGAAGTTGATCAGAGGTCAGTAAATTCCCTTTTTGCTCAAGCTAGCTAGAGTAAGTGCTTGTAGGCAACTGAGAACACTGACTGGTACAGAAGGCTGCAGGAGGACCCAGTAGGGATGAGTATGTCCATTGCCAGGGATGAGGATGAAGGGCAACTCCTAGCAAAACTAGAAACAAAGAGAACATTGTTTTCCTGCACCAACCCTGAAAAGCTAGCAGAGAACCCAAAATCTAAAACTTCTCATAAGAATGCATTTTTGTAAGCTTTGGGATGCTGAGGCTGCCTGCCCAGACTCTGGGGTGAGAGAGGGACAGCTGCCTTCTCTACTCTAATCTACAGCCCCTGGAGGCTGTTTGGGACGGTGTGTTCTTTGGGAGAACATGCAACCAAACAGGTACGATTTCACAGAGAATTCTTGATCAAGCCCACAGTCCATTTTAGGCTTAGGTTCTGTTTATCACTGCTCGAGGGGAAGGATGTCAGATTCTTATCTGACAACTTCATTCCACCGCCCATTTAAATAAACAGCCAACCCAAAGTAAGGTGAGGGAAAGATCCGTCAGTAACCTCAGGACTGACATTATATCAATGGATGTGCATGAGGTCTGGGGATTTATAATAGCCTGTTCAAAGAAATAGTTCAAACACACTGGCTCACTTTGATCAACACATCCCTCTAGAAGGATGAATGATTTAAAAATCTACAGAATACAGGGATCTGGGCTCCCTTAACATAAATCTAGGGTGAGGGTTTCCTAGGCATCCTGTCCTTGGTGAGGGTGAGCCTGCGGGCAACAAGGGAAGCCAAACACGATGTCTCATTCCCCAGTCAGTCCAGGTTCTATCAGGAGGAGGGAGATGAGGGACAGATGAGGCGTGCTGTTTGTGGACAGGCGAGCTGTCCGGATAGCCTCCGACAGGGAAGGGAGAGCAGGCTAGAGGAGTAGGAAAGGCTTCACGGCTGGGCTGGGCTGGGAGGGTGAGGACGTTTAGAGAGACCTGAAGGGAAAAGGACGTCATTAAAATCCTGCGTAGGAAGAACAAGGATGAGCAAAACCGTGAAGGCAGGAAAGTAAAACATCCCCCTGCTCTCAAATATAACAAGTATAGAGACAAATTGCTCTGAATCCTAAGTGCCTACAGTATGCCCCAAAATAGTGGCTGGAAATGCCCCTAGTGGCAGGGATGGAAAACACCAAAACCCACAGTAGGGCTAGCCGCTCACCTAGAGCACGCTCAACCAAATGGCGGCTCAGAGCCAGCGTCTGGGCCATTCCTCCGCGAGTCTAGATGCTCATGTGTGGCCCCCAGCACCGTGCGTATTCGGGAGCGTGTGTGTGTCCCTGCAGGGCTCAGATTTCTCTGCAAACCCGAAAATCATGGCTTCTTCTTTGACTCTAGTGCACAACTACCATATTTACATTAACATCATGTTTTTTCTCAACAAAACCACTTCCATATCCCTTTCTGTACAACTGTGATAAAAAGTATTTAAATTTTTTCCTAATCCTTCTTAGCAAATAAAATACCTTGTGCCTTTTAGAACAGAAAATGCAGTTAGTATGAACAGGGCAGTGAAAAGCTTCTCCTGGCCTGGATGCACATTGGCAGATGGGAAGCCAGGAGGATCAGCTGGGGTCGCTGGCCAGGCTGGGGCCCAAGTGCCAGGCAGTCTACCTACTGCAGGAAGGCCTTGTGGGAGGGGGCTTGCAGGGGGTCCTATACCTCCAGGCTCAGGATGGAGGGCACAACTGAACCCTAAGGACCTTCGTTGGGATAAATCCACTTGGGAACTTTAAGTCCTCCCGAGTTTTCCTTTTTTTTTTTTTTGCTTTTTAAAAAATTTTAATATATCAAAAGGCCTGCTTTAGTGACATGCTAGTCCCATCAGAAAATAATCCCAATAACCCCTTATCAATAACACACAAGTTGACCAGCCAACTCTTTATTTCTAAACCTCTGTGTGTACATGTGTGTCTTTTAAACCAAAGCCACGGGGCTCAGGTGACTCCTCCTTCTACACTGTGCTTTCCACCTGTCAACCAACTGGTGTCTACCCCCAATTGCAGAAGGGTGGGCAGGGCACATGGGAGCCCTATAGTGGCAGTGAGGGAATACCAAGTATCCACTCAGTAGGAGATCCTTATTTCCAGACTATTCACCTCAAGTCTGGCTCTCCGTGACCAGAATGTTTTTCCTCCTTTAGGAAAAAACCCACACATATCTGCACACCCATATATATATAATTTTTTTTTTGTTTTTACATTTAAATATAAAAATACTACTCTGCTTTGTGTTATAAATGGAGGACCAAGGAATAAGAACGTTTTCTGCTAAGGTAGGTCAATCCATTCTTACGCTGAGCTTGTCTTCAGGTGAGGGCTATCTCACCCCAGGTAGGGGAAGCCCTGCACCAGGACGACGGGAGGCACATTCCCGCCTGATTCTCTCTTAAGTCTCACTTTTAACAGAAAGTTGGTTATAACCTTATTCGAAGTGGAACTTCCCACCAGGAGGGGAAATCCTAACCTAGCCCCAGAGTAAGTAACCCTCCCCCCCCAACACTCAGCTACCTCGGAAGAAAGAGCCCTCCCCCTCCCTTCACAAACACTATTCTCTGTCCGGATAGCTACGCCTATTGGACAAACACACTTGATTAAATGGGAACAGTGGTTATGTCTCCCTACCCCCCTCCCTACTAACATACTAGACAGCTTTCAGTGACAGGGGAAAAAAGGGGGGAGTGTAAAAAGATTAAGAACTTGACCCCTCTATCCTGGCCAAAGAAAGCAAGAGATATTAACTGGGCATGAGGAATAAAAAAAGACCTTGATATTCCGCCCTTTGAGTTACAGCTATTAGGAAAGTCAAGAGAGGGGCAAACACAGAGGCAGGATAGAGAATTAATTAGGAGGGGTTCAATGGCTGCAAGTCTAGTCCGCTTAGTTTTTGTACTGGAAGGGTTCATCGTCAGTTTCGTTGAGAAGACATGTGCGAATGAGGGCTTCTGCCACCGAAAAGGGGTCACAGTTGGCAGAGGGGCGACGGTCTTCAAAGTAACCCTTCTTCTCCTGGCCGACAGTCCGGGGAATGCGGATGCTAGCACCATGGTTGGCCATGCTGGTGGAAAAGTCGTTGATGTTGGATGTCTCATGGAATCCAGTTCGGCGCCGGGCATTATCCAAGCCTCCCTTGGGATCATAGGCTCGGATGTGGTACTGGTGCTGCTTGCTCAGTTTCTCAATGGACTCCTCAATGTACTTTAGACCATTCTCTTCTCTCATGGCCTTGGTGCTGAAGTTGGTGTGGCAGCCTGCACCATTCCAGTTTTCGGGAATGGGCTTAGGATCAAAGGTTGCTATCACTCCAAAGTCTTCACATACACAGTGCAAGATGAAACGGGCCACCCAGAGATGATCTCCCATGTCGATTCCTTCACAGGGTCCTATCTGGAATTCCCACTGGGCAGGCATGACCTCAGCGTTTCTCCCAGCAATCTTGATACCAGCATACAAGCAGGCCCGGTAGTGAGCCTCCATGATATCCCTGCCATAGGCTTTGTCTACTCCTACACCACAGTAGTAAGGACCTTGGGGCCCAGGGAAGCCATTGGAAGGCCAACCAAAAGGGTGCCCATCTGTGCCCATGAGAGTATATTCCTGCTCCATTCCAAACCAGGGGTGCTGGTTGCTCACCATGTCCATTATCCGTTTATAGGTATGCCTTAAATTGGTTTCTGCAGGCTTTCTATTGTATTTGAAGACTTCACAGAATATCAGCTTGTTGGAGTCCTTGCGGAAAGGGTCGTGAAACAGGGCAGCAGGGACAAGATACATGTCACTGTTGGAGCCTTCAGACTGAAAGGTGCTAGAGCCATCAAAATTCCATTCAGGCAATTCTTCAACACTCTTGGGCTCACTGTCCAAGGTCCGGGTCTTGCAACGTAATCCTTCTCCAGTCCCGTCAATCCAAATATACATAGCTTGCACTTTCTCGCCCTGAGGCAGGGACATGTACACCTGCTTGATGCCTTTGTTCAAGTGGGAACTCGCAGAGGTGGCCATGGTGGAAGTTGTTCTGGGTGGATCGCAGGCAGCAGGGCGGGCAGACCACGAGAGCGAGGTGCGGCGAGGAGAGGAGGCCGAGGCGCTGCTCAGAAGCTCCCCTCCGCTCCCATTCTCGGCTCTGCCAGTTTTCCTGTCTATTTTGACAAAGATGAACTCCAAAGTGAGTTAATGTCATGAAGAGAAATGCTGAGTGTAGACTTCAGAAAAGTTTCATAAAACAGCAGTTTCTTACACTGAATATGGACTAACCACACGCCAGGTCCCAGCCAAGTGCTATACGTGGATGACCTCACTGAATCCTTGCAATAGCCACCCCGTCAGGCAGTACCATCAACCCTACCATTAAAGATGAGACAGTAGAGTTTGCAGACGTATGTTACTCACCCTAGTTCACACAGGGAATAAGAGACTGAGCAAGAGAAGATCCCAAGTGTGCTGGGAGCCAAAGATTTCTGAACTGCCTCCTGAGGGAAACCGAGACAGAGCAAGACACTACCTGGAGGAGGCTGGAAAGCTTCAGAGACGAAGTTCCAATCTGGGAATCACAAAACCCTGCTCCCGTGTAGCTGGATAGGGAGCTCTGAGAAGGACACATGGGGATGTCCAACTGCTAAACACAGGCAGCCTGGAAAGCCGATGAGCACAGACTGTCAGCCTGGTTCCCCCGGCACAGAAGCTGCTCTGGAGTGACCAATGGGTATCCTGCGTGCCAGGCCCAGCATGGACCACAGCTCAGCCCGTCTGTCCTCTAACCCTAGCGGAAGAGCTGCTGGGATGTCAGAGACACCAGTCATCACAGCCAATTACACACTTGGCAGCGTCTGTGCATTAGGCACTGCACTGGGTGCATTCCATGCATCCATTCCCTTAACTCCGCCAGCGATCCTATGAGGTAGGTACTATTATTAGCCCCATATTCCAGGTGAACAAACTGAGGCACAAAGTAATTCATTAACTCATCCAAGGCAGCAAAGCTAGATAGTGCCAGAGGCCCTAATTTGAACCCAACACTCTGGTACCAAAGCCCGGATTCGAACCACTCTCTGTACCATGTGTCCCTATACCAAGAACCGCTCTGAGTTTGGGCATAGCTAGTCGACATCACAAAGGCTTACGATATCCAAAACCACCGTACGAGCTGGGAATACAAACGTAAGTGCGGGCATGCCTTTCAGGATCTCACTGCCTTTAGCACAGACACATAATCAGGTATGAGGAGGTAAGAGTGCTCTGGAGGGGAGGAGCACACGGGGCTTCGGGGAGCACACAGCAGGGCACCTGACTCGACCCGGAGGGGTCAGAGAAGGTTTCTTGGAGCAGACGACGCCGGAGCTACATCTTAAAAATGAAGTAGAAGCTGGCCAGCAAGACAACCTATGAAACACACTTTAATTCTTCTAAAGCTTTTAAGCTCTACCTTGTGCCAAATCAAATCCCTAGGAAGCTCCAAGTCTGAATGATATCATTTCAGCTTTCCACAGAAGAATTTGCACTGAACTAGAATATCACATTGTTTATGCCTTTGGCTTTCAGCCAGGGCTGATATAAGAAGCAGTCATATGAATCACATTTGCATTGTTTGTAAAACTGCTAGCAAAGACACTATCCATTATGTTGTTCTCCGTCCCTTATCTACAGACTGATGTGATAAATGTCTCCCAGAGCACTAAACTAAAAAATAAAATACAGAATAGAAACCTCTCTCCCAGTGGACTGGTATTCTTTATGGTAGGCAGTGTGGGCTACGCAGCCTATCCACGTCCGTCATTGTCTTGCCTACCAGGAAGCTCAGAACCATATTCCGAGTCTCCTGTAACCTATGTTTTCTGGTCCTTGATTATTTGGCACTCAACACTGTGCCTTTGTTTTAATGGATTTGAGGTTTTATATCATTTTGTTAAAAAAAGATTTTATTTATTTATTCATGAGAGACAGAGAGAGAGAGAGAGAGAGAGAGAGAGGTAGAGACACAGGCAGAGGGAGAAGCAGGCTCCATGCAGGGAGCCCGATGTGGGACTCGATCCTGGGTCTCCAGGATCACGCCCTGGGCTGAAGGCAGGTGCTAAACCGCTGGGCCACCCAGGGATCCCCAAGGTTTTATATCATTTTATAACTAGACCTCTAGTTGTCAATACTAGTGTTAAACAGTTCAGCATATGGAAAACAGGTTTAGCAGGCTTGCTTCACACTCAAGGCCACCCTGCTCCCCTACGCGTGGATACCTACAATTCCCCATTAGTTATTTTCTTCAAACCGTGAGTGTCCCTCCATACCCCAGAAGGAATGAGCCTAGGTCTACAGTCAAATAGGAAAGGTCTGTGAGCCAAAACGGCCCCCGTCTGCCGCCTGTGGGATCTGCGATGCGGCATCTCCTCTCAGAACAGAAGAGTTGTACGTCACACTTCTGCAGCTGTGACCCTCTCCAGGACTTCAAGAAAACCCCGAAGACATGTCTTTCCAGAACTCCAAGCATCAGGGCCAGCTGCTGAGAGGCACTTGAGATAACTACGGTGTAAAGGAGTGTGTGGCCGTCTTTCACAAAGTGCGTGTGTGAGCACGTGCATCTGTGTCTGTGTCTACACAAATCCACCCTAACCTTTCTGCTCCATCTCAGCATGACCAATGCTCCTTTTATCCCCATTTACAAAATGAGGTTGCTATGAAGCATTACAAAGATGATACATATGAAGCACCTGGCATCGGCTGGCATAAAGATGATCTCTTTATTTGCTCTCTCCATGCTGACTGCAGTCTCCAGAAGGATGAGGGCTGTCACTGCTTGAGCCTCCAGTGCCTAATGCAAATCCTGGCCCTTAAAAGCAGCCAGACACTCCATGCTGAGAACACAGTACTCACTTGATAAATACTGTTGGAATAAATCAATGACAACAAACAACAGATCTGAACAGATGACATGATCTATAGCTGAGTTGCAAATTTACTCCTTTTACTCAATGTGCAAAGATAACCTAGCCTCTTATTTTCCAGAATGTTTTTCACAATTCTCCATCCCCACCCTTGAGGACCAGGGAAACAGACGTATCCATAGGTGTGTCTCTCCAGGACTCCAGGTTTTGTTGGCTCTAGCAGATGTCTTCTAGATATCCTCCCCTTGACCCTGCTCCTTCTTCCCATGACAGGTTTTCATGACCTAATGGTATGGAGGGTCTTGGAATGGAGCATGCTCCTCTGACCCAGCTCATCTAGGCTAGTCTGTCTGTCCCTTCACCCCATATGCTGGTCTTGTTGGCGAGGTTGGTGGTCCGTTTCCTGGCTAGGTGAAGGCCTGGTGGTCTTGCCTGGCTGACTTGGCTCCCATGACATTGAGACGTCTCTCAAATTTCAGCCATGTCCTGCCTTTGACCACAGATTACACAGAATGGCCCTGTCCAAAGGACATTTTCTCCTTCTCCATGGCAATTCTGAGTGCAGCTGTCTTCTGCCCTCCCCAGAGGACACATGGAAATGTTCAGATCCCTTGTCGATTCAACATACCTCCTGGCTGGCACGGGGAACGTGAAGATGAAGAGGCGTAGGGCACAGTGTATGTTCCGTGCACCTTATGCATGCATTCCTCACGAGATGATTCTTTACCCATCTGCCTCCCAACTTCTGGGACTGTGCTGGGCCCCACAGTGGGCACCACAGAGTCCTATTAAACTGAAGTGAGCTGTCTGGAACTAAATGCAACTGAACTGATTTGAAGTGGGTATGATTCACTCCTCATTCTTGAGTCCATGTTCATGAGAACTGGACCTTTTGAAAACTAGCTCATAGACTCTATTCAAGAGAAGAGCCTGACTCTGGTTTGAGAGAAAAAGCTGACGTTCAATATCTCTGGTGAGCTATTTTGAGATTCAATTAAAAAATATCTAGTTAAAAGACAGTGTGCTTTTAAAATGACATTAATAAAATCTCTTCTCATACTAAGATTTAACAGTAGTTTAATAATTTTAATTCATATTTGTTTTTTGGATCAACAGAATTTATTTTTTTATTGGAATTTAATTTGCCAACATAGCATAACACCCAGTGCACATCCCATCAAGTGCCCCCCTCAGTGCCCGTCACCAGAATTTAATTTCATAAATTAAAACAATGTGTTGGTTGCCTCAAAGTGGCCATTCCCCCACTTTACAGACGTGAGCTGGCCCAGGCCCGAGAGCAGATTTTGAGAGATTCAGCAAGCCCACATCCCCATCTGCTTCACCCAAACGGTTCCTCAGTCTCGTACTGGCAGTCTTAAGTACATTGGGTTCACCTAGCAAGCTTTAGAAAAATACCTATGTTCAGGCTCCACTTCTTCTGATTTAATTAACCCAAGTGGGTCTGAGCAAGGACAAGCATTTTGAGAGAAGAGCAAAAACGCTAGAGACAGAGACTATTGAGCAATAGGCAGTGAAAAGTGTCTGCTCTCACACACAAAAACCAGATGCAGGAAGTCAAAATATAGAGCCGTCTGGGGTCATTTGCTAATAGGGACAAAAAGGAGTGCCCTCTGATTGGCCCCTGTAGGTATCAGGAAACCAAAACTGATATTCAAAACACTGACCTGTAACTACAATAAATGGGTCTTTGGCCTTTGTGTCCAGCAAAGCAGCCGTAGTGGAGGTACGGCCACTCCCTGGCCCATCTCAGTCTTTCCTCGGTACGCCGTCAGCCCAGTGGTGAGTCTGACTATGCCATCATGGCCCACTGCTCACGGTGAGGGAGGAGGGTCTCCCCTAGAAATTGTGAGGTTTTTGATGGCAAAGGCTGAATCTGATAAATTTCTATGACCCCATCACCGAGTCCCATGTGCCTCCACCAGGAGCAATGATGATCCCCCCACCCCCAGAGAACATTTGGGAGTATCAGGAGATTTTTTGGGTTGTCAGACTTGGGGAGATGGATGCTAACTAACTGGTCTCTAGTGGGTAGAGGGTGGGCATGAGGCTACACATCCTACAATGCACAGGGGAGTCCCCCACCACAAAGAACGATCTGGCCCAAAATGTCAATAGTACCTAGGTTGAGAAACCCTAGTTTAGTCTAACAGTTGACAGACTTGACACTAAATATCAGAAAATTATTCTCATCAAGAACTTTCTTCTTCCCACAGATATTCATCACCCAGATAAGACCAATGTGATCTATCAACATTGAGACTCCTCATACCAGATTTGTTAGCTACCTGGTCTCAATTCAAGACAAGATTTTGAACTTAGTATATTAACCAATGGAGTTCCTTCAGGAGGTCTGAATGCCTCCATTCCAGGGATGCTACCCAAAGCTCTTGCCAGGGGAATGCGAATGGGAAAGACTGTCTCCCTAGGGCTAATTCTCCAGGAAAAACCACCTGAACATATCTATATGTAGGGCCCAGTGCTGAGAGAGTGATTTTTGTCACACTCAAGACCCCTTCCTGGATCGCCAACATCTAAAGGCTCAGCTGGGATGAAACTCTACCCTCTTCTCCTCCCCTGAACCTCAATACAGCAAGTATTCTCCAATTTTTCATATTATAGATTCTAAATTTAGAAGAACAAGGAAGAGAAATTGTTATTTTTATCCGAGTACTTACTCTGTGCTAGGTGATGCTTTATGTGGTTTAGCTCCTTGAAGGCATAGAGCAACCCTATGGGGTAGTTTCTGTTATTATGCCCATTATACAAATGAGAAATATGAGGCTCAGACACATGATGATACATCATGACACAACACAGCCAGGATTTCACTGCAGGGAGAGTGAAAAAACACCAAAAATGTACAAAAGCCTCTCCAATTATGACCCATCAGAAGGTCCACGTGGTTGTCAACAACCCAGTTGCCCACGGGACATCACCTGTAACAACGTAGCAACTGTGGGAAAATAGTCCAGGAACCAATTTTGTTGGCCCCTAATGGGCATCAGAGATATAGTCACTTAATCTTTGACTCAAAAAGCTTTAAAAAATTAAAATCTGCTAACACCAGAAAAAAAAAAAACCTCTCATATTGAACCCAAAGTAGTCACACAGAAATGCATTACATAAAATTCCTTTTTAAAATTATTTCCCTAAAAGTAACAAAAATTGCTCAAATAAACTTGAGCATAGCTGTTCAGACCTGCCAAAGGCTGGTTAGTTTAAGAACGGACAGTGACAGTTGTGGCCTCCTAGAAAACTGGGCCTTGCCAAACGGCTGTGCCCTGAGGCCAGAATTCTACAGATGGGTCATTGCTCAGGTCCTGTTCCACCTGGTGCCTTGTTAGTAGGTTGGCCTCTCTGCCCGCTTGCCCAAACTGCCCGGGGTGGGGGGGGTGGGGGTGGGGATGTGTGTAGCTGGGCAGGGGGAGGGGAGGAGGGGTTAATCCCTCTCACCTGAGTCAACAACCAAGTCAAGTCAATTCCTTCCCACCTCACTCTATCCAAGGTGGCCTTGTTGGGCCCCATGATGCAGACTGGGATGTTCTTTTAATTGGTTTATAGAAAAGACACCACCTATGTTAGTTCTCTGGGGTTTCTTAAATTTAATTTAATTTAATTTAATTTAATTTAATTTAATTTAATTTAATTTAATTTAAATTCAATTAGTTAACATATAGTGTATTATTCATTTCAGAGGTAGAGGCCAGTGACTCATCAGTTGCATATGACACCCAGTGCTCATCCCATCACGTGCCCTCCTTCATGTTCATCACCCAATTACCCTGTCCCCCTACATCCCTCCCCTCCAGTGACCCTCAGTTTGTCTCCTAGAGTTGAGAGACTCTTATGACTTGTCTCCCTCTCTGATTTCATCTTATTTTATTTTTCCCTCCATTTTCTGTTTTGTTTCTTAAATTCTACATGAGTGAATTAATATGATAATTGTGTTTCTCTGGTCGACTTATTTCACTTAGCGTAATACCTTCTAGTTCCATCCACATCATTGCAAATGGTAAGATTTCTTTTTCTTTCTTTCTTTTTTTTTTTTTTTTTTTTTTTTGGTGGCTGAACAATACTCCATTGTATATTTATACCACATTTTCCTTATCCATTCACCTATCAATGGAAAGCTGGGCTCTCTCCATAATTTGGCTATTGTGGACATTGCTTCTATAAACATCAGGGTGCAGGTGCTCCTTCGGATCACCACATTTGTATCTTTAAGGTAAAAACCCAGCAGCACAAATTGGAGGTTTTTAGGAACCTCCATACTGTTTCCCAGAGTGGCTGCACCAGCTTGCATTCCCACCAGCAGGGTAGAGGGTTTCCCTTTCTCCACATCCTCATCAACATTTGTTTATTTCCTGACTTGTTAATTATAGCCATTCTGACCAGCGTGAGGTGGTTTTGATCTGTATTTCCCAGATGCCGGGTGATGTTGAACATTTTTTCATGTCTCTTAGCAATGTGTATGTCTTCTTTGGAGAAATGCCTGTTCATGTCTTCTGCCCATTTCTTGACAGGGCTGTTTTTTTGGGTGTTGAGTTTGTAAGTTCTTTATAGATTTTGAATACTAGCCCTTTATCAATAAGACATTTGCAAATATCTTCTCCCATCCTGTAGGTTGTCTTTTTGGTTAGTTCTCTCTTAATGTTGCAAAAAATTACCCCAAATTTAGAAGCTCAAACAACACAGATTTATTACTTTGGAGTCCTGCAAGTTGGAATTCCAATATGGGTCTCCCTGGGCTAAAAATTATGTCAGCAGAGCTTACTCTTTTCCGGAGGCTCTTCCAGAGGATAGAACCTGTTTCCTTGTTCTTTCCAACTTTCAGAAGCTATTCTCATTCCATGGCACATGGTGCTGCTTTTTCTTCAAATTCAGCAGCAGTGCATCTCCCTGGACCTATCTTCAATAGTCACACAGTCCTCTGACTCTTCTGGCTCCCTCTTCCACTTTTCAGGACCCTCAAGATTACACTGGGCCCACATGAATAATCCAGGCTACTCTCTTTATTTTAAGGTCAGCAGATTAGCAATCTTAATTCCATCTGCAACCTCTCCTTTGCCATACAACCTACAACCAGGGGTTAAGACATGACTTTGGGGAAAGGAGGACAGGGAGGCATTATTCTGCTACCACACACCTGTTAGATGGGGTACCAAACTGGTAGAGAATGTTGGCCCCCACAAGAATTTGAAGGCCTTGCTATGGGGCATGCCCTGTCCAGTTTGCCCAGTTCCTGTCACTCTCTACTGTCTTTCCCCAGCCCTCTGCCCTCATTTACCTTATCTGCCTAGGCCAAGGAGGCATTTAGGTTTTCCAACCCAGGTGTAGCGAATCTTCAGGAGAGGGACAGTCTTGCTTAACTTAAGTTCTTTTCTCAGGAAGCCGAGCTCAGAGGAGTGATCTTGTGAATGGACCCCAAGAGTTCCTGGCACCATGCCATCCCCAGGCCTCTCCAAAGCTACTAGAGTGAATAATGAATGCAGATTCTGGGATACACACGCAATGATGTGACTTCCAAAAAAGAAATCCAAGAAGTATTTGTTTCTATTGATGTCTGGGTGACTTACAGCTCTAGATATATATCTCCAGAATGATTTATCTGAATTTTATAGACCCTAGACTTTTCCCAGCTGAAACCCAGTTACTGCTTCCACAATAACTCATTGGATTGATCGCTTTAAATTTAAAGGGGCA